>NW_020622713.1:6749985-7083228 GCF_003573695.1 Papaver somniferum
TCATTAATATTTCATGGCTGCCCTGAGTAGAAACTCGGGTGCCTATAACAGTTCTGTAGGTTCTCCAGTTTTCGACAACTTCGGCTTGCTTCTAATGCCTCCAAATTCTTCATACGACGTCGGATTGACTCCATTATTTCGCCATTGGCTTCGGCTTTTCGTTGTCTTCAAGATGATGGAAAGAAATCCTGAATTTGAGCTAGTTCCACTTCTTTTTGCTCTAATGACTCCATTGCACCTGATAAACTCAAAAGCAATCATAAGATACATAATTTACAAGAAAACTCGCAAAGAAAGCATAAACAATAGATAAATATCAAGGCGTTTACCACACCTATCACGTATAATACATGTTGACTACTCATTGTGTAGTCTCATTATTAGTATTTTTGTTCGTGTTACTCTCTGGAATTATAGTGTTGGAGCTGTGTTTAATTCTGACTAAAATCAAGTACTCAGGGATGATAGATTGCAAGCCTATCATATAAGTGCGAGGCTAAAAAATAATCTAGTTGGACTCTTTCATGTTTCTTACCTGGGTATGTAGTATTAACGTGTTTGTGGTTCTTGGGATGGTGACCTAATCTAAAAGTATCCGCAACAACAAGAAGAAGTTCTCCTTCCCATTTTGTAGAGAGAACTAATAACCAACATGCACGAGTTTTTGATTTATAGGTGAAATATGACTGACTATAAAATGATGACAAACAAACTCTATAGAAGTTTTGATAAAAAAAAAAGAAAAAGAAAACACTCTATAGAAGTTTGATTACTGTAGATCAATGATCTTAATGAAAATCACCCTTGAAGGCATTTTGCAATAGAATAAATTAAATTATTATCAATATTGTGCTTTTTGGCAAGTGCTTTTGTTATTCAAATCCTTAGGTTCAAGCGGGAGGCATGTATTCCTAGGAAAATGTTATCATGCTAAGCAATTGGTTTAGATGCGGCGAAGGCGTACGTGAATTTGATGTGCAAAGCATCTGCACTCGACTTGTAATTGTTAGTTTGTACAAATGTGGGAAAATTAGTGACAAGTAAAATTCAAAGTGTTATAATTTTGGGGTTGTTTTAGATGTGGTGAAATATTTGGGTGGAATCATCATTTTGAATTATAATTGTGATTGTCTGTAAAATTGTCAACAAATATTATTGTGACTAATAAAAGAATTTAATATTCCTAATTATTATCATGAATACAAAATTTAATAACAATTATAATTGTTGCAGGACTTATCACAGGTGTATCTGTGACTGAAAAATAAACTGTGACAGGTTGCACTGTTACAAAATCCTGGTTTTGGTGTAGTGACTGATAGCTTACATTCTGCAAGCCAGTTCCACATTCTGATACAAGTCAAAAACATCCACACCTTCATAATTCAACATTTTGATCTCAAACATCTTCTTCGCTTCCCTCCCTAAGATCAACCTTTCTCCTTCACTTTGTGACCGAATTGAATCTGGAACGACCATTTCTTGGTTTAGGCCAGAGTCTTACAAATTGATCTCTCGAATCTAAAAGTACTCCCGTGCAGTGCATTGTTTAGGGTTTGAATTCATTTCTCATCAACACACCCAAATTTACCAAAAACATCAGAACCAGTTTTTACTCTCAAACAGCTGGTAACTCCCATAAGGCACGGGCTCATCTTACTAATCCACGAGTTTTCCTAAACTCGGTAGTCTGACGATGAAATTGGTGTGTGCACGTGTTTGTGTGTGTTTCCACAAAATAAAACCCACTGACAGGAGATTCGTGGGTGGTTAGAGTCTTACCTCCCGTACCAGACGGGCGATGAACCGTTGAAGTCGACTCAGGCCACCGACTCCTATGTCAGTGTACGAACCTGAGGGGCTGAGATAGTATCTTAATTGTCGTCCTTCCCTGCAGGAGTTTTTATTCAATACTACCCTTCTGTAGGGTTTAAAAATAGTAAAGTCCCAAAAGAATATCCCAAAAATAAAGTCCAAAAAGTGTCCAAAAATAAAAAAGAAAATTTACAGAAAATACAACAAACCCTAATACAGTTTTGTAAAAATAAAAGTCTAGAAAATAAAAATAAAATCTTCTTCACTCCTTTTGGACTCCTCTTTTCTTTCCTTCTTTGGCTTTGCTTTCCTTTTATAGTGTTTTTTCTTTCCATATAGCTTCGCTCCAAATCTGAAAAGAATCAAGAAAATACTAAAGGCGTAAAATAGAACAAAAAGTCTAAAAAAATAAAAATAAATCTAAAATTTAAAACCTAAATACAAGTCCGCATCGGCGACGCCAAAAATTGATGTAGTTTTTATAGTGATAAGAAAAATGGTTCGTTAAAGACTTGTTGAGATATTGATTTCAGAATTAAAAATAGAAAACACTAAAGAAAATATATTCACAAGGTTGTCACAAATATCGAGAGATTACTGAGATTCAGGATTTCACTGTGTTCCATATTCAAGTGGTTCAGAAATTAATCCTAAGCAATTATAGCTCAAAACAAAACAAATATTAACTTTATTCTTTGCCATAGTAGATTCCATAAAATATTACGTGTAGATTATAAGCATGGCGCATCAAGAATCCCTAGGTCTAAGCATGCTCCATCAAACAAAGTCACAAGTGATTAATCGAAATCTTAATTCAATTAAAATAAGTGCAAAAAGTAAATAAAGAATTAACTAATTTACCACATGGATGAAATACAGCTTCCTCCGTTGTCCTAGTGTCGGGGCCTAACTCATGATGTCCAAAACACATTCAATAGGTTTATTCATGGCTCAAAAGGTGTTTTTATTGAAAAATAATATAATGCAGCGAGTTTGTAACAAAGATAATTGTTACAAAACCCACTGTTACAGAGAAACCCTAGCAGAAGTGTTGCGAACTCAAGCTTAATTGTTACAAAACTGTTACAAAGGTATTGGATTTGAAATATTAGGTAACGGTTTCTGCGACTATTTTCTTCTGCAATTTGTATTGTTCTTCTTCTTCTTCCCTGGAACAACAGCAAGCTTCTCTGCAACTTCTTCTTTCTTCCTCTGCAACATCCCTTAGGCCCCCAAAACTCTCGATGACACCTCTCTGGGACTCCAACCTCCTCTATATACACAGCAGGGACATAAAATCCCGAGAATCTCTTTGCCTTTTCTTCTCTTCCAAGTTCGGGAATATTTCCTTTTTATTCTCTCTATATTACGCGTCTGCAGCCTTCAACACTTTCCCAGTTTGTCTCAAACATTTCCTTTTCTCTTTGATAAGATGAATTCCATTGAGAATATCTCCAGTTACGTAATCTCAAAATTAAACACAAATACCGATAATGCCTCTCCCTGAATTGTCGACCACTCCTATTAATCCTCAATTCCAGCACGAGCGACAACCCTGTTGTGTTGTAGCAATTTATACCCAATCCAACAGTTGAGAAAATCCAACAAAATATCGACCACATCTCTCCCCAGTCCGACCAGCAAAGCACACAGATGAGTTGTCCCCTGTTTCACGAGAAACCCATTAAACCTTCCTTTTCTACGTTTCTACAACACTTGCCAACCCTGGCTTATTGTAACAGGGTTTTCCCAATTGATTCCCGTGAAAACATCACATATAATCTCATCCAAACAATAAATCCAAGAGTACGCAGATGAAAATAGTCTTCCCACCAAATTCTGTATTTGAAATGTTGACGAAGATGCCCCTAACAAAAGCACATGTGCCCGTATCCATGGGGTGTAAATAACACATCCAGGGTGCAAATAGCAGTGGAGTGCCCCTTAGTAATTGAAGTACCCCTTATCCAAATTGAGAGTTCGAATAATATGTGTCCTCTGGGTGCCTTTATCAACTTTTCGAGCCGAATTTCTCTGCACAAGTGTATTTCTCCAAAAACACCTACAAAGACATAAAAAGCCATAATAAATACAAAATCGAGCACTAACAATACATACAATTGAGATCATATTAGACACATAAACGTACCCATCAGAAGGAGGTGTAGCCAAAACATTTGAGGGGACAATAGCACCCAAACCCCGTTCCCAAGCATCGTTAACCTTCTCGAGAGATGATAACTGCATGTGCCGACGATTAAAGGCATCGGGATCCCTCTCACCGGGAAAGACATGAGTAGGATGGGGCACGTTCATAAGACATTTCTTCTTTAACCAATTGAAGGTTTTGTCATCTCCTTCCCGCATCACATCATTGACAAAACCTTCAGAAGATTTACCAGCAGCGACATCCATACCAGCGGCGGTTTCTCTACCAGCAGCAGGTCCCTTGCCAGCATCGTCCTTCTTATCTTTCGCTTCTTTGGAGGCGTGAAGCTCAGCGTCTTCGCCATCGGAGTTGTCATCTTCCTTGATGAAAAGACAAGGGTACCCAAATATACCTCAATCTAAAACTTTTCCACCTATAAGTCCTTTCTCCGAAAGTGATTGTCTATGGACTGCATTGAGACAATACAAAAAAATCGGTTCACACTTCGTGTGATCGTTTATGAATACGAGATCGAGACAATACAACAAAGAAGTATGTTTACTTGATAAAAGGTTCAGACTTAACCAAATACAGTAGGATTGCTTATCAAGTAAATATGAATTAATGTTTGTGTAATGTTATAGCATTTCTCGGTCAAACTCGCATGCGTTGCTATCTCAAGCATGTTTGTCAATGTTAGTGATCAAAACTATAAGTCTTGATTTCTAGCCTATTATAGCTAAGGTCTCGGACTAGGATAGAAAGTGTAGTTGAGCTCAAGAACTCCTTGGCGATCATCATACAAGACGAAGGACTACTCAAGGAACTGGTGTATCTTCATCGACTAAAAGGTATGTGGATACTTGAACTTATCTATCACTCAAAAGTCTATCTACTTTATCTCCTATCTTGAGACAAGTGTCGTTTTGCTATGTAGACTTTGATTATACACATTTGGTATTTTCGAGCCGAGTTTATCTCGCCTATCTATTTCTCGAAATATGTGTTGGTAAGCTTTTTCTTTAGCCAAATTCATCTTTACCTAGTGACAAAAGTCATGTTATGTTTCAATCACTTTGAAAATTGCTCTGACGAAAAATGGTTTGTGAATAACAACTATATAACATCCTCTGATAATGTTTCAATGATTGAAATGGGAGTTTAGATTATATAACCAATGATGTATATAAGCATTGGGTGGTAACCCATATATGTATAAGTCCTTTTTCCTTGAACCGAAGTTTGCGAACTTTGTTGATCAAGGGAACCGGAATAGTAGCGTGAGCTAAGTCCGCGAACTGGCGGAAGTTCTCGATCTGAGAATATCGCTGGAGTTTGTGAACTCCTTGCAGGAACTTAAGTCCGCGAACTAAGTTTGCGAACTTGAGTTGGTTATATCTAAAAATGATTGTTTGTGAACTTATTCATATTAACTAAGAAATACTAAATGCAAACCGTGGCTATATAGTTCATGAACCGATTCGAGTGAATCAAATCGTTTTTGCTTCAATTGTGTCTTGTGTAGTTACATAATATTTCCTTGCAATTGAAAAACTCTCTAACTAGTTCATTTGAGTCATTTGAACTAGTTATCGTGAAGAAGAATATGGTTGATATGAAATTGCTCATATGACTAACCATTTGATTAACTATTGTTGAACCAACAAATGTACAAGTTTGGGTACGGTTACACAAGCCTAAAAACGTGCATTTCCTTTGTGTGTAACAAGCTAAGTTTTCAATCTAACGGTTGAGAAATATTAGCTTGAATCTAATCAGGTTTTCATCTAACGGTGAATATTGAATGCTTTGTTACTAAGCTAACATTGATTGCAAACCCTAATTTGAAAGACTATATAAGGGAAAACTCTAGCAACTGGGAAACATAATCCCCACACCTTCTGTGTGATACTAGTTGTATTAGCTAGAGTCGATTCTCCTTTAACGGTTTAACCTTTGGTTTCTTCTCTGAACCAGGTTAACGACTTAAAGACTTCATTGGGATTGTGAAGCCAGACCGATACTACTTTCTCGTAATTGTGTGATTTTATTTTGCTGTTTCTATCGTACGAGTACAATCGTAAGGATTGGCTTGATATTGATATCTATGATAGGAAAGATTAAAAGTAGTCACAAACATCTTTGTCTCATCGTTTGTGATTCCACAATATCTTCTTTCGCCGCGTCGATTAATATTATTGTGAGGTGATTAATAATACTAGGATGTTCTTCGGGAATATAATTACGGGTTATCAATTGGTTCATGTTCACCTTGATTTATCAAAAGACAGAACAAAACTCATATGTATATTCGTGGGAGACGGATTTATCTATTACCGTAGACTTTTCTGTGTGATACAGATTTGTTTATTAAAGTCTTCGATTTTGGGTCGTAGCAACTCTTAGCTGTGGGTGAGATCAACTACGGGAATCAAGTGTGTAGTATCCTGCTGGGATCAGAGATTTAGGAGCATAACTGTACCTTGGATCAGTGTGAGATTGATTGGGATTCAACTACAGTCCAGACTGAAGTTAGTTTGAAGTAGGCTAGTGTCTGTAGCGGCTTAATACAGTGTGTGTTCAATCTAGACTAGGTCCCGGGGTTTTTCTGAATTTGCGGTTTCCTCGTTAACAAAATTCTGGTGTCTGTGTTATTTCTTTTCCGCATTATATTTTGTTATATAATTGAAATATCACAGGTTGTGCATTGTTCAATCAATTAGAATATCCGACGTTTTGGTTGTTGATTTAAATTGATTGACACTTGGATATTTGTCTTTGGTACCATCCAAGTTATCTCTCTAGTATTTGATAAAGACTCGCAGATTTATATTTTTATTGAGTATATATCAAATCGAGAGATTGAGATATAAACTCTTTGATATACTTTTTATCTTGATTGAGTCTGACTGTCTAGTTGATTCTCTAGAAAGTATATTGGAGTTTGTCCATACAGATTTCTAAGCGAAATATTGGGTGTGGTTGTTGTACCCCCAATTTTTCAATTGGTATCAGAGCAGGCAAACACGTTTAAAAGACCTTACAAGTCTGTGTTTGTGGCAATCTGAGTCTGAGGACAGCATCTCTGGCATATACGCATACCAAGATGTCTTCTAAAGCTTTTAACTATGCCAAATGTCTTGGGAATAACTCAAAGGATTAATCCTTAGGTGATTCTTCCAAATCCCGAGGTAAGAAGAATGTTCCATCTTGTGTTGACATATCTCTCTCCGATGAGACATTGGGCACTATGGAAAAAGCTGAAATGGAGCTCACCAGAATCTCAAAAAACTTCGCTGAGATTATTGATTTTCAGGATCATGATCAGCTTCTTGATGAATTTGAAAAGTCTCTTGATCGTGAACGTGAACTCTATAACATCATTGAGTCCTTCTCTAAGAATATTGAAAAACTTCTCCAAGGAACTACTCTACAGCGTGAAAAGATTAGTGTTCTTGAGAATATTGTCAAGGAAGACTCAATTAGAGAAAAACATATGAGCGAGATGCATTCATCAAATCTTAACAGACTTCGTGTCGGAAAAGAGAAACTAGAAGCATCTCTTACTCTAGCCCATGAACATTGCAGATCCTTGAAAAGGAAAACTCTGTCTTAAGAAGAAACTCTTCTGTACAAACTAATTATCATGAATTACAGTACATGACGAAATGTTCTCCAGAGGAAGATTGTGTCAAGAAAAGTTTACACAACTTACAATCTTCTCATATGGCTATGAAGTCAAAACAGGTGCCAATTATTGCTTCTCCTCCACGAACCTGTACATTCTGTGGGAAAAAGAATCACTATGATATCCATTGTTTTTCCAGGGGGAAACAAATTTCTAAACTTCATAATTTGCTTCTTTCCACTTTCCATGAAACAAATAGTCGATTGAATACTGCAGTGAATCGCATGCCCACAGAAAACCAGAAACCTTATAAATATGATATCTTTCCTAGAAGTCATCACAAGGTTCAAGTGCTGTCTAGTGGCATAAATTCTTGCGCTGCTGATAAAAGAATTCCCTGTGTTTATAAGACTGTTTATGGTAAATCTAAGTCTATAAAATGGATCCCTCTCTATCCTGATCCTCTTGAACCAGTTGCAAGAGGTCCTAGATTTAGTCCTCAGAGAAAGCCTTCTGACATAAATGCTAAACAAGCTGTGTCTTACTTCTCTGGGATGAGCGTTTGTCAAAGAAAGAGGATAAACAAAAACAACATTCATTTAATGAGCTAAAGGATCATACTCGTGTAAATTAATCACAAGGTTGATATCTCACCTACAAAAAACCTAGTTGTGTGAGAATTAAATAGGTATACTCCTGGCAAAGTTCCTCTGATTGTCTAGCTAATTTCTTATCTTCTTAGATGGATAGTTAGTCAACACTTTACATGAGTATTTTTCTAAATCCTTCCTTATTTTAGTTTTTATTCTTTACATTCAAATTGTTTTTGAAAAATAAAAGTGTGGACTTTTTACGTGCAAATCTTGGTGAACCCTCCTCTTACGGGTACACGTACGGTTTTGGGGTTCTCTCTCAAACCAATCTTGTAAACCCTAAGTCTCTCGAATCTTATTTATATACCTATCCAATTGATTTTAACTTTTCACTATAGGTTTTATATTATCAATGGCTTCTTCCTCCTACTCATGGGATTTACCTGAAGATTTCGTTGATAATGGGGTATATTTCGAATTTGATAAAGAGAAGGGAACCTTTGTTGAAGTTGAAGGATCTTTTCCTCAATCTCCTGATTCCTATTCGGATATTGAGGAGGTTGAAGAGATTTCGTCTTATGTAGTTCTTGACTTCATAAAGAACTTTGAGGATGCAAAGAAGCAACTTGTTGATACAATGAAGTGTCTTGTTGTAGTAAGAACTGAGTTGAAAGAGGTTAATTCTGACCTTGTTCTCATAAAAACTCGTGTTGAAGAACTTCCTGAAAAGGATTTTCTCTCCAAAGGGGCAGAGGAAGCTGTCGTTCGCAAGCTCGAAGACGTCAAGACTCATGAGGATTCTGAACCATCTATGTGACGTCAGTTCGTGTTCGGATTTGGCATGGTTTTGTTTAGATTGTTGATGCTTTTTGTCTAGTAAATATTTTATTTTCTTGTTTTGTTTAGAATAATAACTAGAGTTTGGAATATCCATTATGGTGATTTCACATAACTATGTCCAACGTTTTCACCTTCATGTTTTTAGATTTATTTGTTTAAATTATAAATTGTTTGGAAGATGATATTTGCAGTATTAATCTTTATGGTTTTATATATTGCAAATTTTTATGGGATATGTGTGTTTACTTCCGTGAACTATGATTGTCCCATACCTTGTCAAAAGTAAAGTCTTTCGTAAGTCGATATGCATGTATTGATAAAAGAATGAATGGACTTTTGACAAATACAAAAGTTAAGCCTATTATGTCAATTATTGATGGAAGATTGGTTAAAATCTTTTGTTTACAAGGATTATGTTTATTGTATGTCATTGTGCAAATGGTGATGGAAAATAGAATGAGTCCTTGCTTATTACACGGTATTAGGTCGATCTCCGGTCCACAATTTTTGTGTATGTACTGTGTTGTTCCATAAGGTATCTTATGTTGAACTCTATCGACTGAGTTATTGTTTTTGGCTTAGTAGTTGCCCCGTGAGGTACTTTATGTCGAGCATGACCAATTAAATTGATTACTTTTTGTGATTAGTTTGGTTGTGTATTCCGATTAAATTAATTATGGGTTCTCTTGTGATTAATCTAATTGAGCATTTTTAAGTCTGCATAAGTTCACTTATGTTGAGCATTGCCGGTTAAATTAATCATGATTTCTCTTGTGGTTAATTTAATTGAGTATTTTGGATTCAAATTCATACTTGTATGTGATTTTTTATGTCCAAAGAAACCCTTCTTTTCTTTCGAAATTAAGTTCGCTCTTGTTGTTCTTTCGGGAATGACATAATATAGGGGAGAGTTCTTAATTGAACTTGTGCTTAATTGCCAAATCTTTGTGGGGACTGCGGCTGTGGAATATTATAGGGGTTATCTTGTATCTTCCTTGATGAATGCATTTAGCTTCGGATTTATGATTACATCTAAATAAGTTGATATATGCTTTCTTTTGGTCATGAAATATCTCTTTCGGAAATTTCATTAGGATCCCGTTCTTGTACCTTTGCCAATTTTATTGAAAAAAGGGGGAGAATTAATATGTAGTTCACACTACAAATACATATGGTTTTCGGATCATTATGTAAGGGGGAGTGATTTCCATGTGAGATGGAGTATTGACTAAGGGGGAGTGATACATATCACCATAGTTTTGTTGTCGAAGTTGTGATGTTATTGAACTTTGATACTACATAATGATACTATGACACTGTATAATAATGATCGGGAATTATGTTTTCTCATTATTATAGCTACGGATTTTCAACAACGATGATGCTGAACTTACAACCTTTGGGATCATTGGAGTACTTGGAAGTTTCGAAGATTTCGAGTAATGTTGAAGATTAGACATGTGGAACAGGAGCTACAAAAGTTAATTTATTTATTTTTTGTATTCCATATGTATTAATAGTTTTGTCACAAGTGACAAAGGGGGAGATTGTTAGAGCATTGCTCGGTCAAACTCGCATGTGCTGCTATCTCAAGCATGTTTGTCAATGTTAGTGATCAAAACTATAAGTCTTGATTTCTACCTACTATAGCTAAGGTCTCGGACTAGGATAGAAAGTGTAGTTGAGGTCAAGAACTCCATGGCGATCATCATAGAAGACGAAGGACTACTCAAGCAACTGGTGGATCTTCATCGACTAAAAGGTATGTGGAGACTTGAACTTATCTATCACTCAAAAGTCTATCTACTATATCTCCTATCTTGAGACAAAAGTCGTTTTGGTATATAGACTTTGATTATACACATTTGGTATTTCGAGCCAAGTTTATCTCGCCTATCTATTTCTCGAAATATGTGTTGGTAAGATTTCGCTTTAGACAAATTCATCTTTACCTAGTGACGAAAGTCATGTTATGTTTCAATCACTTTGAAAATTGCTCTGACGAAAAATGGTTTGTGAATAACAACCATATAACGACCTCTGAGAATGTTTCAATGATTGAAATCAGAGTTTAGATTATATAACCAATGATGGATATAAGGATTGTGTGGTAACACATATATGTATAAGTCCTTTTTCCTTGAACCGAAGTTTGCGAACTTTGTTGATCAAGAGAACCGGAATAGTGGCGTGAGCTAAGTCCGCGAACTGGCAGAAGTTCTCGACCCGAGAATATCTGCTGGAGTTTGTGAACTCCTTCCGAGAACTTAAGCCCGCGAACTAAGTTTGCGAACTTGAGTTGGTTATATCTAAAAACGATTGTTTGTGAACTTGTTCATATTAACTAAGGAATTCTAAATGCAAATCGTGGCTATATAGTTCATGAACCGAATCGACTGAATCAAATCGTTTTTGCTTCAATTGTGTCTTGTGTAGTTACTTAGGATTTCCTTGCAATTGATTCTCCTTCGACCTTTGGTTTCTTCTCCAAACCAGGTTAACGACTTAAAGACTTCATTGGGATTGTGAAGCCAGACCGATACTACTTTCTCGTAGTTGTGCGATCTGATCTTGTTGTTTCTATCGTACGAGTACAATCGTAAGTATTGGCTTGAGATTGATATCTCCGATAGGCAAGATAAAAAGTAGTCACAAACATCTTCGTCTCATCGTTTGTGATTCCACGATATCTTCTTTCGCCGCGTCGATTAAGATTATTGTGAGGTGATTAATAATACTAGGTTGTTCTTCGGGAATATAAGTCCGGGTTATCAATTGGTTCCTATTCACCTTGATTTATCAAAAGACGAAACAAAACTCGTAGGTATATTCGTGGGAGACAGATTTATCTATTACCGTAGACTTTTCTGGGTTATACAAATTTGTTTATTAAAGTCTTCGACTTTGGGTAGTAGCAACTCTTAGTTGTGGGTGAGATCAGCCAAGGGAATCAAGTGGGTAGTATCCTGTAGGGATCAGAGACGTAGGAGCATAACTGTACCTTGGATCGGTGTGATATTTATTTGGGTTTAACTATAGTCTAGACCGAAGTTAGTTTGAAGTAGGCTAGTGTCTGTAGCGACTTAATATAGTGTGTGTTCAATCTGGACTAGGTCTCGGGGTTTTTCTACATTTGCGGTTTCCTCGTTAACAAAATTATGGTGTTTGTGTTATTTCTTTTCCGCATTATATTTTGTTATATAATTGAAATATCACAGGTTGTGCGTTGTTCAATCAATTAGAATATCCGACCTTTTGGTTGTTGATTTAAAGTGATTGACACTTGGATATTGGTCTTTGGTACCATCCAAGTTATCTCTCTAGTATTTGATAAAGACTCGCAGATTTCTATTTCCTTGAGTATATATCAAATCGAGAGATTGAGATATAAAATCTTTGATATACTTTTTATCTAGATTGAGTCTGAATGTCTAGTTGATTCTCTAGAAGGTATATTGGAGTTTGTCCAAACAGATTGTTAAGCGATATATTGGGTGTGGTTGTTATACCCCCACTTTTTCATGTAATTTACTTTAAATTATAATAACAACAATTATAATTGCGGAAAATAAAAGTAAATTGAAAAAGCGGGGGTCTAACAACACCACCCAATATTTCGCTTAGCAATCTGTATGGACTAACTCTGAAATACTTTGCTAGATAATCAACTAGACAGTCAGACTCAATCTAAATAAAAGTATCTCAAGGAGTTAATATCTCTCTCGATTTTATTTTTACTTAAGCTAAAATTAATAGCGAGTCTTTATCAAATACAAGGAATAACTTGGAAGGTACTAAATACCAATGTCCAAGGATCAATCAATATCAATCAACAACCAAAGGTTGGATTTCCAATTGATGATCACGAACCTTGTATTATTTCAATTATATAAAATATAATGCGGAAAAGAAATAACACAGACATCAAAAATTTTGTTAACGAGGAAACCGCAAATGAAGAAAAACCCCGGGACCTAGTCCAGATTGAATACACACTGTATTAAGCCGCTACAGACACTAGCCTCTCCAAGATAACTTCATACTGGACTATAGTTGAACCCCAATCAGTCTCCCGCCGATCCAAGGTACACTTGTACTCCTACGCCTCTGAACCCAGCAGGATACTGCGCACTTGATTCCCTTAGCTGATCTCACCCACAACCAAGAGTTTCTGCAACCCAAAATTACAGACTTGATAATAAACAAATCTGTCTCACACAAAAAAGTCTATCAAAGGATAAATTTGTCTCACACAGAAAAGTCTATCAAAGGATAAATATGTCTCCCATATTCACCTTTAGATGAAAACCTGATTTAGATTCAAGCTAATATTTCTCAACCGTTAGATCGAAAACTTAGCTTGTCACACACACTTGGGTAGACGTTTACTGGGTTTGTGACAACCATACCCAAACGTGTACGTGTATGTTGGTTTAACATAGTAACCCAAAAGGTTAACCATATGAGCATTTCATATTAACCTTGTTCTTCTTCACCATAACTAGTTCAAGTGACTCAAATGAACTAGTTAAAGAGTTGTTCAATTGCTATGAGATCTTATGTAACTACACAAGGCACAATTGAAACAAAGATGATTCGATTCGATTGAATCGGCTCATGAACTTTATATCCACGGTTTGCATAAAGCAATCCTTAATTTAAGTTTCATGTTCAGAGCACATCTTTAGATCATAACCTCTTAAGATCACAAACAAGTTCGCGGACTTAAGACAACCGTTGGAGTTTTCCAAACTCAGCAGAAAATCTCGGGAAAGAGACTTTCGCCAGTTCGCGGACTAGGTTCGCGGACTGAGTTCGCGGAATTCCACGCAAACGAGTTTTTGGAAAATCTCAGCTCGAAATGTCAAATGTGTATGATCCAGTCTATATAGCATACGACTTTTTGTGTCATAAGAAGTAGGAGATAGAATAGATAGACTTTTGAGTGATAGATAATTTCAAGTCTCCACATACCTTTTTGTTGATGAAGTTCCACGGTTCCTTGAGTAGATCTTCGTCGTTGTATGATGAATCGCCATGAAGTCCTTGAGCTCAACTACACTTTTATATCCTAGTCCGAGACTTAGCTATAATAGACTAGAAATCAAGACTCATAGTTTTGATCACTAACATTGACAAACATGCTTGAGATAGCAACGCATGCGAGGTCGACCGATCTATGCTCTAACAATCTCCCCCTTTGTCAATTTTAGTAACAAAACTATTAATACATATGGAATACAAAAAAAGATAAACTTTAGCGGCTCCTATTCCATAGTCTAATCTTCAACGTTCCCTGAAATCTTCGTCCTTCCAAGTACTCCAATGATCTCAAAGGTTGTAAGTTTAGCATCACCGTTGTTGAAGATCCATAGCTATAACAATGAGAAAAATCGATATTCTGGATCATTATTATACAATGTCATAGTATTATTATGTAATATCAAAGTCCAATTGTATCACGACTTTAACAATAATACTATGGTGATATGTATCACTCCCCCTTAGTCAATACTCCATCTCGATCATGGAAACCACTCCCCCTTACACAATGATTCAAAAACCATATGTATTTGTAGTGTGAACTACAATATTTCTTCCCTTTTTTGTCAATAAAATTGTCAAAGGTACAAGAACGGGATCATAATGAGATTTGCACAAGATACATTTCATAGACTAAAAGAAAAATACATACCAACTTAATTTAGATGCAATCATAAAGCCGAAGCTAAATGCATTCATCAAGGAGTTTTAAGATACAAGATAACCCCTATAAAATTCCACAGCCGCACACCCCGCAAGATATTACCATTAAGCACAAGTTCAAAAGAACTCTCCCCCATTAGATGTCATTCCCGGAAGAACAACAAGAGCGACCTTAATTTCGAAAGAAAAGAAGGATTTTTAAATTGGACACCAAAAACCATAGAAATGATTTTCAATATCCAAAACTCAACCAAATTAATCACAAAAAAACCCATGATTAATTTAATTGGAATACGCAACTAAATTAGACCACAAAAGTGATCAATTTAATTGAAGGTGCTCAATATAATTAAACTTACGGAGCTACGACTAAGGTAATCATACGGAGACGAATAACTTAATCTTTCACATACTCAACATAAGGAAAAACCTTACGGAATATACGACTACATCAACCAATAGAACATGATTAGTATAGTCGTTCATATACTCAGCACAAGAACTTGTGAAATATATGAAAACTCAACTAGACTAATTAAAAGAGAACTTATAATTAATCTAATTGGAATACAAACAACCAAACTAATCAAAAAAGTAATTAATTTAATTGTCAAAGGATTTGCTCGACAAAAGAAGACTTTCGAAGCAAATAACTAAATAACAAACCAAGATGATTAATTTAGTTCATAATGCTCAACATATAGCATCTTATGGAACAACCAATAAAGCTAATAAGAAAAAACGACTTAGTTGTATCGTGATCAACATAAGACACACAATGGAGCCTTCACGGTAAAACATAACAAAATGGATCAATGAAGATCAATACCGTGGATAACATACAAGGATCTATTCTATTTTCCATCATAATGACATAATAGACTTTATCCTTGTCAAACAAAGGATTTTATCCTATTTTCCATCAAATACATGACTGCATAGGCATAAATTTTGTAATTATCAAAAGTCCATTCGTACTTTCATTAATACGAATACTGATTCATGAACGACTACTTTTGACAGCATATGGGACCTTCAAGTTCACGGACGCAAACAATACATATACCATAATCAAATTGCAATATCACAAAATCATAACGATCAATACTGCAATAACATCATCCTCCAAATATTTTTAGAATTTATAAACCAATAAACCCAAAAAAATATCATAAGAAGATGAAAACAAAAATATCTATGTGTAGTCACAATCATCGCTATTGAAAACACTAGTTATTCTTCCAACTAATCCAAAAAGAAGATATACTAGGCAACAATTCCTTTGAGAAATTCTTTATCATTCCCAAACTCCTTGTTATCGACAATCATCGGGACATAAGGTTCACGGAGATAAGTGTCAATACCCACGAACTTTCTTGGCTGAAGAGGTCGAATTAGGGTCCTCTAAATTTTCAAAGATTTAGACACGAACGTCTTTATTTCATAAATTTCCCTTCTTATTTCCTTTAACTCATCAAGAACATCGGAAAACTTCTGAGAGTTAGAAGGAACAGCCCTGGGTTTTATTGTATTCCTTATTTTTCTTTTTAGGGACTTAGAGATAGGAGATTTTTCTTTTTCCTTTATTGAAGACTTAACAATCATGTTGACATCCTTTCCATCTGACGACATAGTGCTTTGAGAACAGTTATAAACAACTGGATTTGTGTGATTGAATCACTTAACTCAACAAGCAGTCTTATATAGGATGTCAAGAAGAAAAAGGAATGTAGGGTTCGAAACCTATTGACAGGTTCGTACACGCCCAACTCTAAAACCCTATAAAGAGTAGAATTATCGATAATAACCCTTTCTTTTATTTGATAGAAAAAAATAACAAAACTAAGAAAAGAAGGAAAAACTCTTCTAAAGCATGGATAAACACTCAATCTTGTCTCTTTTCGAAAAGGCACATGAGACAAGATTTTCCCAACAACACAATCAAGTTGTGTTGCAATGAACAACGTTTTGTCCATCTTTTTCCTCATGGGAGGAATCCTCTGATCTTTTTCTATCAAAATGATTTGACCATATTTTCTTTTCAAGTGGTCTTATTTTATCCTTGTAAACTAACTTCTTAAACGAAGATAAGATCCTACATACCTCGGCGGTCTTCTGAGCAAGTTTCAGCTTCCTTGCTAATCGATCTGCTCTTCGTTGAAGTTTGTTGGCGTGCCTTATTTGGTGCTTGTATTTGTAACACCTTGATAGTTCGTGTCCCTTCATCGAACAAAACGAGCACGTCAAACTTGGATAGTATTCAGGCATCTGAGATGTGCAAGCAGGCAGACATACAGTTGATCCTGAAACATCACTGACAGGGTTTCCAGTTATCGGATTCAAAGAATCTTCCAGCTTTATTGGGTTTCCCTCTTCTCCTAACCCATTGAGGTTGATATATGTATTGCTACAAGTATCAAAATTGATGTTTTCACAAAGAAGCCCTACATATGATTTCCTATCTTCATCGGAATCATAGGTTTCAGACATTTCATCAAGTTTTACAACTAGACCTTTGTTCCCAGTGTATTTTCTACGATTTGGGAATTTGTTAGAAAAATGGCCAAAACCCTTACACTTAAATCCCTGAGGCATGTCCTCGTCATCAGCCTTGTCAGCATCCTTGTTTTTAGGAGGTACGTGACCGTGAGGTTTGTCTGATGACTTAGGTTTGTCTCTTGAAAACCGTTTACTTCTCTTCAACAGAAGATCCCTAAACTGTCTTGTTATCAAGGAGACTGATTTGTCAATATCTTCATCCGAAAAATCATCCTCAGACTAATCATCCTCAAAGACATGAACACTCTTACCTTTGACCAGTAATTTAGTGTTCTTCTGTGCTTTAAAGGAAATATCCTTACCGACTTTGGATGTATGCTCATGGTCAAAGATCTTAAGCTTTCCAACCAAGGTGTTTATGGAAAGATTATCGAGGTTATTCCCCTCAATGATGGAATGCTTCTTAGACTCGTATCTAGATGGCAGCGATCTGAGAATTTTCATCACAATGTTCTTTTCAGGAGTAGTCTTACCCTATGCAAAAGATGCATTAACAATTTCATAAACTTTGTGATTAAACTCAACAAATGTTTCTTCATCTGCCACACGAAGGTTATCCCAATCGGAATTAAGGTTTTGAAGCCTAGCATCCTTTTCACTAGAGTTGCCTTCAAATACGGTTTCTAAGATATCCGAGGCATCTTTAGATCTAGTGCAGTTTGTCACATGATGCTGAAGATTTGGGGTAATGGCACGTATGGTAGCATTCAAACCGTCGGAATTTTGCTTTGCAGCAGTTATCTCAACAGCGGTGTATTCACCAATAGGTTTGGGAATGTTTACATCACCGACTGCCACAACGGGAGCATCATAGCCATTAACCACATATACCCATGATTGAAAATCACACGATTGAAGAAAAGCTCGCATAGCAATTTTCCAACATAAGTAATTGGAGTCATCGAAGACTGGTGGTATGTTAATAGAGATAGCACATCTGTCCATAGAGTCAGATCGCTACAAACACGGACTTGTTAGGTCTTAAACGTGTTTACCTTCTCTGATACCAATTGAAAAAGTGGGGGTCTAACAACACCACCCAATATTTTGCTTAGCAATCTGTATGGACTAACTACGAAATACTTTGCTAGAGAATCAACTAGACAATCAGACTCAATCTAGATAAAAGTATCTCAAGGAGTTAATATCTCTCTCTTGATTTATTTTTTACTCAAGCTAAAATCAATAGCGAGTCTTTATCAAATACAAGTTATAACTTGGACGTACTACAGACCAATGTCCAAGGATCAATCAACAACCAAAGGTTGGATTTCCAATTGATGATCACGAACGCACAACCAGTATTATTTCAATTATATAAGATATAATGCAGAAAAGAAATAACACAGACACCAGAAATTTTGTTAACGAGGAAACCGCAAATGCAGAAAAACCCCGGGACCTAGTCCAGATTGAATTCACACTGTATTAATCCGCTACAGACACTAGCCTACTCCAAGCTAACTTCGGACTGGACTATAGTTGAACCCCAATCAATCTCCCACCGATCCAAGGTCTAGTTATACTCCTACGCCTTTGATCCCAGCAGGATACTTCACACTTGATTCTCTTAGTTGATCTCACCCACAACCAAGAGTTGCTGCAACCCAAAATCGCAGACTTGATAATAAACAAATATGTCTCACACAGAAAAGTCTATCAAAGGATAAATATGTCTCCCACATATAAACCCTAGGTTTTATTTTGTCTTAAGATATAAATCAAGGTGAACAGGAACCAATTGATAATCCGGTCTTATATTCCCGAAGAACAACCTAGTTTAATCAATCACCTCTCTACAATCCTTCCTGACTACACAGGAGGTTTGTCGAGGAATCACAAACAGTGAGACGAAGATGTTTGTGACTTCTTTATCTTGCCTATCGGGGAACTCTCACGATCTCAAGCCAATCGAAGATTGTACTCGTACAATTGAAGATGCAAGATCAGATCACACAACTACGATAAAAGTAGTATCGGTCTGGCTTCACAATCCCAATGAAGTCTTTAAGTCGTTAACCTGGTTTTAGAGAAGAAAACCAAAGGTTAAAGGAGAATCGACTCTAGAGAGCGCACTAGTATCACACAGATGTGTGGCGATTAGTTTTCCACAATGCTAGATGTCTCCTTTATATAGTATTCAAATCAGAGTTTTGCCTTAGTTGCAAAGAAATCCATATTCACCTTTAGATGAAAACCTGATTTAGATTCAAGTTAATATTTCTCAACCGTTAGATCGAAAACTTAGCTTGTCACACACACTTGGGTAGACGTTTACTGGGTTTGTGAAAACCATGCCTAAACGTGTACGTGTATGTTAGTTTAACATAGTAACCCAAAAGGTTAACCATATGAGCATTTCATATTAACCTTGTTCTTCTTCACCATAACTAGTTCAATTGACTCAAATGAACTAGTTAAAGAGTTGTTCAATTTCTATGAGATCTTATGTAACTACACAAGACACAATTGAGACAGAGATGATTCGATTCGATTGAATCGGCTCATGAACTTTATAGCCATGGTTTGCATAAAGCATTCCTTAATAATTTAAGTTTCATGTTCAAAGCACATCTTCAGATCATAACCTATTAACCTCACAAACAAGTTCGCGGACTTAAGACAACCGGTGGAGTTTTCCAAACTCAGCAGAAAATCTCGGCAAAGAGACTTTCGCCAGTTCGCGGACTAGGTTCTCGGACTGAGTTCGCGGACTTACATGCAAATGAGTTTTGGGAAAATCCCAGCAGAAATTCTCGGTACAAGAACTTCCTTCAGTTCGCGGACTTGGTAAAGCCAATTCCGCCGGTTTCTCTCAACCAACAAAGTTCGAAAACTTCGGATTCTGGAATACATGGTTATGTAATCTAAACTCTCATTTCAATCATTGAGACATTCTCATAGGACGTTATATAGCCGTTATTCACAGATCGTTTCACGTCAGAGAAATTCTCAAAGTAATTGAAACTTTTCATGAATTTCGTCACTAGGTGAAGATAAACTTGATCAAAGTGAAACGCTTTACCAACACATGATTTCGAGATATAGATAGGCGAGATATACTCGGATCGAAATATCAAATGTGTATGATCTAGTCTATATAGCATACGACTTTTGTCTCATAAGAATTAGGAAATAGATAGATAGACTTTTGAGTGATAGATAAGTTCAAGTCTCCACATACCTTTTTGTTGATGAAGTTCCATGGTTCCTTGATTAGATCTTCGTCGTTCTATGATGAATCGCTATGAAGTCCTTGAGCTCAACTACACTTTTCTATCCTAGTCTGAGACTTAGTTATGTATGCTAGAAATCAAGACTCATAGTTTTGATCACTAACATTGACAAACATGCTTGAGATAACAATGCATGCGAGGTCGACCGAGCTATGCTCTAACATAAATGACACAACAAGATTTTGTTAACGAGGAAACCGCAAACTCAGAAAAGCCCCGGGACCTTGTCCATAATTAAATACTCCCAGGATTAAGCCGCTATACAAAATCAAACCAACTTCGTATAGTTGAGACCAAGCAACTAAACCTATAGTTCACCTAGTTCCGTTTGTATTCCCACGCCTCCGACCTGTAATAAGTCACGTACTTGGAATAATTCCTTTGGTTCGTATTCCAAACAGTAAAGGAACAAAACATTTGTTTGGTATCAACTCTTTTCAACCAAGTGGTATGAGTTCGACAAAGGCTCTTCTGTTTATCTCAATAAACTCCTTCGTCAGGTTCTTAGATCTATCTTATTATCAACTACCGAAGTAATTGTTAAGATTTTGCAATCAATACTTTTAATCACAAAGAATTATATTGATGCCGATCTACAAAACTAATCAATCTAATCTACCACAAGGATAAACCGACTATAGTTTGATCCTCTTTTACTGAAACAAGTATTGTGCACACCAAAGATTATGAATCCCAAATCAGAAATCTTCAAAGTCTTCCTTGTCTTCAAATCTTCTTAGATCTTCAATAAAAAACTGCACACAATCAACTTGAATCTCTTGTGATCAATCACGCACCTAACGGAGTCTGTTAACAATGGATTATCACAAGAAGTCTTTAGATCTATAAATAGTCTAAAGATCCCCGTTGAAACTTGGATCTAGTTTGAGTGAATCTTATATCAGAAGAGAAGATTCTCAAGCATAAACAAACTAGGTTCAATCAAAGTTCAACCACCATTAGTCAATCAATCAATGGAATACAAAAGATAAACTTCAATTATCTAGTTTCCCACCAACGGAACTAATAGAGCTTCTCAATCCCAAAGCAGACTTTAAACTGAGCGGCCGTAAGAGATTTCGCCTAATTAGGTTACTCTCCTCTCCGAATAGGCGACTTCATCAGTAGTAGCGCAACTGAGATAGTTCTTGCTGTACGAGGATTAGTTTGCTCGAAATGCAAACTTTCATATTTATAGACCAAGGAATTTCAAATACCGAAAGTATTCTCAAGATATGCAATATATTCCAGATTCAGTTTCCATAATTCCTGGAAATGCTTTGTCCAAAATAATGACAGAAAATTTATTGGAAAATCTCCAACTAGTAAATGCACATTACTAATTTTTATTTTCCTAAAATAAAATTAAAAACCTTAAATAAAATATTATCAATTTATTTTATTCGATCTGGGATTTTCTTCCTTTAGCTATTAAGGAATAACTTTGAACAATTAAAGAAAAGTGTTACTACATATGTTCAAGGTATGTCGACATCCTTACTTTGTAAGTCCTATTTTATACTTACAATCTTGAAACCAATTTGCCACACTTCCAAACAAGTTTAGAATTGTTTCATCTGACTTTCAAGAACTATGTGATTGATCAAGAACACTCAATCACAAATCATGGGTTTCACGGTTTTACCAAAATAAGTTTCGGTTCTACCTCCATGTGAGTACTGTGCATAGTCACACTAGCTTTCCAAAATTCGATTGACTAGGTACTAGGATCGGTTCCCCACATATATATGGTATCTAACTTGTACTTGTTGCACATGTCCATAGGATCGGTTCCCCTTTGCCTAAAAACGTGTTGCACATGTCCATAGGATCGGTTCCCCTTTCTGCTAAAAACTTGTTGCACCTCATACAAGGATCGATTCCCCTTTGTGATAGGTTGCACCTCTTACTAGGATCGGTTCCCTTTTAACAAGAACATAACCAAGTCATGAGCGGTTATACTAATCACACATATTGGTAGTTCAAAAGATATGCAATGAATAACAATACCAATAATGCCTGGCGATTTCTCTTTCGATTCAAAAAACAAGTTCATGAGTTTACTTCCTTAAAACAAATGTAAAACATTGTTTCCTAGGATGAAATCTTTGACTTATACCCATACATAATCAAAATAGCATTCAAACGATTATGTCGATGTCTTATCTACAAATTTTAATGGTTAAGCAATAAACCTCGTATTGTATTCCTTAATACTATGTCTAACTAGAGTATAATCATTCATGCTTCGCAGTTTTGTTTTCAATATGCACGACTTGAAAGATATGTTTAGGGAATGAAATAGTTCAAGCCAAATATCACTATCCTCAAGTGGAAGGATGATGTTGTCGGTGTAGCTCCTTACTTCTTCACTTCTTCAAGTATTCGCAATACTTTTAATGTATCATATCCTAATACTTTCAAGCTAACCTATACGTAGTTGACTCTAGTACATAATCAAGCGACTCTTAAATGAGTTTCGGCTCACTAAAATATGACAACCAAATTTGACATACCAACACTTGGTGGGTTGAACCGAGCTATGCTCTAACAATCTTCCCCTTTGTCAATTTTAGTGACAAAACTCTTACATCATATGGATAAACAAATTACAAGAATTCATTACACATACACTTGATTCCCGAATTCAACAACACAATAACTTGTATACATTCAATCCTTAAATTCCGTTGTTGACATTATAATAACAAAGCTAATACTCCCCCTAAAGGTAAGATAGGTATATTTTATCAATTCACACGTATTTGTTATTTCCTTTGTAGTCCATATAACTACAAGTATATTATATGTTACTCCCCCTTAGTCTATGCTTTCACTCTTTCGTTTAGATAAACGTTTAAGCACCAATGTCCTTTCCCTTAGTGATACCAATCAATATAAATCAATACCAGTATCACTTGTTTACTCCATATATTTCTCCCCCATTTTGTCACAAAAATAACAAAGAAACGAAAAAAATAAAGGACAAATCAAAAGGATCTTACAAATCTCAAAATAGACTTGCAACCTATAGAGTTAAGCACGAGGGTTCCACACACCATTTTTGATGACCAATATCAAAACCGAAACTACAAAGTAATTTGTTTTGACATGTTACCAAGGAAACAATTGCCTGAAGCAATTTTACCTAATAGTTTAGAAAACCAAAAATCAACTAAGCACCATAGTTTCTTTTCTAAACCGATTGTATAAATACAATCGCTTGTTCGATAAGACCAAAATAAATATAACTCTATTTTTCTCATCAGGTTCTAATTATCCATATAACTTGGACCTTTAAATTTTAAACAAGACAAGTAATAGGTTAGTTAACTAGCATTTCTTGTTAAGTCATTCGATTAGACTTGAATAACCGAAACCTCCACCTTGATAAGTCTAACTAAGATCAGAGTTAACTTAGTTTCTCTTACCCGGAATCGAATTGGACTAAACAATTCATCCCGTAAACCTTTTCTTTCGTTAAGCCGTAATAAATTCATACAAACCAAATAAATCAACCTGCATAATTATTCACCTCAACCAGAAGCAATTGAAACAACATAAACATTAAAGCACCGCAATTTCACCGAAATTTTGTAAGCCTAAACAATTGATACCACACAATAAAGGAATATAACAATAGTTTTTCTTAACCGGAACCAATTGAATCACACACACATCCATACACAAATAATGGAATAAAACATCAATTGTACCGAAATTTTGTTAAGCAAAAGCAATAAGTATATGAAATAAAATCAGGCTTTTCTTAAACAGGAAAACAATTAACTAACAAGATTGTTACCTCCAATTTCGGATCCACTTCTCCAATATGTTTTCATCTTCTTCCAGGGAGAATTGATATCGAAATATCATTATGTTATCATCCTTATGCAAAACAAAAGATTAACAACAACCAACCTTTACCAGAGAAAGGTTGAAAACCGGTTTTTAACTATTGCAAGCAAAAGTTGAAAACCCCGAAACACATATGCTTTTATGTTAAACCAAAACCGATTCAACATATTGTGACTTTTTCACATATTGTTTCTATCAGAACCCCTCATGATCCTTTGACAAAGCCTACCAACATGGGCTAGAACTTAATCCTGCTAAATCAAAAAGTCACCCACACCATAAGGGCTCGCAACATTATGAGATCGAATATCAAGTAGTAAAACCAAAATCAAACATCTCATAAACATACTTAGAAATAATCATAAAGAATTCAAGCACATGTTATGTAAATCAAAAACTATCACAAGAAAAATTATAAATCAAATAATTTTATTCATAGTAAGATAGTTTTATTCATAATAGACTTAATACAATCATTGAAAGAAATCAAAAATTGATGTCTATTTTTCTGGATTAAGTATTACAACATATAACTTAATCTCTAGAAGAGCTCCCATTATTTATCGAAGATTCCTCGGTGTTTTTATTCTTGAGTCTTCTCTTCTCTTTCAGATGATTGAGTTTTTGTTTCAGAAGATTCAATTCCACAATCGACTTCAAGAGATTTGACTCGAGAAGTTTTTCATTCACTACTGTAGTTTCCAAAAGATCACGAGCGACTTCAAAATATCCCATTAACATAAGCATAATCTCAAAAGAAATATGATTCTTTTTATGTTCGTTTGAGAAGTAGCACTTGAATTCAACTGGAAAGGTTTCAAGTTTTCGAAGTTGAGATTCAATGTCTATAATATTTTCACCTATCTTTGACTGTAGACAGAACATAGAAGGATCGTTCCTATAGATGGTTTATATAATAATTAAAACTTGGTTTCCAAGAATGAGTTACCTAATCGCGGTATTTTATTTGTGAAAATATGCACTTCCAGAAACAGCATAAGAGATTTTCCGAACATGACCTAGGAATTCTGAAAATAATTTCGAACTTTTCTCATGGACTTTCCAAGGAACGTAAGTATTTTTCTAAAAATAGAAAAGATATTCCAAGTATATAAAAACACTTCTAGATATTCAAGAGTAGAGAATTATGCTTTCTTCATATTCTCTTGTTCCTTTTAAGAACTTCCCTTTTTATTTGAATTGAGCACCTATAGGGAAATTCTGAAAACCAACATCAGTTGTTGGAGTGAGCTGGTGAAAGCTCAGAACTTGTGGAACATGATCCATCATGATATTTTTGAATATCTATCCTTTTGGGGTTCTTCCAAGAATAAACTTCTTTCACAGTGTCACACCTGAAGTGATCTGATTTAACAGAAAGATCAGTTCGATGATCAAAAACATAAGTGTAACTTGAATTTTTTTGAGTTGAGAGATAACCAGAACTCTTATATCGACCCAGGAATTCCTTGGAATATGACTACATCATTTGATGAGATTGTTTCCTGGATTCTATTTTTAGACAGTTGATCAACAACAAAGCAGCATGATCTGAAATCATTTGTTTTTGTATACATGAGTTGATCTTTTTCTCTGTTTAAAAGATAATCATCGTCAGACGATGTTGACCGGATACTAGTCAAAGGATTATCCCTTAAAACACATCTATATTGATTCTTGTAAGTGGTTAGACTATTAGAATCACGATGTCATATATTAGTTAAGAGATTCTGGAGATTAGAATCACATATCTTTGTTTTAACTAATATACCCCTTTTTGCTTGAACAAAATCAAGCCTTTTAGATTCAGCATCTTCATGAACCAATGATTCTCTCAGAGCTTCTCGGCAGATGGATAATATAGATTATCCTTTAGATTATATTTTTCAGCAAGCTTTATGAAAAATTTAATCTCATTATTGTGTTCTTAATCTGACTTGTTTGTCACAAGTATTTGTTTTCGTATTAACTCATCATGGTTAATATTTCCTGAGATGTGTTCTACCAGATAAATAACAGTGCTGAGTTGCTTATCAGGTTTTGAAAACCAACATCCATTCTGAAGTATATCATCTTCTTGCTCTACGTTAACTGAATCAGACATGGATTCAATTTCTTATAGGTTGGATCACACAAAACACAGATTGTTAGATCTTTTTGTGTTCGCCTGGTCTGTTAGAGCATAGCTCGGTTGAACCCACCAAGCATTGGTATGTCAAGTTTGGTTGTCATATTTTAGTGAATCAAATACCATTTAAGAGTCGTTTGATTATGTACAAGAGTCAACTTCGTATAGGTTAACTTGAAAGTATTAAGATATGCAACATTACAAGTATTGTGAAGAAGTAAGAAGCTAAAGCGACAACATCATCCTTCCACTTGAGCTTAGTGATATTTGACTTGAACTGTTTCATTCCCTGACTATCTTTCAAGTCGTGCATATTGAAAACGAAACTACGAAGCATGAACACTCTAGATAGACATAGTATTAAGGAATACAATATGAAGTTTGTTGCTTAACCATTAAACTTTGCAGATAAATACATCGACATAATCGTTTAAATGGTATTGTGATTATGTATGGGTATGAGGTGAGGATTTCATCCTAGGAAACAATGTTTTACATGTGTTTTAAGGAAGTAAGTTCATAAACTTGTTTATGAATCGAAAAGGAAATCGCCAGGCGTTATTGGGATTGATATTCATTGCATATCTTGTGAACATCCAATATGTGTGATTTAGTATATCCACTCACGACTTGTTTGTGTTCTTGGTAAAACTATTCACAAAGGCCTGACTTATGTATTGATATGACTTTTATTAGTGAAACCGATCTTAAGTAATCACCTGAGATGGTATGATCGAGTTTGTGATTTTTTTGACCGAATGTGGGTAAAGGGGAACCGAACGTATGAAGAGGTGCAACACATCACAAAGGGGAATCGATCCTTGTATGAGGTGCAACAAGTTTGTAGCAGAAAGGGGAATCGATCCTATGGACATGTGCAACACGTTTTTAGGCAAAGGGGGACCGATCCTATGGACATGTGCAACACATATAAGTTAGATACCATATATATGTGGGGAACCGATCCTAGTACATAGTCAACCGAATTTCGGAAAGCTAGTACTATGCACAGTACTCACATGGAGGTAGAACCGAAACTTGTTTTGGTAGAACCGTTAAACCCATGATTTGTGATTGAGTGTTCTTGATCAATCACATAGTTCTTGAAAGTCATATGAACCAATTTTAAACTTGTTTGGAAGTGTGGCAAATCAGTTTCAAGGTTGTAAGTCTGAAAGAGGACTTGCAAAGTAAGGATGTCGGTATACTTTGAACACGTGCAGTAATGTTTATCTTTTATTGTTCAAAGTTATTTCTTAATAGCTACATGAAGAAAATCCCAGGATCGAAATATAAATAAGTTAAGAATCTTTTAATTAAGGTTGTTAATGTTATTTTAGGAAAATGAGAATTAGTAATGTGGATTTACTAGTTGATATTTTCCAAAGAGATTTTCGGCCATTAATTTGGACAGAGCATTTCCAGGAATTATGGAAACTGAATTTGGAATATATTGAATATCTTTGAGAATATTTTCGGTTTTGGAAATTCCTTGGTGTCCAAACTTCCCTGTCTATAAATACTTGAAGTTTGCATTTCTAGCAAACTAATCCTTCGTGACAGCAAACTTCCTCGGTTGTGTTGTTACTGGTGAAGCCGCCTATCCGGAGAGGAGAGTAACCTAATTAGGCGAAATCTCTTATGACCGCTCAGTTTAAAGTCTTCTTTGGGATTGAGAAGCTCTACGAGTACCGTTGGTGGGAAACTAGATAATTGCGGTTTATCTTGTGTTTTCGATTGATTTGATTGACTAACGGCGGTTGAACTTTGATTGCACCTAGTTTGTTTATGCTTGAGAATCTTCTCTTCTGATATAAGATTCACTCAAACTAGATCCAAGTTTCGACATGGATCTTTAGACTGTTGTTAGTTCTAAATACGATCTTGTGATAATCCATTGTTAACAGACTCCGTTCTGTGCGTGATTGATCACAAGAGATTCAAGTTGTTGTGTGCAGGTGTTTATTGAAGATCTAAGAAGATTTGAACACAAAGAAGATATTGAAGATTTCTGATTTGGGGTTCATGATCTTTGGTGTGCACAATACTTGTTTCGGTATAAGAGGATCCAACTATAATCCTTGTGGTAGATTGGATTGATTAGTTGTGTAGATCGGCATCAATATAATTCTTTGTGATTAAAAGTATTGATTGCAAAATCTTAAGAATTACCTTTGGTAGTTGAGAATAAGATAGATCTAAGAACCTGACGAAGCAGTTTATTGAGATAAACAGAAGTGCTTTTGTTGAACTCACATCACTTGGTTGAAGAGAGTTGATACCAAACAGATTTGTCGTTCCTTTATTTTTTGGAATACGAACCAAAGGAATTGTTCCAAGTACGTGACTTATTCATAAGTTGGAGGCGTGGGAATACAGACGGAACTAGGTGAACTATAGGTTTATTTGCTTGGTCTCAACTATACGAAGTTGGTGTAAGTTTGTGTAGCGGCTTAATCCTGAGAGTATTCAATTCTGGACTTAACAAAATCTTGCTGTGTCATTTATTTTATATTTCCACATTATAATTGTTTTATTATAATTAAAGTAAATTACACAAACGTTAATTCTTATTTACTTGATAAGCAATCCTATTGTGTTTGGTTAAGTCCGAACCTTTTTATCAAGTAAACATACTTCGTTATTGTATTGTCTCGATCTCGTATCCATAGACGATCACACGAAGTGTGAACCGATTAGTTGCATTGTCTTGACTCAGTCCATAAACAATCATTTTCGGAGAAAGTACTTATAGGTATGAATAGTTTTAGCTTGAGGTATATTTGGGTACCCTCGCCTTTTCATGCTCGGATACCAATTGAAAAGACGAGAATACCCAAATATACCTCAGTCTAAAACTTTTCCACCTATAAGTCCTTTCTCCGAAGCGATTGTCTATGGACTGAGTCGAGACAATACAACAAATCGGTTCACACTTCGTGCGATCGTCTATGGATACGAGATCGAGACCATACAACAACAAAGTATGTTTACTTGATAAAAGGTTCGGACTTAACCAAACACAATAGGATTGCTTATCAAGTAAAAAAGAATTAATGTTTGTGTAATTTACTTTAAATTATAATAACAACAATTATAATTGCAGAAAATAAAAGTAAATGACACAACAAGATTTTGTTAACGAGGAAACCGCAAATACAGAAAAACCTCGGGACCTTGTCCAGAATTGAATACTCTCAGGATTAAGCCGCTATACAAAATCAAACCAACTTCGTATAGTTAAGACCAAACAACTAAACCTATAGTTCACCTAGTTCCGTCTGTATTCCCACGCCTCTGACCTGTAATAAGTCACGTACTTGGGACAATTTCTTTGGTTCGTATTCCAAACAGTAAAGGAATAACAAATTTGTTTGGTATCAACTCTTTTCAACCAAGTGATATGAGTTCGACAAAGGCTCTTCTGTTTATCTCGATAAACTCATTCGTCAGGTTCTTAGATCTATCTTGTTATCAATTACCGCAGTAATTGTTAAGATTTTGCAATCAATACTTTTATTCACAAAGAATTGTATTGATGCCGATCTACACAACTAATAAATCTAATCTACCACAAGGATAAACTGATTATAGTTGGATCCTCTTTTACTGAAACAAATACAAGATTATGAATCCCAAATCAGAAATCTTCAAAGTCTTCTTTGTCTTCAAATCTTCTTAGATCTTCAATAAACATCTGCACACAATCAACTTGAATCTCTTATGATCAATCACGCACCGAACGAAGTCTATTAACAATGGATTATCGCAAGACGTCTTTAGATCTACAAACAGTCTAAAGATCCCTGTCGAAACTTCAGTCTAGTTTGAGTGAATCTTATATCAGAAGAGAAGATTCTCAAGCATAAACAAACTATGTGCAATCAAAGTTCAACCACCGTTAGTCAATCAAATCAATCGAAAACAAAATACAAAACACAAGTATCTAGTTTCCCACCAACGGTACTAATATAGCTTCTCAATCCAAAAGAAGACTTTAAACTGAGCGGCTGTAAGAGATTTCTCCTAATTAGGTTACTCTCCTCTCCGGATAGGCGGCTTCACCAGTAACAACACAACCGAGGAAGTTTGCTGTCATGAAGGATTAGTTTGCTCGAAATGCAAACTTTCATATTTATAGACCAAGGAAGTTTGAACACCAAGGAATTTCTAAAACCTAAAATATTTTCAAGATATACAATATATTCGAGATTCGGTTTCCATAATTCCTAGAAATGCTCTGTCCAAAATATTGACCAAAAATCTCTTGGAAAATCTCCAACTAGTAAATGCACATTCTTGAACATTGTCCTTTGGTACCGTTCAAGTAATTCCTCTTATATTCAACCGGGCTCGTAGATTTCTATTTGCTGATTGCAGATTGAATTAAGTTTAGCATCAGAATATCGCAACGATAATGTCTCAGCGAAATTATCAACAACACAACACAACAGCGTCGCAGAATAATTTCAGAAATGATACGATAAACGACGTCAGCTAGAATCACGAGAAAGATGTGATAGTCCTGCGAAAATTAGAGAGCTTGCGAGATTGACATTTGTAAGTCTGCGAGAATGTCGCAGACCATATCCTAAAATAAAGGACAGATTAGATGTCATCCACTATGTATTTCCCTATAAATAGTCGTTCAAGTTGTAAAGAAGAAGAGGAAGATCGTTTTTGAGTAAGAAACAAGTAAATAGGAGAGAGAAAGTCTAGAGCAGAGGTCATTCTTGATTCCTTTATCTTTTCTTGTAAGAATATTTAAAGATTGATAAATAAGATCAAGAGTGTAAATCTAAAAATGAGTTGAGTAATCATGAAATCATCTGAGGGGTGTAGTGTAGGATTTCCTGCAACTACATAATGACGCTAGAAACAGGGAAGTATTGAAGATTATTCTAAAAAAATTGAAGATTAATATTGAGATTTGTGAAGATTTAGAGTGATTTATTAATAATTTTACATAATTTCTTGCAATTTTTTAACATTGAAGAAATGGCTAGAAGAAGAAATACATCCGAACAACCGACTACTGTTAGAAGAAGCAAGAGAATTGCTGGGAGAGAAAGAAGTAAAATGGGAGAATCTACTAAAATGATAAGTAATAAAGAAAATCAAATTCAACCACCAATTCAACAAACACTAGTACAAGGGAGGAATACAGATTATGATAGGGTGAGTATACACACTTGGCAATCAAATTCGGCAGAAGAAGTAGAAGAAGAGCAACAAACCAGAAACCATAGACAGGTAGAGAGAAATCAAGAAGCAGATGAAGGAATAATTCATGGAGATGAGGAAATTGGAGCGTTAGAAACGTTGAGACTAAGAATACATGAATAAAGAAGAGATGAGGCAGAAGAACGTGCAAATCTAACAAGGCAAAATCACGAATTGAGGATGGAAAATATGAGACTACAGAGTAGAAGATCGAAAAGTATTACAAAATCATACTCAAGATCGACTAGAAGAGAAATGAGGCGAAACTCACTCATAATCAATGTTGGAAACAATATTCAAGAAGAAATATCAAATCCTAATGAAGAATACCGCGAAAATAGAGAAAGAGCTGATGATCGTTACGTTTCACAAAATGAAACTTTTGATGATGGGGAAAATGGTAGAAATCAAGGGAACAGACAACGTCAGGGACGAAATGACCAAGATGACGAAGGAAATCGAGAGGAAATAAGAAGAATTTTACATGAAAGAGAAACTCAAAGAAATCAACAGACGATTGAAGAAGAAATTGAAAGACATTATGCTGAACAAGCACATTTAATTTGCGAACGTGAAAGATTGAGAGCGAAAATGGAAGAACAAGAGCTTTAGGAGACAATTCGCCAGAACAATCACGACAATCGAGAAAGAAGGCGTACACAAAACCGGAATAACGGTAATCTCAATGAAGAGTATGATAGAGTACAGAAGATGGCTGAAAGACAGCGAATAGAATTGATAAGAAATGAACAAAATCATGGAGGGGAAAATGAAAGGCATCATCATATGCGAATTCAAGATAGAGATGAGGAAGAGAATCGCATAAGAAGACGAGATGAGGATAAGGAAGAAGAAATGCAAAATTACGCGAGAGAAGAAAGACATGAACGCAGAAGAAGAGAGGCGAAATTAAAAAGACCAATGGATCAAAATTCAGGTGTAAATAAAAAAATCTTGAAAGAATTAGAAGAAATGAGAGGAATGCTAAATAATAGAGGAGAAGTAGGCAGAACACAATTGGATGAAGCAATAGAAGAAGCTGCGAAAACTCCGTTTACAAGGGAAGTACAATTAGGAGGAATACCACTGAAATGCAATTTGCCCGCATTAACCAGCATTTTTGATGGAACAACTTGTGCAATTCAACACATTAAAACCTATGTGAGGTGCATGTTGCAATGGGAAAATCATGATGTCGTATTGTGCAAATATTTCGCATCCAGCTTAACAGGAGAGGCGTTAAAATGGTTTGAAGGTCTACCAAAGAATACAATAACATCCTTCAATCATTTGCAGACTACATTCCTAGGGGCATATATAAGTAATAATTCTTCGCGACCTGGTATAGAAGATGTGTTTGGATTAAAACAGAGGATTGGCGAAAGTTTGAACACCTGACTAAAAGATGGAGAACTATGTGTAGCGAAATGGCTGGCCGTGTAGATGAGAGATATCTTATATTATCATTTATCAATGCTATGTTTGCAACAAACCTATTGTATGTCCAAATTTTCAGAGTCAAGAATACGATCACAATGACTGAATTGCGAGAACTTCAAGAAGAATACATTGCTCTAGAGGAAAGGCAAAATGAAATGGAATCATATCCAGTTGCGAACACCAACTCACAAACAGCGAATGCAAGCTTATTACCCAAGCTAATAAACACAGTAGCGAATACTTCGCAAGTACAACAAGAGAAGGTGACGGGTAACAATCAACAGAAACTGGTGGCTATGGGAAGCCGAGATCAAGAGGAGTATGAAAGAGAAAGAAATTTCTACAATCGTGGTGGAAATAACAAGATTCAAAGACTCGATCAACCACAAGAAACTTATGGAGGTCAAAGACAAAACTATAATAGAGGACAAGGAGGTCACAAGGTAGTATGGGAAGAAATCAAGATGCCACCTCTAAATGCAAGTGTGGAGAAAATATGGGAAGCTATAATTTTGATGGAGAATATACCAACACCATGGAACATGGGAACGGAACCACCTCCAAACCACAGAAGCCATGAGTTTTGTTCTTATCATCATTTTCATGGACATACAACAAATGATTGCAGAAATGTAAAAAGAATTATTTGAGAATGATAGATCAAGGAAAACTAAACCACTTTTTGGTAGGGCACCCACAATCTCAACCATTGCCACCACCACCAGAGCATCACAAAGTAAACACGATGAAAAAGAAGGAAACATTCTTCATAGAAGTTGGTGCAAAAGCAAAGAATCTATTCTGTCACTCTATCGTACATTCATATAAGACAATGAAGATTTTCATGACAATGTTTTGAGTAGAGTGTTCGCAAGAGATAACGATGGAAGAGAAATTATGAATATTGCGAAAATCTCGCCACTAGAGGAATGGCAGAAAAAGATCATTTCTTTTACCGCAGAAGAAATTCCCGAAGGTGAAGAAGTGCATGATAATCCATTGGTAGTAAAATTAGAAATTAATCCAAAACCGAAAGAAGGTGAGGATGATGAAGCTGAAGATTCATGGGCAATTAACAAAATTCTAGTCGATACTGGAAGCTCTATGAATATCTTATTTTATCATACTTATAAAACTATGGGAGGAAGAGATGATGATCTTATACCATCAACGTATAAGATATATGGTTTTAATGGTACTGCTAACAAGCCTAAAGGAGAGGTTATTATGTGAATTCCATTGAAGGGAATATCTTCTGAAATCTTATTCTGTGTCGTTGATGTAGAATCACCCTACAATGCATTAATTGGTCGACCTTGGCTACATGGGATTTTAGGTGTAGCTTCAGCTTTCCACCAGTGCATCAAATTCCCTCACCCCAGCGGTGTAGGAATCATAAAGGGAGATTGGGTTGAAGGAAAGAGGTGTTACGAAACTAGGATAGAATCTTGTGAAGGAAGAGCAAACAAGAAGGAAAACTGGCGACACAAAATCAAAGATACACAGAGAAGTGAGAGGTTGATGGTGGATGCAATCGAAAGAAAATAAGAAGAGTTGTTGCAAAACTAATGCTAGCTCAGAATAAAAATGATGAACATACCACTACCAAGGAAGCAGTAGCAGAAAAAAATAAAGAAGCAGAAGATGGCAAAGGTAATAAAAACAAGAAGTGTATGAATGATTAATTTGTTGCGACACTCTCTCAATAAGTAAAATTCTCAAAAATACATTTTATTGAATGACAAAATTGAGATTGTGAAATCCAAATACAATATGATGATGTGCGAGATTCTCGCAGAGATAATGAATTTTACAGAAAACAATCAGAGAAAAATGACAAAAGAGAAAGGGGCAAACTTTATGGGGTACACCCTAGTTCGCGACTGCAATTTCGCAAGAGGAAAATGTAAGACCTAAAGTACGTCATATAAGGGGGTACCTGCTGCATGGCTCAGGGAAAGGCTACACCGCCACCGGAACCTGAGTCATGGAGATTTGGGGTCAATAAAGCCCATCCGGGAGAGGCACCTTGGATTCTCAGCTTAAGCATATGACTTAGGTTGGGAGACTAAGGTAATAAGGACTCTCCCAAGGAGTGCAAATCTGATCAAGGCGCCGAGGTACACGGTTGAGCCAAGAGTGCCAGGGACGTTTGAGGCGTACTTTTCCATTCTTGACAAGTCTTGACTTATACTGCACTCGGCCTGAATAAAACCCCACTTAGGGTGCAGTCTCGTAACCATAAGCCCTATAGGTAAAAGGGATAAGAGGCTTCGAAAACAACTGGTTGTTGTTAAGACTGGATGGGAAGAGCTAACCTTGTATGGTAGAAGTACGCCTCCTTGAAGGGGCAACCAGGGGGAGAAAAGGGCGGCACCCTCCATTAGGGAACTGATAAGTGTCTTAAGACGCAAATGTCATGAGTCTTTTTATTCGCAAGGGTATAAGGCTTGTCATATTTTTGCAACAATCCTGAAGAGGCAATAATACAAAAGAAAAAGATAAGAAGAGATCAATGGGTTTTCGCATGAAAGTGCGAAGACGTCCTGCGATTTCGTCGCAAGACAGCAATGTCATGGGGATTTATTTTCGCAAGAATATTTAGGCCTGTCATATTGTCGCAACATTCTTGAAGAGGCCACAATACAAAAGAAAAGGTTAAGGCAAGATCAATGGGTTTTTGCATGAAAGTGCAAGGACGTCCTGCGATTTTGTCGCAATGACAAGAGGTGGCATAATAAGACCTTTAATTAGGAAGGCAAAATAAGACCACACAGGAATGAGATTTTGAAAAGAATCAAAATTCACTTCGCATAAGATTGCGAAGTTATACATAATTAACTGCGAAATTGTAGCATAAAATAAGAAAAATTTATAAAATCTATCATTTGGATACAAATAACAGAGGCAAGTATGGGAATTAATGAAATTAGAAAATGTTATTTGACTCCATATGATAGATTTACACAAAAATTCAAAAATTAATAATTATATTGATTAACTGTGTTGCAAGGAAGAATTTTTTTAATGAATGCAGGTCAAAATGAAAGAAACACAAATATACAGAAAGAAGGAATAAATGTATAAGCATTACAGAGAATCAAAGAAAGAAACAAAGACTACTTCTTAGTTGATATCTTCATCAGACTTGTTCCCTTCTTCGTCTGCGTCAGAACCTTCATCACCATCAGATTCTTCATCATCAGCTTCGCTATCAGAAATAATCAGACTGGGAGTATTCTGTGGGATCTCTTCCAAGAGATAAGGATAATTAGAATGAGGGATATTATGATCGTCAAAAACCATTTGGATAGTTTGATTGCGAAAATGCATAGCATCATTCTTAAAATTTGCAACAGTGATCTTGATTAGATTCTTTAATCTAGAATACTTGTCGTTTCAAGAAGAAAGATTCTTTCCGAGTTCCTCCTTTTCAACTTCGAGTTCCTCAATCTTTTCATTATATCTACTTTCATAATCTACGAGCAAAAGACAATCAATTATTAACTTGATGAAAATTCATAAGAAGCAAAAGATTAGTAAAGGAGAGCAGTTAGTAACCTTCTCTGTCAGAAATCATATCTCTAATCAAGTCTGTATGATCAACTTGGAGACTAACATTTACACCTAAATCTTTTCTGGCATCATCTAAGATTTTTGCAGCACAAACAAATTCATCCTCATTACTTATAAGAAGACGAGAACGAATTTGGTTTTCCCTTTCGCAGAGCTCGATGTTCTTGCGGCTAGCTTCATCTCGTTCAAGTTGAACTTCAAGAAGAGTCTCTTGGAATTTCGCCAAAGCCTTAGCACCTTGATCAGAGATGCGATCCTTATCATCTATGAGACCGCTAATTTTGGTTCTTAACTCATTGGTTTTTTCTTTAGAATCAAGAAAGAGACATTTAAATCGGTTGGCTAAGCCTAAACTAGATCTATGGTCAATTTCTAAGAGGCAAAATTTAGATTTAAGCTCATTCAGAGAAAGATGAAATTCTATCATTTGAAAAACTATTTAAGGAATTATTAAGACGCTCAAGAAGAGTATCATTATCCAAGGCATTAGAAAATGAACGAAGAAGGGTAGCTTCATCAGAAAGACCATAAATGTCTGCAAAAAGGATCATTTAAATAAGATAAAACAACATGATGAATGAATGAAGGGAAAAGAAAAAAGTAACATACCGTAAAGCTGATTATTAGCTTGCTGAAGACTAGAGATTTTGTTCTTATACGAAGAAGAATCAATTTCTAGTTGTCTATTTTTCTCGCGAAGACCTTTAACTTCAGCTTCCAATTCTTCATTCTTTGTGCGAAATTGAAGATTCTTCTTTTCAAGATTTTCGCGTCTCCTCTCTAGATCTGAGGCAACATCAAAAGAAGCTTTTCCATCCTGCGAGAAAATATAAAGAATATTAATATAGAAAGAGATTTTGAGTTATGACAATGAAGAAGTAAAAGAATGAAAATATACCAGACTATTAAGAGAATGCAAGAAGTCGGGAGTCACTGATCTAGAAACTCCGCGAAGACAACTATCACCATCTAATAAAGGGACATCGCAAATTGTACCGAGAGCTTTGCAGGTGTTAGCGAATTGGTTATCTCCCATTCCTTGTAGAGAATCAGAAAAGAGACCAGAGAGCTTAGCCATAGAAGATTCAGGTGGAAAATCTTCGCTTGCGCCAAGGTCATCATTATCCTCATCATCCTTGTCATTTTCGGAATTTTCATGAGAAGGAATATTTGAAGGAGAGGAAGGACGGACTTTCCTTTTCTTTGAAGGAGGACCAGTTGATTTTTCCCTGCGAATAACACTTTTGCCTTTATCACCAATCTTCGCAACATCGACAGGTTCTTCTATTTAAGAAATAATCTTCACACACAGATAGAGATAAGAACTAGAAGCAACAATACACTGTTTAAAATCATAAGAGAATATTTCTTACCTCATCTGTGTATGAGCAAAGAGCTAAAAGAGTACTAGCTTTCCCAGTCCTGTTATAGCTATCTTCCAGTTTTTGGATCTGCAGAATGTCGCAAGAGTCAGCGAATAAAAGAATAAAGACAAAAAAAAAAAATATAAAGTGAACTAAACTGGAAGAAATGTACCTCTTTCTCCTTCTCGGGCCAAGAGAAAACCCAAGGCTGATAAGCAGCGAGATTCGCAAGAAGAACATTTGACCTAACAATGTAAGGTCCTTCTAGCATTAAAGGAAAAACACACCATTTATCATCTTTGGATTGGCGATGAGTTGTGATTTTACCAGAATGCCAGTCAATATCTTGCATGAGAATTTTAGCTTCATCAATGTTGTCTTTCCTTTTTAAGCGAATACACCAGCGAGTATTCTCTTTCTTCATGGAGATCAGTTCATAGTTCTCAAAGAAACTCGTTACTGTGTATTTCTCAGCAATTATCTCTAGGTATGCGAATTTAGGATCCATAAGTTCTTTGGAGTACAGAGATCCTTTACCAGCACCACGGTTAGTGAACTCTAGCATCAGACGGATGCAGTCCACACTCAGTTGGAAGATAGCTTGCGAAAATCCCGAGTGAGCGAGAATTTCATAGAATAGAGGAAGATCTGGGTCATAAAGAGGAATGGGGAGACCTGCGAGAATATGACCTAACAATATTATGATTGATTGATCATCACAGTACTGATCAGAGAAAAGTTTGACAGAAAGAATTGACTTGGCACTTTCACCAGGAATGGTAGAGAGTGTGAAACCTTTCTCAGCAAGATCTTTTTGGACATCTTTTAAATTCTTCTCATGTCTATGACCACTTGGAGCCATATTTGAATATAGAGTATGGGAATGAATAAAATGTAAGAAGATTGAAGGGGGAAAAATTACAGTAGCAGAACTTGCAGAAGAATAACAGAGTTGCAGAGATGAGAGAATAAAAAGAGAAAAGAAAGTAAAAAGAATAGTAAGAAGAGTATATAAAGGAGATTTTTTTACTCGAATAAATAAACACCATTAAGACGAAAAGACGTGAGCGGTTGAAAAGCAGCGGTTACAGAAGACGTGTCAAGAAACAGATGGAAGAAATAATACGTGTGATAAATGCAGAATATGAAGAGATGAACAGATGCGTCATTTCTCACATCATTCTCTACTTTGCAGAGAAGATATGAGAAGAGGAAAGATGTAGGATCAGAATCCCGCAACGATAATGTCTCAGTGAAATTATTAACAACACAACACAACACAACGGCGTCGCAGAATAATTTCAGAAATGATACGATAAACGACGTCAATTAGAATCACGAGAAAGATGTGATAGTCCTGCGAAAATTAGAGAGCTTGCGAGATTGACATTTGTAAGGCTGCGAGAATGTCGCAGACTATATCCTAAAATAAAGGACAGATTAGCTGTCATCCACTATGTATTTTCCTATAAATAGTCGTTCAAGTTGTAAAGAAGGAGAGGAAGATCGTTATTGAGTAAGAAACAAGTAAATAGGAGAGAGAAAGTCTAGAGAAGAGGTCATTCTTGATTCCTTTATCTTTTCTTGTAAGAATATTCAAAGATTGATCAATAAAATCAAGCGTGTAAATCTAAAAATGAGTTGAGTAATCATGAAATCATATGAGGGGTGTAGTGTAGGATTTCCTGCAACTACATTAAGAGTTAGAGATATTAAACTCTTTGATATACTTTATTCTAGATTGATTCTGGATGTCTAGTTGATTCTCTAGAAAGTGTATTAGAGTAAGTCATCTCAGATTTCTAAACGAATTATTGGGTGTGGTTGTTAGACTCAAGGTTTTCATGTCGAGATGAAGTATTGACTAAGGGGGAGTTGATAAATATCACCATAGTATTGTTGTCAAAGTTGTGATACAATTGAACTTTGATGTTGTGTAATAATACTATGACAATGTATAACAATGAGAGCATTTGTTTTCTCATTGTTATCGATATGGATCTTCAACAACTATGATGCTGAACTTACAACCTTTAGGATCATGGAGTACTTGGAAGTGACGAAGATTTCGAGTCGCGTTGAAGATGCCAAGGAGATCAAGCATTTGGATGAGAAGCTACAAGTTTTATTTATTTTGTAATCCATATGTATTGATAGTTTTGACACTAAAATTGACAAAGGGGGAGATTTCTAGAGCACTTCTAGGTCGAACTCGCATGTGTTTCTATCTCAAGCATGTTTGTCAACGTTAGTGATCAAAACTATAAGTCTTGATTTCTAGCCTATTTATAGATGTCTCGGACTAGGACATAGTTTGTGTAGTTGAGCTTAGACTTCACGGCGTTTATCACTTGAAGATGAAGAACTACTAAGGAGAGCTTGTGGAACATCATAGACAAAAGGTATGTGGAGACTTAAACTCATCTATCACTTGGAAAGTCTATTTCTACTCTATCTCCTATATTGAGACATAAGTCGTGTTACGATATAGTTTTCTCTATACACATTTGAGATTTCGAGCTGAATATATCTCGCTTACATATTTCTCAAAATATGTGTTGGTAAGCTTTCGCTTCGACCAAGTTCATCTTATATCATGATAAAATTGTCGAGTAACATCTTACATGGTTTGTGTGATACAATCATTTGGTGCAAGGCTTGGAGTGTTTCGATAATGATTATTTCAATATCTTGAAAATTGCTTTGATGCTAATAGTGTGTGAAAACGGCTATTGTCATCATAGAAGAATGTTTCAATGATTGAAATAAAGAGTTTAGAATCCTGAAACCATCTTTTGATATAAGCATAGTGTGTTCGCACATTAGTGTATAAGTCCAAAGTCGGGAGCCTAAAGTATGCATACTTGTGTGTATACAAAAAGGTTGTAGGAGACTGGTAAGTATGCGTACTCGTACGCATACTGGCGGAAGTTCACGTATGTGAATTTCTGCTGAGTTTGAAAACCAAAACCAAACTCATCCGATTACCTAAAGTACGCGTACCCGTACGCATACTGGCGGAAAGTTCACGTCCGTGAATTTATGCTGAGTTTGAAAACTAAAACAAACTCAAATCCGGTTACTTATGTACGCATACCCGTACGCATACTTAAGTAGGTTACTTTATAAAATCGGTTGTACATGAACCTAAAACATTTATCAATAAGGAATGAAATCTTTGCAAATCGTGGCTATAATGTTCATGTATTGATTCGAGTGAATCAAACCGATTTTGCTTCAATTGTGTTATTGTATAAATCCATGAGAATATAATAATTGAACAACTCTTTAACTAGTTTCATTTGAGTCATTTGAACTAGTTATGGTTAAGATGAATAAGGTTGATATGAGAGTAATCATATGGCTAACCTCGGTTAATTATTTGTGAACCAACATGGTGTACACGTTTGGGCATGGTTACATAAACCTAAATGAGGGTACATTTCATTTGTGTGTAATAAGCTAAGTTCGATCTAATGGTTGAAGGATATTAACTTGGTTGAATCAGGATTTTCATCTAACGGTGAATATTGAATGCTTTGTTACCAAGGTAACTTGGATTGCAAACCCTGATTTGAAAACTATATAAAGGAGAACTCTAGCAATGGGGAAACCTAATCCCCACACTTCCTGTGTGCTATTAGTTGCATAACTAGAGTCGATTCTCCTTTAACCTTAGGTTTCTTCTCGATACCCTATAGGTTAACGACTTGAAGACTTCATTGGGATTGTGAAGCTAGACCTAACTAGTCTCTTTGTAGTTGTGTGATTTGATCTCACTGTTCTTATCGTGATTGAGTGCAATTGTAAAATTGGCTTGAGATTTATATCTCCGATAGGAAAGATAGAAATGTAATCACAAACACCTTCATCTTATCGTTTGTGATTCCACAATAACTTGTTTCGCTAGTCGATTAAGTTTATTGTGAGGTGATTGATAATACTAGGCTGTTCTTCGGAAATATAAGTCTGGTTTATCAATTGGTTCCTGTTCACCTTGATTTATCAAAAGACGGAACAAAAACTCTTGGGTATTTCTGTGGGAGACAGATTTATTCAATCCTATAGACTTTTCTGTTTGAGACAGATTTGTTTATCAAGTCTTCGAATTTGGGTCGTAGCAACTCTTAGTTGTGGGTGAGATCAGCTAAGGTAATCAAGTGTGTAGTATCTTGCTGAGATCAGAGACGTAAGGAGCGCAACTGTATCTTGAATGAGTGTGAGATTGATTAGGGTTCAACTATAGTCCAGTCCGAAGTTAATTGGTAGTACGCTAGTGTCTATAGCAGCTTAATACAATGTGGTGTTCAACTGGACTAGGTCCCGGGGTTTTTCTGCATTTGCAGTTTCCTCGTTAACAAAATTCTAGTGTCTGTGTTATTTCTTTTCTGCATTATATTTTGTTATATAATTGAAATATCACAGGTTGTGGGTTAAGATCAATCAATTAGAATATCCAACCTTAGGTTGTTGATTTACATTAAATGACACTTGAAGATCGGTCTTTGGTATCGTTCAAGTAATTCCTCTTATATTCAATCGGGCTCCCAGATTTCTATCTGTTGATTGCGGATTAAATTAAGAGTTAGAGATATTAAACTCTTTGATATACTTTATTATAGATTGAGTCTGACTGTCTAGTTGATTCTCTAGAAAGTGTATTGTAAAATTGTGTTGTAAGTGCATCCTCACCAAGGAGTTTCCTGCTATGTATACGGTGAGGGAAGCACGAGAATTTGGGCACACAGATTATGTTCGGTAAGGCTGTAGAATTCGACTGGATTCTTCTAAAAGGGTATGTCTATAAACTTTATCAAGAGTTGCGTTTTTATAATGACCCATGTACCTTTCTTATCGTTCATTTATACCTAACTTGATTTGTGTTTAAGATTCTTAAATGTTTAAGTTTGAAAATAGTAGTCCGGGGTGTTTGGACTTCATGGTACACATACCAGGTATGCATACCATCATTTAAAATCAAAATCCAGGGGTTTTAGTACGCAAAACCGTTTGCATATTGCTCCAGGTCAGGAAATTCCGTTTGCAAACCGGTATGCATACTGGCCTGTAGATGTCGATTTTCGGTAAACTTGTTTTGGTCGTAACTTCTTCGTCCGAACTCGGAATGACCTCATCGCACTTGTTCCATTTCTTTTGGAATTGAATTTGAATGAGTTAAGATTGGTCCTTGTCCTGTCTCTTGTTTTTTAGTGTTTTGCTCTGTTTCATCGCACTTGTTCCATTTCTTTTGGACTTGGGCACTTGGATTCTTGGAGTACCTCTCTTCTAAGCTTATTTGTAGCTTTATAAGAATGTTGTTGGTGAATCACAAAGAAGGAAGTTCAAGAATGGGCAATAACACGCATTTCTATGGGATTCTTGAATGTTCACAACCATGTTATGTGAATTATAATGCATAGTTGATAATGACTTTTTATGTTCTTCTTTGTTAAGAAAATATTTTTATATGCCTTTGGTAGCTATTCTTGGTGTAAATCCGTGAGAAAAAGATTGATTCTACCCTCTAATGACAAATCATCTTGTATGTGCATTACGAGTTTGTCTTGATGTTTAGGAAACTTCTTATGAGAATTTATTCTTGTGTTTTAAGAAGGATAACTAGAGTTTGGAATATCCATTATTGTGATTACATATATCTATTTCCAACGATTTTCATCTTGCAATGTTTTAGATTTATTTATTTAAATTCTAAGTTATTTGGAAGATGATTTTGCAGTATTAATCTTTATTGCAAAAATTATTATGAGATATGTGTGTTTACGTCTGTGAACTATGGTTGTCCCATATATGCTCAAAAGTTAAGTCTATCATATATCTTTATGCAAATATTGATGGAAGATAGAATGAACTTTTGATGACAAAGATTAAGTCTATTATATGTCATTATGCAAATATTGATAAAAGATAGAATGAATATTGAATATTCCGCAGTATTGATCCTTCCCTGATCCACATCTTTGTGAATATATTGTGTTGCTCCGTAAGTTTTCTTATGTTGAACATGGCCAATTGGATTAATCCTTTCCTTTGTGGTTAATTCAATTGAGATTTTTGGATACAAATTCATGTTTTCATGTGGTTTGTTAATGTCCAAAGTAATCATTTTTTTCTTGTAAAAGTAAGGGCGCTCTTGTTGTTCTTTCGGGAATGACATTTTATGGGGGAGAGTTCTTAATTGAACTTGTGATTAATTTCCAAATCTTTGTGGCGAGTTGATAAGTGCATAATTCATATGATTTTAGTGTCCATTCCATACTTGTTTTAGCTATTATTCTTGCATGTATTCGTATTATTACTCTCGTTTTCTCTTATTTGCCTCTAATAGCTGAACCATCCAAAAAAGAGCTACAAAATGCTGAAAAGAGCTAACAAGAGAAGTATCCAAGTGCCCAAGTCCAAGAGAAGTGGAAGAAGCGCGACGAAAAGGAGCAAAACGCTCAAAATCAAGAGACGGGCCAAATACGAAGATTAACTCATTCAAATTAAGGATTTCTCATCACCATCTTGAAGAAAATTGAAAGATAAAAAGAATTCAAAAAGAATGAGGTTATTCCGAGTTCGGGCGAAGAAGTTGTAGACAAAACAAGATTTTTATCGAATACCGAAGACAATAAAGTATGCAAATGGGTATGCATACTTAATTCCAAAAATTTCTGCTGGAATTTGAGGTACGCATACCGCTACGCATACTTAGCAAATATGAAAATGAGTATGCATACTTGTGAAGGCTTAAGGTCACGTTTGGGGTCGTTATATCGTATTTCCGGGTTGGGTTCTTGAACCAAACTAGATACTTGATGGAAAAGCAATGTAAACCTATAAAAATAGGTATTAGGCCTTTCACATATCATCGAAAATCATCTCATATCACAAGTTCTATATCAAAACCTAGGGTTTACCCCATTAGGAGGAAACCACCATTATTCATCTTCTTTGTAATATGAGTAGCTAAATCCTTTGTTGATTAAGGATGAATTCAATGTTCTAAGCGTGAAGCTTTATTAATAACTAGGTATCACCGGGGCCTTACGGCCCCAATTCAACCTCTCCTTATAGGCTTAAGTGTACATACATGGTACTCATACTTCTATAACATCAGTAAGCATCTAATACATCATTACTAATAAAATCAGTTAATATTTAGGCACACAATTCAAGTTAGCAATAAATTATCAATCACTTGATTTAATTTCATTGTTACGACTGTAAATTAGTTTGGTTTAGTATATAATAATGACTACGATGAGAGAGTAACAAATAAGTTGACCTTTTCCTCTACAAAACATATATCAATATACTTCGAGAATGATACGTAAGAGAGCTGCTTAAATTTGATCAACTTCATGAAAATTAAATTGTTGGTCCGTTTTGGAAAGTATAGTATGGTATTTATTTTTTTAGCAAGACAGATGTGATTTAATTGAGAGCCTAATTGATGAGTGCTAAAAAGTGCATATTTCTATATATTTTTCTTGGCATTTAACTCATCTTTTGTGCATTAATTCTACATTTTATCCCATATTCTGTATTTTCATTGTTTTCAAGAATAAATATTTTTCTTACTTAATTTTGCATTTTTAGGTAATAAATAAAGATTGGATGAGTTGCGGAGCAAAAAGAGCAGAAAAGTAGTGAAAAGCCAGGAGGAATTACGCAAGGAAGCCGCGAAGAGTGATGTGCGGAAGACCAAAAAAAGGATAGAAATGGGCTTGAAGAAGAAAGTTTTCTTAAAGAAGAAGTGGGCTCAAGGTTTTCCAAGCCCAAACTCATTTCCCAAACCCATATTCTATACCCAAAAGCCTAAAACCCAAATCCATACCCGCTTGCGTCTTCAGCCGTCAGATCAGTTCTCAGAAGCATCCGACGGTCGCTCCCTTGCTGTGCATCGAAGTTTGATATCTCCGCCTTACACTACAGTACCTAACTCCATCAAGTACCGTTCGTTTTGTTGTATTCCTTTATCCGACGGTCGCTCCTATATGCTCCTATCTCACCGTTAGATCCACTTACCATCTTCGCATCCAGTGGCTTACCTTCGCTGGACATCGAACCTTGATATCCCTCCTAACACCCTAGCAGCCGAATCATTTAACCTCAACCAAACATCCCCTCCTTCCTCTCCATCGACCTCATTTTCTCTTCCACCCCCTCACCTCTGCAGAGACACCATGTCCTGCCACCACCAGAACACCACCTCTGCCACTGCCGCTTCATCACCAAACACCATAGCCACCCTACATCAAAGACATCGAAACCCATCCATCCTATTAGCCTATTTCGCTAGTTTCACAAACCCTCTCAAATTTAGGGTTTTGAAATTAGGGAAATAGAGTTATAGGCATGACAGAGATGGAAGAAGAAGCAATAGAAGCATGGGAAGAGCAGGAGGAACAAGAAGAGAGCATGGGTCGTCGACGTGGGTGAAGAATTTTAGGTAAACCCTAACCCTAGTTTTCTCGGTTTTGGGAATTAGGGTTCGTCATTCCTTTTTTGTATAAATTGAGGGCTGGGTATTACTGTTGAGGTGTTCTTGGGTTAGCCAAGTTAACCCCCAATTTGGGTCTGAGTAGGTTTAATTTTAATTTTAATTTCAGTTTCAATTTTTATTTCAATTTCAAATTACTCTTTCTGTTTACTATGTTTTAATTCATCACTACCATGTTTTAGTTCATCACTAGGAAGTAGATGAAGCCTCTATGCCACAGTGAAGTAAATGATCAGTTTTGTTCTTGATGAGCTTGAATTGGAACCATGGAGAATTGATTACTCAGTGATGATAGTAACCTGTGATTGGTGGTGCTGTAAGAAGACCACCAATGCTAGGGGTGAACAGGATTAACTAGGTGAGCAATTTTCTTTAGATATAGGATAGTTAGTCAATTAGTGACCAAGTCCATCTGTGATTGATGGTGCTGTAAGAAGACCATCAATGCTAGGGGTGCATTAGTGAACTAAGTGAATAGCTTATCCTAGATGAAAACCCAGAACACAAGGCAGGCCTGAACCTTCACCTTGTTTACTAAGGCCAAGAGCATGACTTGCACTGGACATGATATAGCTGAGGATTTAGGTGGATTCAATATCCTAGTTTTCCCCAATTCCCTGTTTAGGTAGATTTTACTTAGAAAACAACCATAGCTCCCTCCAAGTCCCTGTGGACAAACCTTTTCTTCCCATCACTAGCTACAACTGACCCTGTGCACTTGCAGGTCAATTTGTAGGTTCTTTCAAAACCCCACCAAGTTTTTGGCGCCGCTGCCGGGGACTCGGTTAGCGGCGCTGTTGTTGTTTTTTTTTTTAATTTTGATTTTGTTGTGTTCTACCTTTGTTTGCTGTTCTCTGCATATGTTTGCTGGTGCAGGTCTTGTTGCTGGCTATCCTTTGCTAGCTAGCTAGCTAACTGTTGCCTGTTGCTAGACCTTTCTTAACCTTGCTGCTGAGCTTGCCAAGCTGCTGGGTTGTAAGAACTTGACCCTTGTTGCTGCTGCCCTGCCTGCAAGCCCTGAACTGAACCACCTGCTGCTGCTGATGCTCTTGTGCTGCTGTGGTGCTCCTGCTGGTGCCATGCCAAGAATCCTGTGAGCTGTTGCACCTGTTGCTGAACCAAAGCTGCTGCACCTGGTGCCAGGCCAACTGACCCTGTGCACTTGCAGCTTTGCTGAACCAAAGCCCAGCTGGGCTGTAAGCTGCAGAAGGTGAAGAAAGTGAACCAAAGCCCAACTGGGCTGTAAGCTGCAGAAGGTGAAGAAAGTGAACCAAAGCCCAACTGGGCTGTAAGCTGCAGAAGGTGAACCAAAGCCCAACTGGGCCTCAGAAAAGCCAAAGCTTAGGATGATCCAAAGCCCAACTAGGCTTTTGCAACCTAACTGAACAGCTGGGCTGTGCTTCAAAGGTAAGCCTAAACCCATTAAGAGAACCCAACCTGTGGGCTTCCATTTTTAATTTGTGGGCTTGTAATAATTTTTGTTTTTCTTTATTTTTTTTATTTGGGCTTGTAATAATTTTTCTTTTTCTTCTTTTTCTTTCTTTTATGGGTTTGTAATTATTATTGTTGTTTTTATTTTCTTTTATGGGTTGTGCTAATTTATGATAGGATAATTTAAAAAAAAAAAAAAAAAAAATTACTTGCTCCCAAATTCAAAAACCAAATTTTATTCTGCTCCCACATTAAAAACCAAAATTTTTTCCCATTAAAACCAAATGTCTCCCGCCAAAACCAAATTTTTCCCAACAAAACCAAATTTTTCCAAAAAGTCCAATCCCTTAAAAACCAAATTTTGAGCTTTGTAAACTCTTTACTTAGCCTTTGAGCCCAATCATGTCTAGATCTTTTTCTACAGTTGGGGAATACAACGAATCCCTTAGAGAACTTGCGTATGGACAAACTTCACGTTATGAACCTCCCACAGACCATGATGTCAATAGTTATAGGAATTATTATGGACATTTTCAAAGTCCCGAGCCTCAATACATGAACCCTAATGACTATTCGCACATGCATCGTTTGCCACAACGTGAAAATGAACATTTTGCTAGTGCCTCACTCACACAATCATCTCTTGTGGATCAATTAGAAGCTCGATCGCAGCTTTAGAAATGCAATCACATGAGGAATCTGTCACATCTAATTTTCTTAGGCAACCTAAAATCTATGCATGTCCCGCATGTGGTAGTTTAGACCACCCTGTTGAGAATTGTCATATTTTGCATAATTTTAGGCAATCTAGAGAAAATCCAAGGTATGAAATGCCCATAAATTGTGAGAATGGTAGTCATTGGGACCATAATCAATCCTTTGAGGGTTGCGATCAATCTTTTATAAACCCTAATGACCATGCACACATGTACCAATCACCACAATTTGAACATGAAGAATTTTGTACTCCCATGAATTTAGACTCCACCACAGAAGCTTTCAGACTCAGTGAGCAAAACTTCGATAGATCTACATCACGAATTCAGGCATATTTAGATCAGATTTTGCTTCACCTACAAAAGGAGGAAATTCATGAGGAAATGTATGTTGTCCCTAATGAAGTGTCTAGTCCCATTCATGTAAATGATGTTGAATATGAACCTAATTTAGAGGAACATGAATCGACTAACGACACCACCACTTTTAATGAGGACCAATATGCATGCTACCATGATGATGATTATGATGATTATGATGATGTTTAGAAGAACATGAAAATATTGTGGAACCTGTTGGTTCAATAACATATGGCTTCTCGCCCTCGACCTTCATGAATGTTGTTTTTTCTAATACTCATTGTAATTCATATGATTTTGATATTGACATGGGATTCGTACAATTATTCTGTGAAGATGAACATGACATAGGAATAGTTGAATCTTCTGTAGACACTAATATGCATGAAAATATATTTGATGTGTCTGATTCTCTACCTAGGTCACATTGTGATATTTCTCCTGATTTGCCAATGCATGAGAATGAATCTGTTAATGATGTTGATGACTCTGATTGTGATCTTGCCAATTTGTTTGATGATTGTGAGCATGTTGTGACACTTGTAGAAGACTTAGGAGATGTTGATGTGATTAGTAATGATGTGCCTATCCTCCTACACGAGTCACAATCTGATGGCCTTCCACCCAACCTAGATTTGGTTTGTACCAATATTGTAAAACCAATTTTTCTGAGAATGCCCAACCTAGGTTTGGAACTGTGTGCTTCCCAAGTCCTCTTGGACTATTTTGCTTCTAAGTATAATACATTGAGGAACCACAGTTGGAATTAGCATGTTTGCCCGTCCCTAGCACAGTTCATTTCGAGCTAGACCTTTTGCATGATGAACCCCCGAAACTGCGCGATTTTGTTTTCAAAATTTATCTTCTGTAAAATCCAGGTTTGGGGGTAGCTCATTTTGTTTCACAGTTTCACTTGCGTTTTTTCCTATTATTATTTGAAGCTGTTGAAACCTCTACACTTTGTCTTTTGGGTTGATCCTCAACTCTTTAGACTTTTGGTGTATGGTGAATTTTTTGTATATAATCCAGTAGATAAAATTTCTTAAAAACCCTTTTTTCCTTTTGTATATATTTTGCTAATCCAATATGATCTCGGCTGAAATATGTTGGATTTTTGCCTTGAATAACGGAGTTTTAATTCTGCTTTCGCCGAAATCGGGTATTCTCTCTCCTTTTACTCTACTCAGCATGTCCCTTTCCATATGTTGCATTTTAATTCTTTCCATATTTTGAAACATTGAGGACAATGTTTAGTTTAGGTTTGGGGGTATAGAGTAGATGCCACGATAATATGCTATAATTGAAAACGAACTCCTTCTTCTTTTGAAAAAAAATTTGAAAAATGAAAAAAAAAAAAAAATTTAAAAAATGAAAAAAAAAAAAAAAAAAAAAAAAAACATAAAAATGGAGCTCATTTACCTTGAAATGTTGACTCTTGTGCAAATATGTATTTTTATTAGGAGTCTTAGTCTAGATATTTAGGCACCCTGATTCTAGCACAATTCACATAGTGATAAGAAATTTGCACGCGACGATCTACCAATACATGTATGGCCTCGATCTTCAAGGTGTTTGATAGGAAGTTACGATTGCCAATCACTTTAGAATACTGAACGAAACTTGACTAGCTTGTTCTTTGGTTGGTTGGGATAGAAGGTGGGGTTACATTAAGAAAGACAACCATCGAATTTAACTGGGTGCATCAAAAAGGGCTACCTCTTGCAAAGTGTCATGTAATTTTTGTTTCTTTTTGTATATGTATCAAAAGTGTTTCCTTCTTCAAAAAAAAAAAAAAAAAATCAGAAAATACAAAAAAAAAAAAAAAAAATCAAGTATTTATCAATTCCATTCTCTCTTGTTCCAAAAATAAAAGAGAATAGTCAATGTAAATAAGAGTCATGTAAATAGTCATCTTTTGTGTTTTTGTGTTGTAAGCAAGGAGGGTGTATGCCATTGATGTACAACGCGAGTAATTGTGAAATACCTCCAACTCATTCACAATTCTCGTAAAGTCCGGACAGCTAGCTAGATTTCGACCTCAGTTCTTAGCCTGAGAAACTATCTCTTGGTGATTAGTAGTCATAACTTCAGATCTTTCTTTACACATGTGTAGATACACTTTACACTCTTATCACATGTCTTTTTTTTGTTATCAGTGCTAGGATTGTGCCTTCGATAGCTAGATTGACATCTCCATTTTGCTGTGATCTTAAACTGTTTTGCACATGTCACATTTGATGGAATCTGAGCTTATATTTTGACCTAGAACTTTGTAGGTACGTTCTAAGCAAACCTTCACGAGACTTAACTCGTCCACTAGGGACACTTAGTGGTTTAAAAGGCTTAGTGCATACGCTAAATGCATTCGAGAGACCAGCGACAGTGGTATAGGTAGGATTTCCTTAGTTTTGTTTTACTTGAGGACAAGTAAAATTCAGGTTTGGGGGTATTTGATGAGTGCTAAAAAGTGCATATTTCTCTATATTTTTCTTGGCATTTAACTCATCTTTTGTGCATTAATTCTACATTTTATCCCATATTCTGTATTTTCATTGTTTTCAAGAATAAATATTTTTCTTACTTAATTTTGCATTTTTAGGTAATAATAAAGATTGGATGAGTTGCGGAGCAAAAAGAGCAGAAAAGTAGTGAAAAGCCAGGAGGAATTACGCAAGGAAGCCGCGAAGAGTGATGTGCGGAAGACCAAAAAAAGGATAGAAATGGGCTTGAAGAAGAAAGTTTTCTTAAAGAAGAAGTGGGCTCAAGGTTTTCCAAGCCCAAACTCATTTCCCAAACCCATATTCTATACCCAAAAGCCTAAAACCCAAATCCATACCCGCTTGCGTCTTCAGCCGTCAGATCAGTTCTCAGAAGCATCCGACGGTCGCTCCCTTGGTGCATCGAAGTTTGATATCTCCGCCTTACACTACAGTACCTAACTCCATCAAGTACCGTTCGTTTTGTTGTATTCCTTTATCCGACGGTCGCTCATATATGCTCCTATCTCACCGTTAGATCCACTTACCATCTTCGCATCCAGTGGCTTACCTTCGCTGGACATCGAACCTTGATATCCCTCCTAACACCCTAGCAACCGAATCATTTAACCTCAACCAAACATCCCCTCCTTCCTCTCCATCGACCTCATTTTCTCTTCCACCCCCTCACCTCTGCAGAGACACCATGTCCTGCCACCACCAGAACACCACCTCTGCCACTGCCGCTTCATCACCAAACACCATAGCCACCCTACATCAAAGACATCGAAACCCATCCATCCTATTAGCCTATTTCGCTAGTTTCACAAACCCTCTCAAATTTAGGGTTTTGAAATTAGGGAAATAGAGTTATAGGCATGACAGAGATGGAAGAAGAAGCAATAGAAGCATGGGAAGAGCAGGAGGAACAAGAAGAGAGCATGGGTCGTCGACGTGGGTGAAGAATTTTAGGTAAACCCTAACCCTAGTTTTCTCGGTTTTGGGAATTAGGGTTCGTCATTCCTTTTTTGTATAAATTGAGGGCTGGGTATTACTGTTGAGGTGTTCTTGGGTTAGCCAAGTTAACCCCCAATTTGGGTCTGAGTAGGTTTAATTTTAATTTTAATTTCAGTTTCAATTTCTATTTCAATTTCAAATTACTCTTTCTGTTTACTATGTTTTAATTCATCACTACCATGTTTTAGTTCATCACTAGGAAGTAGATGAAGCCTCTATGCCACAGTGAAGTAAATGATCAGTTTTGTTCTTGATGAGCTTGAATTAGAACCATGGAGAATTGATTACTCAGTGATGATAGTAACCTGTGATTGGTGGTGCTGTAAGAAGACCACCAATGCTAGGGGTGAACAGGATTAACTAGGTGAGCAATTTTCTTTAGATATAGGATAGTTAGTCAATTAGTGACCAAGTCCATCTGTGATTGATGGTGCTGTAAGAAGACCATCAATGCTAGGGGTGCATTAGTGAACTAAGTGAATAGCTTATCCTAGATGAAAACCCAGAACACAAGGCAGGCCTGAACCTTCACCTTGTTTACTAAGGCCAAGAGCAAGACTTGCACTGGACATGATATAGCTGAGGATTTAGGTGGATTCAATATCCTAGTTTTCCCCAATTCCCTGTTTAGGTAGATTTTACTTAGAAAACAACCATAGCTCCCTCCAAGTCCCTGTGGACAAACCTTTTCTTCCCATCACTAGCTACAACTGACCCTGTGCACTTGCAGGTCAATTTGTAGGTTCTTTCAAAACCCCACCACTAATCTGGTCAAGCTAAGACAGACTACAGAAAGGACACGTAGTGAAGTGTGTGGATTACATATGACAACACATCATGTTGTTCTTAGTACTTAGACCAAAGTTTTCAACTGCATATATTCCGTGAATTTACTTGAAAATATCATAAAAGTTTTGTTTTTGTTATCGAGGTATCCCATTGATATAATCTGATTTTTCTTGTCCAGATAACACCTACGATTATTTCCTAAAAAATTGATGCCTTTTTTATTTGTTGATTTTAGAATAATTCAATGGTGACAATTGATATTTAAACGTGAACATCACCCTGAACATCACCCTGAAATAACGTACTTACATAGATGATGACGGGCTTATGTATCTAACAAATTAGAAATTTAAAATATTCAAGCCCAGTTAAATATATATAATCGTTTAACCAAAGTTGAATTATTTACTTTAAACCAACAAATAAGTTAATTACCAAAGTTGAATTATTTACTTTAAACCAATAAATAAGTTAATTCAGTATTCGCTTTAATAAAGTATTTCGAAAATCTTTAAAATTTTAAAACAATTTTAGAATTTTAAAAGCAATGAGTCTAAATCATAAAAGGGCGATCTAAGAAATTTATTCCGAATTGAAAAATTGCGAAATGGGAATAAGAAATTTTCAAATTACGAAACAATAATTAGGCGGAAAATAAGGTTAATTATATAAAATCTATTGAAGATGATTAACCAATTTCTAATGCGAACAATATATATAAACTCACGTTATAGCAAACCTAGTCAAGAATATAAATTGACGAAAGAAAAAAAATCCACTAAAAGCTATTCCCATAAGGGATGAATATATGCCTTTCACCCATTCATAAAATTGTTTTTCTCTTTGGGCGCTCCACCACTTGTCTACTCTTGCATATGTATATTCTTCTTCGAGTCAGATTATATATATATATATATATATATATACTAGGTATCACTCCGGTCTACGGCCGGGGCTCAACCTTTATAAATTTTTATTTGTTGTTTGGTCGGCTAGTCAGTATGCTCTCACAAAATTTTAGTCGATCTGCAATTGTTGGGAATAGTATTTAATTAGTTAGTCGGGTCATATTAGTCAGGAATTAGGCCTGTGGACCCGCGATTAAGGATGGTCTACGTATTTAGATAGTCGTGTCATACCTTAGTAGCCGGGACCATATGCCCCGGCCGTGGATTGAAAAATCTAGGGACAAACACAGTCCGACGTTAATATTAAATTAATTGTGATTTGGTTGAGCATATAAGCTAACTGGGACTTACAGCCTCGATGTTTTGTTGGTCGGGTCTAATTAGTCGGGGCTTACAGTTCAGGTCGTGGTCCCTTACACAAATTCCAGTTATTTTATTGGTCAGACCAAATTAGCTGGGTCAAATTAACCGCGATCATAAGCCCGACCATGACCCCATAATGTTTTTGCAAATTTATATTTGGTGTTAAGGTTATCCGTCTTCAATTGAGTTGTGGATCGACATTATATATATTCACTAATACAAAAGAAGAGGGAACGCAATCCATACAGACCCTTGACTTAGCCGTACCGTTATGGTGAATCCACACAGACCCTTGAGTCGTACCATTACGGTGAATCGGGTGAAAGTTTCATGTACATGGAGAAAAAAAAATTGTGGAGTAAGAAAACACAAAACCTCATATTTAAGTATGTATAGGCTAAACGTAACCTAACACTAATTAATCTTGCTTCAAAAAGGAAAAAGAAAACAAACACTTCTAATTTTAATTATGTGAAAGATATAATTTAAAGGTTAGGTATTTTCTTTTAATTTGTCGGGAGAGCTAAGATTAGAACTGTGTCTAGGTTGAGGTCGTAAGGTTAGTCGCCATAAGGTTTAGTGGTATATGCCTAGTAGTTTAATATCAGGCCATGGCATAATAGAGTCCGTCCAAAATATAGGAAACCCAAGGGATCGGACGGATGGTGTGCTTCCATTGGACGAACGTGAACATTAAACATTTTTTCGTTGGTTTATGTCCAGTTGGTAACGGTGTGCTTGGAAATCCAAAAATAAGGCAACTAAACGGATCTTATGGTAGTTTAGCAAAATCAAATAAATACCAATAATTGGTATCCAAAAATATACACGTATCTAAAATCCACCAATTGGACGGACGCCTATATAAAACATATAACAAATCGATCCGCGCCGTGGGATGACGAAATTGATGGTCGGATTTGTGAGACTACACACACAACACTTTTTTTTTCATAATATAGATATATATTAGCATTGTATATCTTTTCTAGACATTGATTCAAGATTCCGTAGCATGTGGTTCAGCTTTAATTTTAACTCTTTAGATTTCCGTGGACTAATAAATTCCATGTTCATATCAACCCCATGGGAAAAGATAAATGCATGTTCATGGTTCACACACACGTTTTATGACCTAACCTTCTAAAAAGGTAATCAGTTTCTTGAGTGCTAAGGTCCTTTCCCTCATTTTCAACGACGTCTTTGTTATTTAAATAAGCCTTGTTATGTGACAATAAGATATTAATGCTCCAATGCTATTTATCGTCATTCTTAACCTTCTAAGACATTAATGCTCCAATGCTACTTATCGTCGTTCTTAACCTAATCAAATTGATGCAACATGAAAAACTGAAAAATGTTTTACCATTCCAAAATGTAAAAACCGCCATCCTTAGCTTCCTTAGCTATTTCCTTCTTGGAGACCAAAGGGTAAGAGTAGCGACCCGTTGTTGCTTATAAGAAAATAAGGTTTTGTTACAGCGCCATCAATTCTGTAAGACATTATAACTAAGAGTAGTTCGGAAGCATCCAAAGGGAATAAATAAAAAAGGCACTTACGATTTACTTGCATTCCATCTAAACAGGTCTGGGGATATTGGTAATGTTGGATTAACTTCAACATAGAAGTCACTAACAAGCTGGTTAGGACAAGATTAGGAAATTGATGTAATCCTAACGGAATTAGAAGTCACCTAATTCTAAGAAAAGGAAAGACATGTAATAAGGTAATAGGACTAGGAAAAGGAATTCATAGTTCCATATATATATGATCACTAAAGTTGTGGTTGATCACATGAGCAAGATTAGAGCTTGTGTTTAGTTTTGAGAGATTTTCTAAACATCAATAAAGAGAGTTGTCTTTATATAAGCTAAGTTTCATCTTGCAGTTGTCATTAATTGGTATCAGAGCGTGTTTCTGAGCCATGGAAAACGAAACCATCATTGTGGGTGCAAAACAGTTCACGCCACCATCAATACAAGTTCCAATCCTCAACGCCACAAACTACACAGTATGGGCCATGAGAATGAAGGTACTGATGAAAATCTACAAAGTTTGGGAAACAATTGATCCTGGTACATTGGACCCAGACAAAAACAATGTTGCCATTGAATTACTCTTTTAAGCAATACCAGAATGTCTTGTTCTACAAGTTGGTGAACAGGAAACTTCAAAGAAAATTTGGGATGCAATAAAGGCACGTAATCTCGGAGCTGATCGAGTTAAAGAAGCCAGTCTGCAAACCTTAATGTCTGAATTTGAAAGAGTGAAGATGAAAGACACTGATACTATTGATAGCTTTGCAGGAAAGCTATCAGAGATAGCCTCAAAAGCTGAGTCACTTGGACAATCCATTGATGAAGATAAACTGGTAAAGAAGTTTCTCAATAGTTTACCAAGATCCAAGTATATTCATATCATAGCTTCTCTCGAACAAGTCTTAGATTTAAAGAAGACTAGCTATGAAGATATAATTGGAAGATTGAAAGCATATGAAGAGAGAATCCTTGATGAAGAAAACAATGGAGAAACTCAAGGAAAACTCTTGTACACAAACTCTTACCAACAAAACTCTGCGACGAGAAGAGGTCGTGGAAGAGGTGGTAGAGTAAAGGCCGAGGAAGGGGAAGGGTTTAACTCACAAGATAGAACAACAAGTCAGAATGATCAAAACCAAGGGAAAGAAAAAGGATAATCAAACATTATTTGTTACAGATGTGATAAACCAGGACACTTCTCCTCTGTATGCCCTGAAAGAATACAAAAGATGGAAGAAAGCAAACAAGAATGAAACAAGGGAAGCAGATACGCTCTTTTCATGCACGAAGTTGTATTCTTAAACGAAGGGAAACTAATACCAAAAACTACGAATCAAAGGATGGAGAAGAGGAATCTGGTATTTAGATAATGGAGCCAACAATCACATGACTGGTAAGAGACACTACTTTTCTGAACTCAATGAGAAAATCAAAGGACAAGTGAAGTTTGGGGATGGATCTTCTGTAGAAATTGAAGGGAAAGGATCAATTCTATTTCAGAGCAAGACCGGAGAACAGAAGCTTGTCACAAACATCTACTTCATCCCAAACTTACAAAGCAACATTCTAAGTTTAGGACAAGCTACAGAAGTTGGATGTGATGTTAGAATGCGACAAGATTATCTAACAGTTCATGACCCAAGTGGAAGACTTTTAGTTAGAGTCTCACGCTCACAGATTAGACTCTACAAGATAAGTCTCATGATTGTAAGGCCATTGTGTCTGAATATGAGACTGGAAGATCAGACATGGAAGTGGCATGCAAGATTAGGACACATAAGCTTTAGAACTTTAAAGGCAATGTCTCAGAACAAGATGGTTCGAGGGCTACCACATACAAACGATGAATCAAGGATTTGTGAATCATGTTTAGTTGGGAAACAAACACGTCAAGGTTTTCCAAAAGCAACAACATTCAGAGCCTCAAAGCCATTAGAGCTTCTTCATGCTGATTTATGTGGTCCTATTACACCACAAACCCTTGCAACTAACAAATACATATTTGTTATTATAGATGACTTCTCAAGATATATATGGTCTATTCTTATGAAAGAAAAGAGTGAAGCATTTGACAGATTCAAAGCTTTCAGAAATCTGATAGAAAAAGAGTTAAAAGAGGAGGTCAAAATGTTTAGAACTGATAGAGGAGGAGAGTTCACTTCCTTAGAGTTCAACAAGTTCGTGAGTCAAATGGAATCAAAAGGCAACTCACAAAACCATATACACCACAACAAAACGGAGTGGTGGAGAGGAGAAACATGACTCTAATGGAGATGACAAGAAGTTCTTTAAAAGATATGCAGGTACCTAATTATCCATGGGGAGAAGCTGTACGACACTCCACATACCTAATAAACAGGATACCTACGAAAGCTCTGAAAGACATGACTCCATATGAAAGTTTGCGAAAGAGAAAATCAAACATAGATCATTTAAGAGTGTTTGGTTGCAAAGCATACACAAAAGTTGATTCTGCAACTCTTAAGAAACTGGATGATCGATCTCAGACTCTTGTGCATCTAGGAATTGAGACTGGATCCAAAGCTTACAGATTATTCAATCCAACAACGAAAAGAGTAATAGTGAGTCGAGATGTGGTATTCGATGAAAAAGCAAACTGGAACTGGAAAGAAACTAATGATGGACCAAGTAGGGATCCAGGAATGTTTCACATGATATGGGGTCAAGTAATTGATGAAGGAGAAGGACCCATAACCATCAACACTGAAGAGTATCACTATGATAATCAAGAAGAAGAAGAGAATATTGAAAACACTGAGAATAACGTACAAGAAAAAGAAGAAAACCAAGAAGCTCAAGCTATCCCACCACTGTGAAAATCAACAAGACAGACTCAAAAGCCACAGTATCTGGAGGATTATGTTCTTCAATCTGCAGAAGAATGTGAGATTATGCTACTTTCTGTTAATGATGAACCAAGGAATTTTCAGGAAGCAAAAAGGTCTCGACTAAATAGACACAAGCATGTATAGAAGAAATTATTTCAATCAACAGAAACAAGACTTGGTTTCTAGTTGATAAGCCAGGTGGGGTAAAAGTGATTGGCCTCAAGTGGATCTTCAAGGTTAAAAGAAATGCTGATGGAACTATTAACAAATATAAGGCAAGACTTGTAGCTAAGGGATACGTTCAAGAATCAGGCATAGACTTTGATGAAGTTTTCGCACCAGTTGCTAGACTAAAGACAATTCGTTTCTTAATAACAGAAGCATCTAAACAATCAATATGGCTTCAAGAATTATTGGGTGAAATCAAAGGAAGAGAACCTGAAAAAGTTCAAATCAAGATTGATAATAAGTCTGCAATTGCACTCACTAAAAATCCAGTGTTTCATGGGAAGACGAAACACATTCACAAAAGGTATCATTTCATATGAGAATGTATCGAGAAGGAGATCATCAACGTTGAACACATACCAGGAACTGAGCAGAAAGCAGATATATTGACAAAGGCATTAGCTCGGATCAAGTTTGAAGAAATGAGGAAATTAATAGGAGTACAAGATTTTTCACAAGCACAGTTGAAGCTTAAGGGGGAGAATGTTGGATTAACTTCAACATAGAAGTCACTAACAAGCTGGTTAGGACAAGATTAGGAAATTGATGTAACCCTAAGGAAATTAGAAGTCATCTAGTTATAAGAAAAGGAAAGACATGTAATAAGGTAAATAGGAATAGGAAAAGGAATTCATAGTTCTGTATATATATGATCACCAAAGTTGTGGTTGATCTGATCATATGAGCAAGATTAGAACTTGTGTTTAATTTTGAGAGATTTTCTAAACATCAATAAAGAGAGTTGTTTTTATATAAGCTAAGTTTCATCTTGCAGTTGCCATTAGGTAATGACGCCAGCTATTGATTCTTAATTCTTTCAAGGAAACTCAGTTTTCACAACCACAATTCCAAATCATGTAATTTTAACATGTTGGATTTGTTCATATGCATCGGTGAGTTAATTGGTTGGATCCCATAGTGGAATGTAAAGTATTCGGGCAGGTAATTATGTCAATTTTTATGAGATATATACATTCGAAAAAAGGGAGTATAAATTCACGAAACCTAAAGCAATAAGACCATAAGAATTAGAGCAGCATGTACACACAATAAATAATCTTATTGCTGGTTACCTCGATTGTCATACTGTGTAAAAAAATGGAACCGAACCAAGATACATGCTAATACACCAACAAATCGAAGTTAACATGACTGAACAAATATAGCCTCCACATTTACCAATTCAATGAATTTTCTAAATCACCAAAACATTCAATGTATCCACCACGCTACACGTTTAAAAATGGTAAAACATTAAACACTGAAGTGGTAGTAAGAGACTACCCTGAACTTAGACCGGTTGCTTTAGTCATCTAAATACCCCATCCTTCGTACAATTAGGTGGTCAAAATTTTTATTGAAGTGTGGAGTCAAGTTTGTGAAGCAACTAAGGTATATATTAGAGGAATTATTTTACACAACCGTTAATGGATAAGCCTTAAACTATGATTATAGTGGGCAGTCAACATGCAACAACCCTCTAAATTTAAGTCAATTTTCCTGCCGCTGATTTTTCAATCAATACGTACAAACAAAATCCTTAAGAAAAAAAGGGTACACAAATCATATATAGTATCTCATCATATCGAGTCTCTCTAGCAGACTCAACTTTTGTCTTTATGAACTTGTTGACAACCACTGAAGAACGATCAACAAAATAAGAAGTCAAGTTCTTAGTGGCTGTTAAAATTTTGATCGAAGTATAGTTCTTGTATTATTAGTTTGATTCGACCGTCCATCTTTTGAAATAATGTACTGGTAAATATGTCCACCCAAACTAACCTTCAGAACTCAATTACGGTGAATCAACTCTTTTTGCAATGAGTTGACTGCGCCAGCATTCCGAGCTAGGTTGATATTCATAACAAATCCCATATGTACCTGCCATAGACCAATTCACTACATTGGATTAATATGTAATCAGTCTCTATTTCAAGATATACGATATGTCTAAATCTTACAGTCTTGTTATACCCATTTGCATGAAGGAAACAATATAAACCCAGTCCCATTTGGAGATTCTTGTTTTCTTGCAATTATGCCATTTTATTCAATGTGTTCCGAGATAACTAAAGCCGGACACCGAACCTGACGTGATTCGAACACGCAACCTTCTGACATGGAGTCAGACGCGCTACCATTGCGCCACAGATTCATAATCATGCACATAAATCAGGGGTTAGTTTAAACAGTGAGGGAAGCCCAGAAGGTCCAGCCATGGGATCCACATAACACAGAACATGATTTCTATATGGAACTCAGATAGCTAGTATAATTATGCGAACATGTTACAAATTTGTAAATATAGAATTGATAAAATTGATCTACTGACTTGCAACTGTGAACAATCAAAAGATGACAACCCTCTGAATTTGCGTCGATCCAGTCAATTTTCGACAACAATAAGTAAAAAAAAAGCCTATATGGTACTCATCATGTCAAGTATCTCTAACAGAAGTAGTAATGCTTCAGTGGCTTGACAAAACTTACTTCATTAACCACTAACCAAATACTCATCTTTTATCACTAAGAAGTTGTTGGCAGAGAATGAGGAAGGACCAACGGAACAGGAAGTTGCTGCTAAAATTTTGGTCGAAAAAATGTATATTTCTTATACTATTAGTTCGATTCTAAGGTCCATAGTTCGAAATAATGTACTGGTAATCACGCCCACCCAAACTAACCTCTTACCGAAACTCTATATCTTATTCAGACCAATGTATATAATGATAATGAAGGAAATTGAAAACAAAAGAGTTCACTTAATATTGGTATTTCATTTACTTTTTTAAGCATATTGGTATTCATGAACCACATTGTACCATATAAATTCATTTGATATTGCATGCCTTTATATTCTGCTGGTTATCATTAGTTATAAGACCTGAATAGTAAAGCAATTAATCATTCTCTATACAACACAACATACCTCTAAAGTTCATTTGAACGACAACCCCTATGGTGGATCACTCGCCATGTGCACAACCACTGCCTGCACCCAAATGCTAAGAACTCTTGATCCCAGTGGCTAAAAATTTGCAAAAATAATCACAATATCAATACATAATACGCTATCTAGTCGCTAAGAAAATCTAGCAAAATCAAATGGCAAGCACGATTTGTAATTACTCTTTGTAGGGATCTCATAGTATTGGATATTTCTTCCCATGGAAAGTAACCTGATTTGCTTTCACGTGCCTGTTCTTGGCATCAACCTTTTGTCCACAAAGTACAATCGCGATATTCTCACATATCCTACAATAGCAACCATGTAAATTTGAACACACTAAAGACCCATACCGTCTGATATCTCAAGGCACCATCACTTCAACGTGGACAACAGAAATCAATAGAGGAACACACTTTGAACGAAGCCTGCAAAATCGGCAAGAAACAGAAACCTTATGCCATGGTTATTTTCCTATTAAAACAAACCAAACAAAAACAAAACGGAGAGAGTCGGCGGAGATCACATAAAATCTAACAATTTTGATGAGCACCACCCTATGATCAGGTGTAGCCTAGGAAACAACCACGCGTGCAAGAGAAAGAGAGTTCCTCCTGCTGCAATAGCTCACTCTCTCTCCCCCTCTTACCTCAAAAGAAAATTATCCCCAAGTCTATTATCATTGCATCGGAGGAGTAATACTCAATACGTTCAAGAGAACAACAAAAGTAGCAACGAAGTTGAATGTTTCCCAGCTGTAAGGGTTCTCCGAGTCAGAGGAGGCAAGGATAACACGATATGGAAATGGTCTCGAAAGCATACTCAGTCTTAGAACTATCAAGTTCTCAGAAGCATTATGGTCCTCAAGCGGATGAGTATTACCTGTAGGCTGTTTTATAGGTTCAGTAAGGAAGTTAAGTTATATGTTACAGCAACATGTCCATTGGGCATTTAAGGAACTCTCCACATGGTAATCAGAGCAAACCCCTGCGACAATACGTGGTCCTCAAGCGGATGAATATTACCTGTAGGCTGTTTTATAGGTTCAGTAAGGAAGTTAAGTTATATGTTACAGCAACATGTCCATTGGGCATTTAAGGAACTCTCCACATGGTAATCAGAGCAAACCCCTACGACAATATGTTACTGTAAAAGTACCAACAAACAACTAACACACAATCAAATTGCAATTTATTCATATGTGGAACAAATTAGGAGATAGCTTTACCCAGTAAACAAAACAAAAATGAAATCTCTAGGTACAGTTAAAGCAGAAACACTTACTGAACATCTTACAACTATACAAAGCAGAAGAACTTACAAATGTTCAGTGATAAACCACCTTGTGTAGCTCTGAAACTTGAATTGAATGCTAGGCATCCAAGAAAACCTCCCCCAAGCCTGCAAAATTCTTTTGGAAGTAAAAATGAATGTGTTTGAAATGCAAAACCAAAACGCAAGACTCACAAAAGTATAATGATTGTAACCCAAAAGTAGCAAACACCATGACTCAAAGCTTTATATCTTCTGTCCGTTCTTCATGTATTTACATAGTTAAAATGACCAAATGATGTTCTAACCTTGAAAGTTACAAATTGAGACTCAATTAAATGGACCATGTTTGCATGATAAACAACATTTACCAGATTATGAGAAAAACTGAAAATGTGTCTGCGACAAAGAAGAACGGTCCATGACTTTGTCATCAGGAGTTGCTATCACTTTCTCGCTCTGAATCGTAAGCTCAAGGTCAAACAACACTTGTGTAACATCTGCAACAGCAGTTCAACTTTCATTTCAGCACCACAAAGAACCAAAATGTTTCAAAATATACAATCATTATTAGCCTATCATTAACGTGTAACAACCCCATCGATAGTTTACCCAATTAGGGTAAAACAGCTGCTATCCTAAAGAAGTTAAATTGAACTCACTCCAAGTTTTTCAATATTATATATATATATTCATCAGCTTTACCCTATTAAAGAAAAGTTTAATTCAATTCAACCCAGATCATTTGAGCTACTCATCTGCTTGTACCGCGCTACTATTTAAAATTTCTAAATAAAAAGCATATATACAATAAAAAAAAAAGAGTAAAGCAGGTTGTTGATAGTCCACCTAATGATCAGCGAAATTATGCAACTTAAAGAATGAATGTAAAGAATTGAAATCCTGAATCTAACTCTGTTAGCTCCATTAACCTCGCATTAGCAAAACTATAGTATTAATAAACTTTATCAAACATTTAAAAAAAAAATCTGAATTATTTTAAATTCATGTAACATCAGCTAAAAATTAATGGTCTGAAAACCTAAACTATCTGCTTAATCGAAATTTAAAAAAAAAGCTATTAAAATCCTAATAATCCCTCAAACAAAGAATATCATCAGCAAAGCAATGAACCAATCGTTTAGATTACTTGCCAGTAGGTTAACTAAATCTCAAGATCAAAGGTCAAAGGTTAACTAAAAATACCTTAATAGGAACAGCATCTTATGATAAATCTGAAGTAGGCATTTCCACGAACTGTATATGCAGTACAATCCATCCCCCCGAGTAAGAGCCAATTCTTGATCTTCACTTGATCAGCACAAACATCATTCTATAAAAATCAATCAGTGGGTATTGAATCCAAGTTGTCATTTTCCGACAACTCTAAATTCTACATCATTCAAACGCAAAAAACCCATAACCTTTTCTCTTTTGGAAAAAAGGCCAGATTTTAGTACCTTCCGGCTGACGCAATCCATTTCAATTTGTGTCTACTCAGAATCAATTTCAATATTTATATCAGATGTTATTACTTGTGAATGCAGCTTGACTGGAAAAAGATGCCTGGAGCAGAAGGTGAAGATCTACTCCAGATTCTTACTTGCATCAATGTTCTCATGTACCTTAATTTTGAATAGCTGAGAGCAGGCTATGAAGATATCAAGGTTCTCATTTTATATTTATAGCAAATCGTCTTTTATATGTACCTTATTTTCGAATAGGTGAAAGCAGGTTATGAAGATCTACTAAATAGCATCGTCGCCTCGGCTTCCCGTATTTTGATCTCGTTTTGTGCTTAAGAATCTGGAGGGACCTAATCTCCTTGGTCTGATGATGCTCAATGGTGATCTCGTTAGAACCCAGAAAAGCTTCTCTAACGCTACACTTCAACCTCTTCACATAACTTTTAAACTTCTCGCATGACTCTTGAAGGGACCTAATCTCCTTGGTCTGATGATGCTCAATGGTGATGTAGAAATTTCTCTTATGCCCAATGGTAATATACATATATCAGTACTCCTACCAATTTAGTTCCCTGATATAAAAAACCCAAAATGAAACAACCAAAAAATCATTAAAAGAATGAATTTGCTGAAGAAGCTAGTTATTCTTTGTGAGTAGGTTACAAAGAATCTACTCCTGTGTGCCTATTAAGATGTTGAGCTTTAGCTATTATCTTCCAAAAAAATATCTCCAAAATTATGTATCTATATCGAAACAAAATGGAATGGAATAACGTTTTATCGGATGGTTCAAACTTCAAAGCCAAAGTAAAATGACGCTAGTTGTCTTGAAGAAAAACCAAAAACATACCAAAATATTTACAAACCTGACACAGAACTGATTTAGTCTTCCATCGAACCTTTGTGCTTGGTAGATTCATTCAAACAGTTGAACAAATTGATTGAACATTTGGTGGCTGAAATTTGAGGAACACAATGAAAAGATTAAGTGTACCCTTTAAGTTTTATCTACCAAAAAGACCCTAAAATCAATCCTCCCTAAACTGTGAAAAAAGAACCCATGTTCATTCAAATATTAAGATAACAATATTTTTTATAATAAATCCCCGGAACAATGAATATTGATCGAGAAAGAATTTAGCTACATTCAGAAATTTAATCAATAAATTTCATACCAACATGAAATCAAAACATGTTATAAAAAGGGGTTATTTTGTTTTTGGTACTCAAGTTTTGACCAACTTTACTGTTTGGTCTAACATTTGTCCAGCTTGGTGTTTGGTACTTGGAAATGACGTTGACTCGCGTGGACTCGGTTTGACCAAACAACAAAGTTGGTGGATACGTCAAGGTCAAACCGAGTCCACGCGGGTCAACGTCATTTCCAAGTACCAAACACCAAGCTGGACAAATGTTAGACCAAACAACAAAGTTGGTCAAAACTTGAGTATCAAAAACAAAATAACCCTATAAAAAGACATGAAGAAGAAATATAAATTTACCCAAGTCCACTGAACCACTGCAAGAATTGCAATCTACCCATAACATATAGTATGAAAGTACTTATATCAATTTTTGCATTGAATTCCTTCCACAGTTAGGCTTGGATCAAACTCAAAGAGTTGCAATCTATCTGCGGCGGTATTCATTCCATAGTCGAACTTGATTGCTTCAATGCAAAATCCCTAGGATTTTTAGGCTTTGATCAATTAGATATACCAAATATACAATGAAAAATCGAATTAAGAAGTATAAAAAACTTCCCTGATAAAATCCTAGATCATTACCTCTCGTAATTCGAATTGGATGGATTTGATTGGGTTTGCCTCAGGTTTCAGAAGAGAGAATTCGAAAAATGGGCAAGGTGGTGTACAGAGAAGAATTTGTTTTTTTTTTTTGCTTTTTTCTTGCGAATAGACGACACATAAATCTTTTATTAACTTACTTTTTCCTCGAGTATACATGATAAAAAATAGCGTGTTTCCCGAATTTCGTTCGCCTAAAGTAATATTATCCGAAATTTCTCGTTCGTCTAATGACTTCCCCATCCGGAGCTTCCCGACCTTGGTATCGGGTTTGTATTAAACGTGGTCCGTCTGATAGCTTTTGTCATCATGGACATAAACCTCATACCTTTTTATAACTATGATACAAGTCTATTTGAGGTTTTAATCATCATCATTTGTTTTCATTATATCCAGGATTTATGATTGATTCTTAGATTAGTTTGGGTGCGCAACTAGAATTGATCATTCTATTGCTAGTAGGGAGTTGAACGATCCTTAATTGCCGTGCATCTCCTACATGAGTAGAAAACATGAGACCTTGCAAAAGGGTTTTGTAAAGCAATCATGTGTGGAAACAACACCAGTAAGTGAACCGAGCATACTGAGTTTAACTGCTGGAATCAACCTAAATTCACAAACCCTAAAGCGTTCGATTGAGTTACACCTTGTAAGCGTACCTCAAGGAGGCTCAGTTGGATAGAATCCGGTGACTAAGCGTACCTGTTATCCGGTGATACAAGGTGTTTTGGGAATAGCTAATGTACCTCCTATTTTACGGTTGGTGATGAATGGTTCTAACAGAAGATAGATAAGCATTATAATCCTGCTTGTTAGAGCACAGCTCGGTCGACCTCGCATGCATTGCTATCTCAAACATGTTTGTCAATGTTAGTGATCAAAACTATGAGTCTTGATTTCTAGCCTACATAGCTAAGTATCGGACTAGGATACAAAAGTGCAGTTGAGCTCAAGGACTTCATGGCGATTCATCATACAATGACGAAGATCTACTCAAGGAACCGTGAAACTTAATCAACAAAAAGGTATGTGGAGACTTGACCTTATCTATCACTCAAAAGTCTATCTCTTCTATCTCCTACTTCTTATGAGACAAAAGTCGTATGCTATATAGACTGGATCATACACATATGATATTTCGAGCCGAGTATATCTCACCCATCTATATCTCGAAATCATGTGTTGGTAAAGCGTTTCGCTTTGATCAAGTTTATCTTCATCTAGTGACGAAAGTCATGAAAAGTTTCAATTACTTTGAGAATTGCTCTGACGCGAAACAGTCTGTGAATAACGGCAATATAACGTCCTCTGAGAATGTCTCAATGATCGGAATGAGAGTTAGGTTACATAATCATGTATTCCTTAATCCGAAGTTTTCGAACTTTGTTGATTGAGAGAAACCGGAGTAATTGGCTTTGCCAAGTCCGTGAACCCAGTCCGCGAACTGAGGGAAGTTCTTGTACCGAGAATTTCTGCTGGGATTTTCCAAAAACTCGTTTGCGTGTAATTCCGCAAACTCAGTCCGCGAACCTAGTCCGCGAACTGGCGAAAGTCTCTTTGCCGAGATTTTCTGCTGAGTTTGGAAAACTCCACCGATTGTCTTGAGTCCGCGAACTTGTTTGTGAGCTTAAGAAGTTATGATCTAAAGATGTGCTCTGAACATGAAACTTAAATTACTAAGGAATGCTTTATGAAAACCGTGGCTATAAATTTCATGAGCCGATTCAATCGAATCATCTTTGCTTCAATTGTGTCTTGTGTAGTTACATAAGATCTCATAGCAATTGAACAACTCTCTAACTAGTTCATTTGAGTCAATTGAACTAGTTATGGTGAAGAAGAACAAGGTTAATAAGAAATGCTCATATGGTTAACCTTTTGGGTTACTATGTTGAACCAACATACGCGTACACGTTCGGGCATGGTTTTCACAAACCCAGTAAACGTCTACCCAAGTGTGTGTGACAGGTTAAGTTTTCGATCTAATGGTTGAGAAATATTAGCTTGAATCTAAATCAGGTTTTCATCTAACGGTGAATATGGATTTCTTTCTAACTAAGGCAAAACCCTGATTTGAGGCTATATAAAGGAGACATCTAGCATTGTGAAAAACTAATGCCCACACGTCTATGTGATACTAGTGCGCTCGATAGAGTGGATTCTCCTTTAACCTTTGGTTTTCTTCTCTAAAACTAGGTTAACGACTTAAAGACTTCATTGGGATTGTGAATCCAGACCGATACTACTTTTATCGTAGTTGTGTGATCCGATCTTGCACCTTCTATCGTACGAGTACAATCTTTGGTTGGCTTGAGATCGTGAGAGTTCTCCGATAGGCAAGATAAAGAAGTCAAAAACATCTTCGTCTCACTGTTTATGATTCCTCGATAAACCGCCTGTGTAGTCAGGAAGGATTGTAGAGAGGTGATTAATTAATCTAGGTCGTTCTTCAGGAATATAAGACTGTATTATCAATTGGTTCTCGTTCACCTTGATTTCATATCTTAAGACGGAACAAAACCTAGGGTTTATCTGTGGGATACAGATTTATCCTTTGATAGACTTTTATGTGTGAGACAGTTTTGTTTATTATCAAGTATGCGATTTTGGGTTGCAGCAACTCTTGGTTGTGGGTGAGATCAGCTAAGGGAATCAAGTATGCAGTATCCTGCTGGGATCAAAGGCGTAGGAGTACAAATGTACCTTGGATCGATGGGAGACTGATTGGGGTTCAACTATAGTACAGTCCGAAATTAGCTTGGAGTAGACTAGTGTCTGTAGCGGCTTAATACAGTGTGTATTCAATCTGGACTAGGTCCCGGGGTTTTTCTTCATTTGCGCTTTCCTCGTTAAGAAAACTTCTGGTGTCTGTGTTATTTATTTTCCGCATTATATTTTATATAATTGAAATAATACAGGTTGTGTGTTCTTGATCATCAATTGGAAATCCAACCTTTGGTTGTTGATTGATATTGATTGATCCTTGGACATTGGTCTTTGGTACCGTCCAAGTTATTCCTTTTATTTGATAAAGACTCGCTATTGATTTTAGCTTGAGTAAAAATCAAATCAAGATAGAGATATTAACTCCTTGAGATACTTTTATCTAGATTGAGTCTGACTGTCTAGTTTATTCTCTAGCAAAGTATTTCGGAGTTAGTCCATACAAATTGCTAAGAGAAATATTGGGTGGTGTTGTTAGACCCCCGCTTTTTCAATTGGTATCAGAGCAGGCAAACACGTTTAAGACCTTACAAGTCTGTGTTTGTAGCGATCTGACTCTATGGACAGTAGTGTTATCTCAATAAATGTACCACCAGATCCAAAGATTTCAGAATTCTCTTCCATGACCGATTTAATAAAATCTGTAGAAGAAATTCTATCTAAACCTCCACCAGGTTTAAAATCCCTTGAAGTGTTTTCAGGGCTTGAAAAGAAGCTTGAGAGCTTATCTCTTGATGTTGAGTTATACCTCCAGAAAGAGCAAGAATCTCTTGACAGGCTAAATCAAGTTATGATGAATAATATTCATGTTGAGGTTGATATTGATTTACTAATCAGTAAGAGCAGTGCTTATCCTCTGCGTAATCCAATTAGTTGTGATAAACTAAACGAATTACAAGATGAGTTTAAATCTCAGTCATCTGAGTGTATCACCTCAAAGCATGAATTGATTCGTTGCTAAATTCCTGATACTTACTATCTAGATAGTAGTATTGTCTTCTTTTATGAAGAATCTAGGACGTCTCTTTTCATCAAAAGAGTTTCCCTTCCCAGTACTAAAAACTATCTGCAGAAACTGTTTTTTATAAGATGGAAAACAAGAAATCAGAAACACAAATCTTTTTGGGTTCTCTTGAAGTTCTTTGATAGAATTATAAAAACAGTTCCTTGGGTGTTTCTCAACACTACAAGATTTAAGATTTGTTGGAAAGAAACTCTTTCTTGGTGCCATGGTGAGCAGGACATTGTTCACCCCAACACAACTTGATTGTGTTGTAAGTGCATCCCCACCAAGGAATGTCTTGTTATGTATACGGTGAGGGAAGCACGAGAATTTGGGCACACAGATTATATTTCGTAAGGCTTTAGAATTCGACTGGATTCATCTAAAAAGGTATGTCTACAAATTTGAGCAATATTTTTATTTGCTTAGAGAACTTATAGTGATTCAAGTACCTTTCTTATCGTTCTTTTCTACCTAACTTGATCTGTGTTTAAGGTTTTTAAATGTTTAGGTTTGAAAATAATAGTTCGGGATGTTTGGACTACATGATACACATACCAAGTATGCATAACATCATTCAAAATCAAAATCCAGGGGTTTAAGTTCGCAAACCCGTATGCATACTTGACGTCGATATTCGGTAAACTTGTTTTGTCCGTAACTTCTTCGTCCGAACTCGGATTTACCTCATTCTTTTTGAATTATCTTCCTTATTGAATTCCCTTCAAAATGGAGATGAGAATTGTTGAATTTGGATGAGTTAATATTGGTCTTTGTCCTATCTCTTGTTTTTTAGTGATTGATCCGTTTCGTTGCACTTATTCTATTCTCTTGGACTTGGGCACTGGGATTCTTGGAGAAATCATATTCTAATATATTTTGTGGCTGTTAAAAGAGTGATGTTGTTGAATCACAAAGAAGGAAGTTCGAGAATGGGTAGTAGTTCACATTGCTATATATTATTGAGTGTTCACAATCATCTCATGTGAACTATGGTGCATAGTCGTCAATGACTTTGTATGTTCTTCTTTGTCAAGGAAATATTTTTATACGCTTTTGGTAACCACTCTTGGTATAAATCCGTGCGAAAAAGATTGATTCTACCTTATAAGGGCAAAGATTGTTATTGCAGTATTAATATTTATGATTTTGTGATATTGCAATTGTTTATGGGATATGTATTGTTTGCATCCGTGAACTTGAAGGTCCCATATGTTGTCAAAAGTAAAGTCGTTCATAAATTGGTATTCGTATTGATGAAAGGACGAATGGACTTTTGACAAATAAAAAAGTTATGCCTGCAGTCATTTATTTGACGAAAAATAGGGTAAAATATTTTGTGTGACAAGGATAAAGTCTATTATGTCGTTATGCAAATAGTGATGGAAAAATAGAATAGATCCTTGTATGTATTCCACAGTAATGATCTTCACTGATCCACATATTATGTATTACTGTAAGGCTCCGTAATGTGTCTTATGTCGAGCACGATACAACTAAGTTGATTACTTTGTGATTAGCTTTGTTTGTTGTTCCGTAAGGTACTTTATGTCGAGCATTTTTGAACTAAATTAATCATCTTGATTGGTTATTTAGTTATTTTCTCCGAAAGTTTTCTTTTGTGGAGCAAAACTTTTGACAATTAAATCGATTACCTTCGTGATTAGTTTGGTTGTTTGTATTCCAATTAGATTAATTATAAGTTCTCTTGTAATTAGTCTAGTTGAGTTTTCATATATTCCACAAGTTCTTGTGTTGAGTATATGAACGGCTATACTAACCATGTTCTATTGGTTGATGTAGTCGTATATTCTGTAAGGTTTTTCCTTATGTTGAGTATGTGAACGATTAAGTTAGTCGTCTCCGCATGATTACCTTAGTTGTAGCTCCGTAAATTTACTTATGTTGAGCACTTTCAATTAAATTGGTCACTTTGTGGTTTGATTTAGTTGCGTATTCCAATTAAATTAATCATGGGTTTTCTTGTGATTAATTTGGTTGAGTTTTGGATATAGAAAATCATTTCTATGGTTTTTGGTGTCCAATTTAAAAATCCTTCTTTCCTTTCGAAATTAAGGTCGCTCTTGTTATTCTTCCGGGAATGACATCAAATGGGGGAGAGTTCTTTTGAACTTATGCTTAATGGTAATATCTTGCGGGGTGTGCGGATGTGGAATTTTATAGGGGTTATCTTGTATCTTAAAACTCCTTGATGAATGCATTTAGCTTCGTCTTTATGATTGCATCTAAATTAAGTTGGTATGTATTTTTATTTTAGTCTATGAAATGTCTCTTTTGGAAATTTCATTATGATCCCGTTCTTGTACCTTTGCTAATTTTATTGACAAAAAAGGGGAGAAATATTGTATCTCACACTACAAATACATATGGTTTTTGGATCATTGTGTAAGGGGGAGTGGTTTCCATGATCGAGATGGAGTATTGACTAAGGGGGAGTGATACATATCACCATAGTATTATTGTTAAAGTCATGATACAATTGGACTTTGATGTTGCATAATAATACTATGACATTGTATAATAATGATCGAGAATCTCGATTTCACTCATTGTTATAGCTACGGATCTTCAACAACGGTGATGCTAAACTTACAACCTTTGGGATCATTGGAGTACCTGGAAGGACGAAGATTTCAGGGAACGTTGAAGATTAGACTATGGAATAGGAGCCACTAAAGTTTATCTTTTTTGTATTCCATATGTATTAATAGTTTTTTCACTAAAATTGACAAAGGGGGAGATTGTTAGAGCATAGCTCGGTCGACCTCGCATATGTTTCTATCTCAAGCATGTTCGTCAATGTTAGTGATCAAAACTATGAGTCTTTATTTCTAGCCTACATAGATAAGTCTCGGACTAGGATAGAAAAGTGTAGTTGATCTCAAGGACTTCATGGAGATTCATCATACAACGACGAAGATCTACTCAAGGAACCATGGAACTTCATCAACAAAAAGGTATGTGTAGACTTGAACTTATCTATTGATCAAAATTCTATCTCTTCTATCTCATACTTCTTATGAGAAAAAAGTCGTGTGCTATATAGACTGGATCATACACATTTGATATTTCGAGCCGAGTATATCTCGCCTATCTATATCTCGAAATCATGTGTTGGTAAAGCGTTTCGCTTTGATCAAGTTTATCTTCACCTAGTGACGAAAGTCATGAAAAGTTTCAATTACTTTGAGCATTGCTCTGATGCGAAACAGTCTGTGAATAACGGCTATATACCGTCCTCTGAGAATGTCTCAGTGATTGGAATGAGAGTTTAGATTACATAACCATGTGTTCCTTAATTCGAAGTTTTCGAACTTTGTTGATTGAGAGAAACCGGAGGAATTGTCTTTGCCAAGTCCGCGAACCCAGTCCGCGAACTGATGGAAGTTCTTGTACCAAGAATTTCTGCTGGGATTTTCCAAAAACTCATTTGCGTGTAAGTCCGCGAACTGGAGAAAGTCTCTTTGCCGAGATTTTCTGCTGAGTTTGGAAAACTCCACCGATTGTCTTAAGTCCGCGAACTTGTTTGTGAGCTTGAGAGGTTATGATCTAAAGATGTGCTCTGAACATGAAACTTAAATTACTAAGAAATGCTATATGCAAACCGTGGATATAAAGTTCATGAGCCGATTCAATCGAATCGACTCATCTTTGTTTCAGTTCTGTCTTGTGCAGTTACATAAGATCTCATAGCAATTGAACAACTCTCTAACTAGTTCATTTGAGTCAATTGAACTAGTTATGGTGAAGAAGAACAAGGTTAGTATGCTCATATGGTTAACCTTTTGGGTTACTATGTTGAACCAACATACACGTACACGTTTGGGCATGGTTTTCACAAACCCAGTAAACGTCTACCCTAGTGTCTGTGACAATCTAAGTTTTCGATCTAACGATTGAGAAATATTAGCTTGAATATAAATCAGGTTTTCATCTAACGGTGAATATGGATTGCTTTGTAACTAAGGAAAAACCCTGATTTGAAGGCTATATAAAGGAGACATCTAGCATTGTGCAAAACTAATCCCCACACGTCTGTGTGATACTAGTGCGCTCGCTAGAGTGGATTCTCCTTTAACCTTTGGTTTTCTTCTCTAAAACCAGGTTAACGACTTAAAGACTTCATTGGTATTGTGAAACCAGACCGATACTACTTTTATCGTAGTTGTGTGATATGATCTTGCATCTTCTATCGTACGAATACAATCTTTGATTGTCTTGAGATCATGAGAGTTATCCGATAGGCAAGATAAAGAATTCACAAAAATCTTCGCCTCACTGTTTGTGATTCCTCGACAAACCGCCTATGTAATTAGGAAGGATTGTAGAGAGGTGATTGATTAATCTAGGCTGTTCTTCGATAATATAAGACCGGATTATCAATTGGTTCATGTTCACCTTGATTCCATATCTTAATACGGAACAAAACCTAGGATATATCTGTGGGAGACATATTTATCCTTTGATAGACTTTTCTGTGTGAGATAGATTTGTTTATTATCAAGTCTGCGATTTTGGGTTGCAGCAACTAATGATTGTGGGTGAGATCAGCTAAGGGAATCAAGTGCGCATTATCCTACTGGTATCAGAGGCATAGGATCACAACTGTACCTTGGATCGGTGGGAGACTGATTGGGGTTCAACTATAGTCCAGTCCGAAGTTAGCTTGGAGTAGGCTAGTGTCTGTAGTGGCTTAATACAGTGTGTATTCAATCTGGACTAGGTCCCGGGGGTTTTCTGCATTTGCGGTTTCCTCGTTAACAAAACTTCTGGTGTCTGTGTTATTTCTTTTCCGCGTTATATTTTATATAATTGAAATAATACAGGTTGTGCGCTCGTGATCATCAATTGGAAATCCAACCTTTGGTTGTTGATTGATATTGATTGATCCTTGGACATTGGTCTTTGGTACCGTCCAAGTTATTCCTTGTATTTGATAAAGACTCGCTATTAATTTTAGCTTGAGTAAAAATCAAATCAAGAGAGAGATATTAACTCCTTGAGATACTTTTATCTAGATTGAGTCTGACTATCTAGTTGATTCTCTAGAAAAGTATTTCGGAGTTAGTCCATACAGATTGCTAAGCGAAATATTGGGTGGTGTTGTTAGACCCTGATGTTTCACTGTTAACGCTTGGTAAAGGCGAAGGATTCCTTAATCATCTGTTTTCTTTATTGTCTCTTTATTTATCTTAAAACCAATCCCCCTTTGTTGTTTACTTTACTTTGCTAATACAAATAACCTATCAATCACACAACTCTCTGTGGGAACTATCTCTTACTACCTCTATATTACTTGTTAATTAGTGGGGAATATATTTATTAATTTGTTGAGCCTACGACAGCCCATCAAATTTTGGTGTCGCTGCCGGGGAACAGTTGTTAATTGATTTATTATTTGTTTAGCTTGTTTTTATTTTCGATTTTGTTTTTAGATTTTTGTTTTGGTTTTCTTTTTCTTGTGAGTCGTCATGTTTCCTTACGGAAATAACATGTACGGAGCACAAGATCACATATAATAGTGGTAATCAATATGGATTTCAATCCCATTCATATGACAACTACCAACCATCCTATGGGTATAATCAAAACCTATCTTTTGGCTATGATCAATATCCCACGGAACCTTATGGATATACTCATACATATCAACAACCGTATGACGGGTATGTAAGTGAGAAAACACAAGGACGGGGGGATAGTTGTGCTTCTAATGATAATTCTTCTAGTCTTGCAGATCTAATGCACCAATTTATGGATAATTTGGATCTAGATAACCAAACAATGAAAGAGTAGCGTCAAACTATGGATCAGTATAACAAAAAGACTGAAGATACACTCCAAGAACTTCAAAGGACTATGGATATCCTGAGGAACCGCATTTCTCAACTCAACGAGACAATGAATGAAGAAGAAGTTTGGCCTCAAAACCAAATTAACTCTGAAATTCCTAAGTAAGACAACAAATATTTTGTAGATGAGCAACCTTTGGAAATTCCGTTGTAACAATGATGAAGTTATTCCAACTCCGGATCTTAATAATGATCATTCGCTTACTCAAAAGGAGGAGTCTTGGTATGACCGAACCGTTTTAATGAACGGTGTGACATACTCAAATGCATATCAACGTTAAAATGAACATCCATATTACAATGTTTTCAGACCGGTTGATTTTCCAGAAGTAGACCTGATTATTCCCTTGACGGATACTCATACAGAATACCCCAAAATCTATACTGAAGAAGAGTTCCTGAGAGCGGATTTTGATTCGGATGACGAGAGTGTTGAAGAGATGGAGATTGGGAATGAAATCAAATTGATTGAAGTCGTGGAAGACCCAATTTATCTAGATAATAATTGTTCGATAGAGGACCACGATATGCTTGAGATAAATAATTCACTGAATTTAATTAAGAAAGATGAGGATCACGTACAAGGTTTGTCTAATCCTTTGCATAATTCTATATCTATTGATCCTTTTCCTCTAATCGAAGTAGCTTCTCAAAGAGTTGTTAACCCAAATTTTAAGAAAATACCTCACATAGGATTGGAGTTGTGTGCTTCCAAAGTTTTAACGAGTTATTTTGATTCTAAGTATCCACCACTTGATTGTTTGATTCGAGTATTGTGCAGGTTCACCAAGCTGAGAAACCTTTTGAAGTTTTCGAATTATATGTTCTCTATCCACTTCCAAGTGCAGAAAGAACTAAGTGTGGGGAAAACTTCAATAAAGTGATAGCTTCAATATTTATGTTTTGTGAAGCTATTATTTGAACTGCAGATTGTTATTTGGAAAGACTACGTACCAAATTTTCAGATTATTTGTGTACGAACGATAACAAGAACGTCGGACTGACGACGTTAAACCAAGCGCTACGAGGGAGGCAATGAAAAAGCGGGGGTCTAACAACCACGCCCAATATTTTGCTTAGCAATCTGTATGGACTAACTTCAATATACTTTTAAGAGAACAACTAGTCAGTCAGACTCAATCTTATTCAAAATATATCAAAGAGTTATATTTCACTTTCTCGATTCAATACTTACTTAAGCAAATAGAAATCTGCGAGTCTTATTGAATACAAGAGAAATCACTTGAACGGTACCAAAGACCAATGTTCAATGATCAATCAATTTCAATCGTAAGATGATCTCCGTGGAGTCTGGAGCTCAACTACACTTAATTATCCTAGTCCGAGACTTAGCTATAAGTATACTAGAAATCAAGACATATAGTTTTGACAACTAAATTTGACAAACAAGCTTGAGATAACAACTTGCGAGTTCGACCGAGCAATGCTCTAACAGGCAACCCATCGGTTTTGTATTTCTATCCCTTTTGTTTTTAATTTTCTTAGTTTTTCATATCATATCTTGCATTACCATCTTAGATTTTACAAAGTCATATATCTATAATGAAAGTTTTGACGAATTCTCGTCAGAAAATTCTGACTGCACACTTGTCATTAAAACAGCTCTCGAGACTTCATATGAAGTCCGATTTGAGTGGTTGACCCCAACTTTTAAAAAGTAAAGACTCACCTTTATTTTCCAAAATGAAAATCTGAATTCGGAGCCTATTAAATTGGAGCGATAGGCCTGGACATTTGAGTTTCGGTATTTTTACGGAACCTTTTCAGATTGCATGTCATTCAGTCCAGAGGCCATTAAAGTCATACCGCTTATCGAAACACTGTGCCCTTTTGACAACCTATAGAAAATACGTAGGCGAACAACTTTATTTTAGGATGTTTTTCCTAGTTCCCTAACCATTTGTACATTTTTCGAGTTTTTCAGGGATGATATTTCAGAAATCAGAATTTTCGATATTGAACATTGAGGACAATGTTGAGTTTAAGTGTGGGGGAGTAGTTAAGCATGTTTGGCTTGCATAAAAACAAATAAATAATACTCTTTCAATTTCTTGCATTCTTGAGACTTCATCTTTTGGAGTTAATTATGATCTATTTAGGATAACGCTCTAAACCTTTTTAAGGTTGAAACACTTCTTACGATTGTAGATTGAGTTCTACTTTATCGTTCTAAAATCCTTACATATATACGTTCATAATTGAATGCGAAACTCAGTTATGGTAGCCGTTTGAAAGATTCATCCTCGCAATCAATCATTACTGAATCACTTTCTTTTTATTTTTGCAGTTATATGTTTCTCTAAAGTGATTTAGTGGGATCCTGATACTTTCGTGGATGTTGTAGCAAGGTAATCATTGGTTGAGTATATAAAAGCCCTATAGACAATTATATAACGCTCATAAAGAGTGAGCTGGAAAAAAATATATATATATATATATATATATAAGAGAAAAGAAAAAAAAGACAAAATATATAAATAAGGCTCCTCTGCATTATAAGAAATAAGTGAAACCTATCATCGTTATATAGCAAGTCAAAAAGACTATTGATGAGGTTCTCAACACTTGGATAGCAGTATGTGTGAAACGTTTTCCCTGTCTCCGTCTCCTAAAAAAGCGTGGAACGCAGGATCCAAGGCAACTATCACATACTTCCTGATAAGGAACATGTGCTTAGAGTATCTAATCATGTGATCGAGTTAAATGGGTGCTTCTCTCAATTACTGCGCTATAAATAAAAATCCTTTGACGACATTCATACAAGTATTGTGGGTAACATCTTTCACTTTAGTCAACATTTGCACACCTCACTTTTCTATTTCCACTTTCTTATCTATCCATGTGATTTCAGTATGCGAGTGTTGTGAAAAACGTTGCAACAAGTATGATGACTATCTTAGTAGAGTTTTTCAATCAGGTTGAATGTCACACTTAAGTAATTGTTTATGTGTGATGATTGGAATGTTTGTGGGATGTTTGTAGCTAAAGAACATATGTAGGCTGATTATCTTATTAGCTACTATCCTTAGTGGTTCTTCCAAGGCGAGAAATTGGAGTAGGTTTCGTGGGTATACCTCTTGTAAACCCTCACGAGACTGTAACTCGTCCACTAGGGACACCTAGGGGTTTAAAGGCTTGTTATACATGCTAAGTGTAACCGTCTTCTCAACGAGATGGAGTTGTTGTATTTAGGATTAGTTTTATTTAGTTATCTCAAGGACTAGCAAAATCTAAGTGTTGGGGAATCTGATAAGTGCATAATTCATACGATTTTAGTGTCCATTCCATACTTGTTTTATCTATTATTCTTGCATGTATTCGTATTGTTACTCTCGTTTTCTCTTATTTGCCTCTAATAGGTGAACCATCCAAAAAAGGAGCTAAAAAGTGCTGAAAATAGCTAAGAAGAGAAGTATTCCAAGTATCCAAGTTCCCAAGTCTAAGAGAAGTGGAAGAAGTGCGACGAAAAGGAGCAAAACGCTCAAAATCAAGAGACGGGCCAAATATGGAGATTAACTCATTCAAATTAAGGATTTATCATAACCATCTTGAAGAGAATTGAAAGATAAAAAGAATGCAAAAAGAATGAGGCCATTCCTAGTTCGAACGAAAACATTTTGGCCAAAACAAGCTTTTATTCGAATACCGAAGACAGTAAAGTATGCAAAGGGGTACGCATACTTAATTCCGAAATTTTTTGCTGGAATTTGAGGTATGCATACCGGTACGCATACTTAGAAAGTATGCAAAGGGGTATGCATACTTGTGAAGGCTTAAGGTCACATTTGGGGTCGTTATATCGTATTTTCGGGTTGAGTTCTTGAACCGAACTAGATACTTGATGGCCAAGCAATGTAAACCTATAAAAATAGGTATTAGGCCTTTCACATTTTATCGAAATTGATCTCATATCACAAGTTCTATATCAAAACCTAGGGTTTACCCTATTAGGGGGAAACCACCATTATTCATCTTCTTTGTAATATGAGTAGCTAAAACCTTTGTTGATTAAGGATGAATTCAATGTTCTAAGCGTGAAGCTTTATTAATAATATAATTCTATTTGAGGTTTTAATCATCATCGTTTGTTTTCATTATATCTAGGGTTTATGATTGATTCTTAGATTAGTTTGCGTCCAACTAGATTAGCTATTGATCATTCTATTGCTAGTAAGGATTTGAAAGATCCGTAATTGTCGTGCATCTCCTACATGAGTAGAAAACATGAGACCTTGCAAAGGGATTTTGTAAAGCAATCATGTGCGGAAACAACACTAATAAGTGAATCGATCATACTGAGTTTAACTGCTGGAATCAAACCTCAAAGCATTCGATTGAGTTACACCTTGTAAGCGTACCTCAAGGCGGCTCTGTTGGGTAGAATCCGGTGACTAAGCGTACATGTTATCCGGTGATACAAGGAGTTTTAGGAATAGCTAATGTACCTGCTATTTTTGCATTTTTAGGTACTAAATAAATCCTGGTTAACTCACGGAGAGAAAAGAGCAAAGAAACGACAAAGACTCCCGCAGAAAGGCAGCGAAGAATGATGTTTGCAAGAGCCAGATCAACTAGAAGTGGGCTTGAAGAGGAAGAATTTTCCTTAAAGAAGATATGGGCTTGGCATACCCAAGGCCCAAAACCCTTACCCAAATCCATTTCCAATATCCATACCCATTTCCATGAGAGCCGTCAGATTGGATCCATCACATCATCCAACATTCGCCTCATCACCGAGCATCAAATCTTGAATCTCCTGTCAAACATCATAGTACCGAACTCCAATATAAGCCGTCAGAATTGTTTTATCACGCATCCAATGGTCGCTGAAAGTTTATTCCATCTTAGCCGTTAGATTCAATCCCGATGTGATCATCCAACGTATCATCTTCGCTGGACATCGAAGTTGCTACAACCGCTCAACACTACAACACCTAACACCTATACCCGCAAAACAAACGCACCTTTCTCCAATTCTATCGACTCCATCTTCTCCCTCACCGTCTGCAGAGAAAACTCTTCCATCACCACCACCTTACGCCACCTCGAGCTCAACCACCACCTTCCTCAACCACTCCATTCAAACAACTACCAAAACCCATCATCGCCATCACTTCCACCAACCCTCTAGCCAGTTATTTTATTTCCTTCTCCTTTATACAGAAAACCCTAGGTGAGGAGTTGATAAGATATCTCGATCTAGAGACGCACATAGAGCAAGACAGGGAGCAGGATAAGAAGAAAAAGCATGGGTCGAAGTGATAGAGCAGTTATCTAGCATGGGTGATACGAATTGGTTAGGTAATTTTCGAAACCCTAGTTTTGGAAATTAGGGATTTTTTTAGAACTCATTGTAACTATAAATTGAGTGTGTGGGTGTGAGTAGGATTCATGCCCGGGCTAGCCGGAGCACCAAGCTCTTAGTGTTCTATGATTTTACTATTTCGTCTGTTTCATCCAGTAGTATAATTTGATCATGTTTTAGTTCACTAAGCTAAGGTTGAGATGAAACCATAGCTTTGTACTATGTTATTTATGTTGTTTGTGTGATTCTTGAATGCTTAAATTGTTCTAGAAAAATTTCAATCTTGGTTTGTCACATTTTTCTCTCACAGTGCATGGCATGTATGCATTGTAGTTAGGATAAAACTATGTGATTATACCACAACTCATGCCTTAGAGACTGTTATGAATCCTCTGACTAGTTGTGCTTTAGTTAGACAGTTAGTTCTTAGGATTGATATCTTAGTTTTGATTGATTCATCCACTGGTGAAACACCTTAGGTAAAAGGGAAGACTAGAATCTTCACCCTTACCTGCTATAAGGACAAGAATGATGCTATCAGCTGAGTTCACAGTGTAGGTTAATGGTGGATTAAAAGGACCTTAGCACTTTCCTGTTTTGTTCACACTCTAGCTTTACTTTCTGTCACTAGTTCAGTTACACCAAAATAGCTCAGTTGTGTTTCAACACAACACAAAAATCATTATCTGTCACTTTGTCACATAAAATCAGTTAGTAAAGACCATTAGAAGCAACTTTAGCACCCACCTTGTCCCTGAGGATCGACCTGTGCTTGCCCTGTGTTGCATATCGACACTGTACATAGTCGTAGGCTTCTTTCAAGTCCTACCAAGTTTTTGGCGCCGCTGCCGGGGACTCGGTGGCGGCGCATATGTTGTTCACTCTTTGCTCACTGTTTGCTCTTGATCTTGATCTTTACTGTCCTGTTCTTGCTGTACATTCCCATGTCTTGTTGTTTCTTGCATCTTATTTGCATTATATCATCTTGCAGTCTTCACTGCATCATTTTCTTGCATATATTCATCCCATGCTTCTATTGCATTCTGGTAGCATATTCTTTGTTGTTTACAAAAAATCATTTCATTTCATTTAGCATAACTTGTAAATACATTTGCATCATTCCTGCATAACCTGCTGTTTCTTTCACCTTCATCTCACTTGCTCCATCTCACTCCTGTCACTGCTTGCATCTTCTTTATCCTTGCTCTATTGTTCACTGCATAACTGTCACTACTTGCATCTTCTTTTGCTGTTGCATTTTTCTCTACTTGCATCCTGTTACATCTTGCATCCCCTTCATTACATACTCTTCATCTGTCATTTGCACTGTCAACTTGTTCTTGCACTGTTTTTCACTCCATCTTAGCAGTGCATCTCCATTTTTAACTCTTAAGCTGATCTTGGTCCTTCTCTCCTGCTGTTGGGCCAAAGAACATGACATGTTGCTGCTGTGGGCTGTGAGCTAGCTTACTGCCACTGAAGAGGTGATCCTGCTGTTGTTGGAGTTGAAAGATTCAACAAGACCCAACTGGGCTGTGCAACAAAAGAAAAGGGGATAAAAGCCCAACTGGGCTTCCCTCCAAAAACCAGTAAGCCTGAACCCATTAGCAAAGCCCAACTGGGCCTTCTTTATTGTCTGTTGGGTTTATATTTTTTCTGGGATTGTAATATTATTTTAAACCCAACAGTGGGCTTGTGTTTTTGGACTTTTGGGCTTGTAATTTTAATTGGATTGTGGGCTTATAACTTTGAATATTAACTGGGCCTTGTACTCAAAACAACAACTTTGGAACTTTAAGAACAGTGGGCTTAAAATATTTGAAAATCTATCAAGTTTTCCAATTTCAAAAACTCCTGTTGGGCTCCTCACTTTCCAAATAACCTGTTGGGCCTCCTGAAGACTACTGGGCTATGCTTTGGGGCCTGTTAAAATACCAACTGGGCATGTTCAAACTTCATCCAAATTCACAGTTGTAGGCTGTTTTTGAAACTTCTAGTGGGTTGTGCATTCTCCCACCAATGTGGGCTTTCTCCCAATTTTAAAACCAAATTTTCTCCCAGTAACCAAAAATTTTCTCCCACATTCAAACCAAATTTTCTTTTCAAAACCCAACAAATCCAAAAATTTTCAAAACCCATCAAAACCAAATTTTTCTGAAAACAATGGGCGAGTATGTGAATAAACCCCGTAGTCTCCATGAATACATGTACTCTAACAGAATAAGTCAGTTATCATGTATCGTCTTACCCCAGACTGATGGCCCATTTGAACTAAACGCAAGCATGATACAAATACTTCTTATATTTCGAGGGTTCGATTCTGAGAATCCCTATAATCATGTAAGAGAGTTTGAACAAATTGTCCGGGCTATACAACCTGACTATATGTCTGAAGACTCTTTGAAATTGTGTTTGTTTACATTTTCTTTAAAGGAAAGGGCTAAAACATGGTTTTACAGTCTGAGACCGCAGTCAATCACCACTTGGGACCAACTCACAAATCAATTTGTCAAAAAGTTCTTTCCCCATCATAGGACCATCTCTATTCGTCAAAGTATTAATTGTTTTGTCCAGTTAGATGGAGAAACACTTTTTCATTATTTTGAACGGTTTAATGATTTGTTGTTTGAGTGTCCTCACCATGGCCTTGAGAAGTGGAGACTGGTCGCCATTATTTATGTGAGACTAGACTTTAAATCTCAAGCCTTGGTTGAATCTATGTGTAATGGTGAGTTCATTGATAAAATTGTGGACGATGCATGGTCATTTCTAGCTGAAGTTGCAGAGAAAACCCATCAGTGGGAAACCTATAGGGAAACTAGGACCATGCCACATGATATGGGTAATCACCATGAATCATATGTTGATTTTCCCAATGAGCTTAATTCTGGATATAGTGTTTCATACCCTATTGCTGAAAATGTCAATCCATATTCACCTATTTTAGAGGCGGATGTATGGACGAAAAACACTAATGGTTTTGACAAAGTAGGATTTTCATGTATTTGTGATGATGATGATGCTGATGATGATGTTATGTTAGAAGAACATGTCTATGCTGAAAATGTTATGGAACCTTTGGGTTCAAATACATTAGGATTTTCTACCCCGACCTTCATGAATGATGTTTCTTCTAGTATTCCATATACATGTGATGAGGCTACTGATTTAGATATTGTTCAGTTTTCCTGTGAAGAGCATGACTTAGGTAATGTTGAATCTTATGTTGACACTAATGATCATATGCATGAAAATATAGTTGATGTGTCTGATTCCATACTTAAGCCACAATATATTGCTTCTTTTGATGATGATTTGGATATTTCGGATAACCATGATTCTGAATTTGGATTTGTGCAATTGTTTTGTGATGATAAGCATGCTACACAACTTGATTATGACTTAGAAAATGCTGATGTGACTGATAATATTGGTACTCTTGATCTCATGCATGTGAGAAACTTAGATGTCACCTTCCTACTTAAGTCACAATCTGATAACCTTCCACCCAACCTAGATTTGATTTGTAACAATATTGTAAAACCAACTTTTCTGAGAATACCTAATCTAGGCCTGGAACTGTGTTCCTCCCAAGTCCTCTTGGACTATTTTGCATCTAAATACAATACCTTTAAGGAGCCACCGTTGGAATATGGATGTTTGCCCGTCCCTAGCAAAGTCCATTTCGAGTTAAACCTTGTGCATGATGAACCCCCAAAATAGCGAGATTTTGTATCCAATAGTATATCTAGTGTAAAATCCAGGTTTAGGGGTAGATCATTTGGTTTTTCACTCTCACTCGCATTTCAGTCCAACTATAGTTGTTTGAAACTGTCTATGTTTCAACACTTTATCTTTTGGGTTGATCCTCCACTCTTTAGACTGTATGTATATAGTGAATTGTTTGTATATAATCTGGTAGGTAATGTTTAGTGGAATCATATGTTTCTTGTATATATTGTGCTAACCCAATGTGAATTCAGTTGAGTTACTGCTGGGTTTTGCCTTGAATAATGGAGTTCAAAACTTGCTTTTGCCAATATCCGGTAATCTCTTTCCTTTTTCTACACTTAGCATAGTTCTCATGGTATGTGTTATAATCATGTTTATCTTTTGAAACATTGAGGACAATGTTTAGTTTAGGTTTGGGGGTGAAAAGTAGATACTTTGATAACATGCTATAATCGAAAAATAGAACTCTTTCTTTTTGAAATAAATGAAAATAAAAAAATAGAAAATGATAAAAACATAAAAATGGAGCTCATTTACCTTGAAATGTTGTGCAAATATGTAATATTAGGAATCTTAGTCTAGAAATAAAGGCACCCCTGATTCTAGCACAATTTACATCGTGATAAGAAATTCGCACACGCACGATCTACCAATACATGTATAGCCTCAACCTTGAGGTGTTCTATCGGAAGTTTTAGTTGCCAATCACTTTAGAATACTGAACGAGACTTGACTAGCTTGTTCTTTGGTTGGTTGGGATAGAAGGTGGAGGTTACGTTAAGAAAAACAACCATCGAATTTAACTGGGTGCATCAAAAAGGGCTACCTCTTGCTAAGAGTCATGTAATTTTTGTTTACTTTTGTATATGTATCAAAAGTGTTACCATGTTAAAAAAAAAAAGAAAAAAAAAGATGTATATATTCAGAAAAATATCAAAAAAAAAATATCAAGTATTTATCAATTCCATATGTGTCATGTAAAGACAATAGTTCTCTCTTGTTCCAAAAATAAAAAAGAGTAGTCAATGTAAATAAGAGTCATGTAAAGAGTCACCTTTTATTGTTTTATTGTAATAATCAAGGAAGGGTGTATGCCATTGATGTATAACGCGAGTAATTGTGAAATACCTCCAACTCATTCACAATTCTCGTAAAGTCAGACAGCTAGCTAGATTTCGACCTCGGTTCTTAGCCTAAAAAACTATCTCTTGGTGATTAGTAGTCATAACTTCCGATCTTTCTTTACAAATGTGTAGATACACTTTACACTCTTATCACATGTCTTTATTTGTTATCAGTGCTAGGATTGTGCCTTTGATAGATAGATTGACATCTCCATTTTGCTGTGAGCTTCTACTGTCTTGCACATGTCACATTTGATGGAATCTGAGCTTATATTTTGGCCTAGAACTTTGTGGGTATGTTCTAAGCAAACCCTCACGAGACTTCAACTCGTCCGCTAGGGACACTTAGGTTTAAAAGGCTTATTGCATTCGCTAAATGCAAGCGAGAGACCAGCGACAGTGGTATAGGTAGGATTTCCTTAGTTTTGTTTTACTTGAGGACAAGTAAAATTCAGGTTTGGGGGTATTTGATGAGTCCAAAATATTGTATATATTTGCACCTTTTTATTGGCATTTAACTCATCATTTGTGCACTAACGCTTCATTTATCCCATATTCTGTGTTTTCGTTGTTTGCAAGAATAAATACTTTTCTTAATTAATTTTGCATTTTTAGGTACTAAATAAAGCCTGGTTAACTCACGGAGCGAAAAGAGCAAAGAAACGGCAAAGACTCCCGCAGAAAGGCAGCGAAGAATGATGTTTGCAAGAGCCAGATCAACTAGAAGTGGGCTTGAAGAGGAAGAATTGTCCTTAAAGAAGATATGGGCTTGGCATACCCAAGGCCCAAAACCCTTACCCAAATCCATTTCCAATATCCATACCCATTTCCACGAGAGCCGTCAGATTGGATCCATCACATCATCCAACTTTCGCCTCATCACCGAGCATCAAATCTTGAAGCTCCTGTCAAACATCATAGTACCTAACTCAAATCTAAGCCGTCAGAATTGTTGTATCACGCATCCAATGGTCACTGCAAGCTTGTTCCATCTTAGCCGTTAGATTCAATCCCGATGTGATCATCCAACGTATCATCTTCGCTGGACATCGAATTTGCTACAACCGCTCAACACTACAACACCTAACACCTATACCCGCAAAACAAACGCACCATTCTCCAATTCTATCGACTCCATCTTCTCCCTCACCGTATGCAGAGAAAACTCTGCCATCACCACCACCTTACGCCACCTCGAGCTCAACCACCACCTTCCTCAACCACCCCATTCAAACAACTACCAAAACCCATCATCACCATCACTTCCACCAACCCTCTAGCCAGCTATTTTATTTCCTTCTCCTCTATATAGTAAACCCTAGGTGAGGAGTTGATGAGATAGCTCGAGCTAGAGACGCACATGGAGCAAGACAGGGAGCAGGAGAAGAAGAAAAAGCATGGGTCGAAGTGATAGAGCAGTTATCTAGCATGGGTGGTACGAATTGGTTAGGTAATTTTCGAAACCCTAGTTTTGGAAATTAGGGATTTTTTTAGAACTCATTGTAACTATAAATTGAGTGTGTGGGTGTGAGTAGGATTCATGCCCGGGCTAGCCGGAGCACCAAGCTCTTAGTGTTCTGTAATTTTACTATTTCATCTGTTTCATCAAGTAGTATAATTCGATCATGTTTTAGTTCACTAAGCTAAGGTTGAGATGAAACCATAGCTTTGTACTATGTTATTTATGTTGTTTGTGTGATTCTTGAATGCTTAAATTGTTCTAGAAAAATTTCAATCTTGGTTTGTCACATTTTGCTCTCACAGTGCATGCCATGTATGCATTGTAGTTAGGATAAAACTACATGCCTTAGAGACTGTTATGAATCCTCTGACTAGTTGTGCTTTAGTTAGACAGTTAGTGCTTAGGATTGATATCTTAGTTGTGATTGATTCATCCACTGGTGAAACACCTTAGGTAAAAGGGAAGACTAGAATCTTCACCCTTACCTGCTATAAGGACAAGAATGATGCTATCAGCTAAGTTCATAGTGTAGGTTAATGGTGGATTAAAAGGACCTTAGCACTTTCCTGTTTTGTTCACACTCTAGCTTTACTTTCTGTCACTAGTTCAGTTACACCAAAATATCTCAGTTGTGTTTCAACACAACACAAAAATCATTATCTGTCACTTTGTCACATAGAATCAGTTAGTAAAGACCATTAGAAACAACTTTAGCACCCACCTTGTCCTTGAGGATCGACCTGTGCTTGCCCTGTGTTGCATATCGACACTGTAGATAGTCGTAGGCTTCTTTCAAGTCCTACCAAGTTTTTGGCGCCGCTGCCGGGGACTCGGTGGCGGCGCTCTTGAAACAATCAACATTGGTTTGAAGACGATCCAAGGCCAATCCTGATCAGTTTAGCGCTATCACCAGAGGAGCGGACCGAGCTGGTGAAATTATTAAAATAATATCAAGATGTCTTCGCCTGGACGTACGAAAAAATGCCGGGTCTACATGACAAACTCGTCACCCATCACCTGCACATCTTCCTTGGTTTCAAAGATGTCAAACAACCGCCAAAACAATTTAGACACGAAGTCGAGGAGCAAATCAAGGTCGAAATCCTGAAACTGTTGGCAGAAGGGTTAATCAAACCTATTCTTCATCCAACGTGGCTAGAAAATGTGGTACCTGTTAAGAAGAAAAATGGTCAAATCAGATGTTGTGTCGACTTCAGGAACTTGAATAAATTTTTTCCGAAGGATGATTTTCCTCTACCCAACATTGACATGCTCGTCGATGCAACCAACGGTCACGGTATATTCTCATTCATGGACGGATATAGTGGGTACAACCAAATCAAGATCTATGAACATGATGCCAACAAGACTGCGTTCCGTACTCCCATTGGGAATTTTCACTACACCGTGATGCCCTTTGGATTAAAGAATGCTGGTGCCACCTATCAACGATCCATGACTGCCATATTCCACGACATGATGCACAAGCAAGTAGAAGATTATGTTGATGATGTGGTGGTAAAATCGAAGACTCAAGCATCTCATCTCGAAGTTCTAAGGCAGGTTTTCGAAACGTGCAGAGAATACAAATTTAAAATGAATCCTTTAAAGTGCGTATTCGGAGTTTCTTCCGGAAAATTCTTAGGATTCCTGGTCACGGCTGAAGGGATCAAAGTCGACCCCGACAAGGCAAAAGCTATTACCACCATACCTCCTCCATGTACCGTGAAGGAACTACAGAGCTTTATGGGAAAGGTAAATTATATTCGACGCTTCATTCCTGGATTAGCTCAACTCATTGCTTCGTTCACGCCTCTGCTGAAGAAAGGAGCAAGCTTCACCTGGACAGCTGTTCAACAAGAAGCTTTCCATAGAATACAACAAATATTATTGTCACCGGCCATCATGAGGTCTCCAGTGCAGGGAAGAGCTTTGATTCTTTACACAACCTCCAGTTACGTCGTCATCGGCGCACTCCTCGCTCAGGAAGATGACGAAGGCGTCGAACGACCGATTTACTACTTCAGCTGCACAATGAGAGATGCTCAACTCCGATACCCAAAATCCGAAAGGGCATGCCTGGAATTGGTACATGCAATCCAGAAGTTCAGACATTACTTAGTATCTAATAGGGTCGTACTCATATCCAAAGCTGATCCCATAAAGTTCTTTCTATCAAAGCCAGCCTTGATGGGAAGACCAGCGAAGTGGCTACTCCAGATGTCAGAATTTGACATAGCTTGCACGCCGCCTAAAGCCATCAAAGGTCAAGCGGTCGCAGACTTGCTCGCCGCTTTTCCAGGGGAAGACACAACAACACTACATGAAGAAGTACCCGGCGAATTCCCAGACATCTTGGTCATCAAGGAAGAAACATGGATTATATACTTTGATGGATCTTCCACCCCTAGCAGTGACACCGGAGGAGCGGGCATAGTGTTGGTGTCTCCATCCGGTGAAGTTTTCTCACATTCGTTCAAGTTGGATTTCCACTGCACCAACAACTCAACGAAATATGAAGCCTTCATATTAGGATTATCCTTGACCAAGCAAGCAGGAGCAACACACCTCGAGATAAGGGGAGATTCAAAATTATTGGTCAACCAGATGAATGGAACGTATTCTATCAAAGAAATCACACTTGCTCCATTCAGAACCGAAGCTCAGCGACTGTTGACCTATTTTGTTGACGCAACGATCGTCCATACTGGACGGACTAACAACAGGCATGCTGATTGCCTAGAAACTCTCGCCTCCAAGATGCAATTTGAAGGAGCACAGAAAACGATCACTGTACAGAGACGTACGGTATCATCAACTTGGATCACTCAGATCGAAGACATTCCAGCGAACGATTGGCGAGAACCCATCATTCATGAATTGAGAAGCTCTATTTCAGAAGGCCAAGTCATCCTCAAGGAATTGAGAAACTACTTCTTGCTTCATGGAAGGCTATACTATCGAAACCCTGATGGATCTCTATCACGATGTCTTGGGAGCAACGAAGCGGAAGAACATCTCAAGCGCATACATGAGGAAGTCTGTGGGCAAACGTTAGTGGTAACACTTTACAAAAAGCTTCAAAGAATGGGGTACTACTGGCCATCCATGGAGAATCAATCGAGAGATTTACAAGGATCTTGCCCTGATTGCCAAACACCTCCTCATAACTTAGAGGCTTTGACGATCCACCACACTGGGGACTGGAGGGATCCTTACATCAAATACCTCCGACAACGAACTACCACTGGAAAAGAAGCAAACGGTCAAACTCATTCAGAAAGCTAAGAGATTTGTCCATATCGATGGGATATTACCGCAAAATCTTTGGTGGAAATTTACTAAGGTGCTTAGCCGAACATGAAATCCCTACAATCCTGAAGGAAGTACATGATGGAGAACATCAAGGAAAGAAGAAACTATTTCTTCTAATTCATGAGAAATATTATTGGCAAACCATGGAAGATGATGCAGCCGCACACGTTCAGAGGTGTCACCTATGCCAAAATCATGGTAATCTCATCCACACTCCTTGTCTCCCACTGAATTCTGTGAATAGTCCGCGGCCTTTCTACAGCTGGGGATTAGATATCATTGGGAAGATCAATCCAACATATTCAAAACAACATGAATACATCATCACTGCGACAGAGTGCTTCACCAAGTGGGTCGAATATATTCCTCTTCGAAGCACCACTGGAGTTACGATTGTCTCCTTCATCAAAGAGCACATAATATGCAGATTAGGAGTTCCTAAGCATATCATCACAGATAACGGAACTCCTTTTTCCAATCAAGATGTTGAGAAGCTGCTCAATAAATATGGGATCAAACAAATCTTCTCCACGCCTTACTATCCACAAGGAAATGGTCAAGCAGAAAGTACCAACAAGACTTTGGTCAGGATTATCAGTCGGACGATTCATGACAATCCTCGATCATGGCATGAGCAATTACCCATGGCTCTATGGGCTTACAGAACTGCACCAAGGAGCTCGATTGGTACTTCACCATATTCTCTTGTCTATGGAGCCGATGCCATACTTCCAGCAGAAATCAAGGTTCCCTCATCCAGGATTGCAGCGTCCAGTGGTGTACAATGGGATGAGGTCGAAATCTCCAGATCAAGAATCGCTGAGCTAGATATGATGGAATCAAGGAGGACCAAGGTGGAAAAATATGTGGAAGCTTATAAACAGAGGATCTCCAAAGCCTACAACAAAATGGTAAGACCTCGAACATTTCAAGTAGGAGATTTGGTATTAAAGACGGCAAAGCACATTCAACAAGACATGTCCGCTCCTAAGTTCTTTCCTAAATGGGAAGGGCCATATGTTGTTATCAAAGCAGTGTCTAGCGGATACTACAAAATTTTAGCAATCAATAGAGGAAAGGAAGGAAACATCATCAATGGCAAATGGCTCAAAGATTATATGCTTGATCCATGAAACAAACTACCTCTTCATCATTTCAAGCATTTTCAGAAATGTAATTTCATTCCTCCAAAGAGCATACGAATGCTCCTTTGTTCATTAAACATTTCGTAAATGAGAAAAATTCGTTCATACCATGATCAACTGTTTCACCTAACTAGAAACTCAGATTTACTCAAAAAAAGAATAACAACCACAAATGCTCACTCAGAGAAAACCATCTAGCAACGGATAATCCCTGTAAGAAGCCTCGTTAAGCTTCTTCTGAAAAATCTTGGTCTTTTCCTTCAAGTCTTCGAATGCTTTCTCAACCCTTGCAGACTCCAGAGCCAGTATCCTCTCCTCATCCAGTAAAGCTGCATTCATGGAAATTGCATCAGCAACCTCTGCTTCCTTATGAACCTTGATTATCTCAAGACGACGACGGAGCCAGCTTATATTGAATCGCAATATCTCACAATTCGAGATCATTTCATCCCATTGGTGCAGATCATGGTTTTTGACGTCTCGCAAGTGCATCTGATTCATTTCCTCGATGATCGGCAATAACCCCGCTACCGTGGTTAAAAGGGTTGGAAGAAAACCTTTCCACACTTCTGTGGTGGCAATGTGACCATACTTCTTCCAGATCTTGGTGTACAGAGATACATGACATTTGGGAACCATGAATCCGCCATTTCATTGTCTAGGAAGGTATTAATCAATGGGTCTTCGAATAAAAGTCCAGCGGTTGGGTATTCACGAGCATGGATACCGTCTTCGGTCTCCACGTATCCTACAAAATCTTCATATTCCTGGTTACTGCTTTCCTCAACCTCAACCACGGTCATAGACTTTCCACTCTTTCTTCGTCTAGCATCGACGACGACACAGACATCCGCCTACGATGAAACAAATGAGTGTTAATCCCGGGACTCGGTATAATCTCAAGAGTCATAGGTTTACTTACAGACGATCCAGCTTCAGCATGAGCCGATCCATACCGGGCAGGAGCTCTAACAGTCCGCTTAGGCCTTGCATTATGAGGAGTAGCGTTCTTCTTACAGTCCTATGACAAATCATTCTCTTGTGATCAACAATCTCGATTGAACAGAGACAAGAAAGGAGAAGAAGAAGAAGTGTACAACTTACTGAGATAGACGATGTTATTTCACGCTTCGACTGAAGATCATCTTGAGAAGAAATGCTATTGCTCGACATGGCGGCAAGAGGGTAGGATCAAGACTTCTCTGCACGATGAAGCTAACTCAAGAATGGAAGAAATATTTGCGTGGATCATAGATTTGGAGTCTTGAAGGTATATATATATGAGGCGATAGTCATACAGTCAACTCAATTACGAGTTTCAATGAAACCCTAGGCTTCAAGGATCGATACCAAAGACGCGGAGGAAAATAACACACTGGGGACTGAACATCACGGTCAAAGGATGGGCCACGCGGCCTTGTACACGTCATGAATTCTCAGCAGTGTTATGTTACTTCTCGTGAAATCGTCAAGTCATGATGAATTTGGATATATGGACATTGGTCCATGTCATGGATAAGAGGAAACCGACGATTAACAAAATGTTCATCATTCAGAAGAAAAGTCTAATTGAAGTAAAGTCTTTAAACAGTCAAAAGAAAGATATCCACTATGAAGACTAAAAAGGGAACGCTCTACCATCTACAAAAAGATGGAAGTAAAACTACTCGTCGGACTCACCCGAATTGTCAGCTTCATCGTCACTGCCCTTATCGGAATCATCTTCTTCAGAGTCACTGTCAGGATCATTGGTGAAGTCCGGTGGACGGAAGATAACATCAGCATCTGAATCCGAATTATCTTCTGCCGCAGCTTCAGCTTCAATTTTCTTCATCGTCCTCCGATGTTCTCTTTCATATCGATCAGGCTTAATGTAACGCTCGGATGGTTCCCATGTGATCTCTCCTTCGGAAGCATCAGCATCAGAAGGCACCCCATCCAGGAATTGACTCTTCTCCTCAACCCTCTATCTCTTACGCCGGATGCGATCTTTTTCATGTTGACGGGCATCCTCCTTTTTGTCTTCAGCTCTTTTCTTTTCGAGTTCAGCAAAAGAGACTCTTCGCTTACCCAAAGGAAAATTAGTCTTCGCCCCTTCCTGGGTAACCCTAGCCTCCGATTTCGCTACAGGAGCGTCGGAATCCTCATCAGATGAGCCAGAGGAAGAAGAGGAATACCAGTAATCATAATTGCTGTTACTGTTGGTCGACATTTTCTGGAATCGGAAGATCAAAGATTACTACTATGCAAACAAACCAACATCAGCAAAAAATGGTAACTCTTAACTCTTACCTTTTATACTTCCACTAACAATAGTGATAGTAATACTAGAGTTAACACCCCAAAATCGTTCGTCTCTTTGAAAACTGCAAAAAACGAACGAAACTTTATTAATTTCCTGATTTTTCATAAAATCACGGACACAATTTCCATAATGTGAACATTCACACAACTGACCTATGAAGTTTAAAACAATAAAATATTTCATCATAAATATATTTTCTATCTTCGAAGGTTCCTCAAAACCCACGTTTCTGATTTTTCGAAAAAACAACAATTAATGCAACTTGCATATATAAATTCTCAAAGAATTTTATCTAATGAAAAAAAATTCATGCAAATAAAATATACCATCATATTTTACACAATATATGTCACGGTTACATATATATATATAAAAAAAAATTCCTTCGTATCGTCGTTATTTGTCTTTAAAACGAAGGTTTATTTCAAAAAATATTGTGAAAGCTCACATCTCATACATATAATAAAGTTTTGTATTTACATGAAAGCTCATAAGAAAATTTTTATCACTGGACACAAGTTCATCATACATATTTTCCTTCGTGTCATCGTTATTTTTCTTTAAAACGAAGGATTATTTCGATTTCATGAAAATTCACTTCTTTTACGATAAAACCGTGGCACACATGAAAGCTCATACACTAAGTTTTATCATTGAACCTAGGTTCATACTAAAAAAAGAAAATCTCTCCTAAATCAGGGATTATAATTAATTTATAAAACTAACGATCGAACGAACATACGTTTACAAAAACTAGGGTTTTTCATAAAACTCACACCAATTGTATACACATGTATATGATCTCAACATGATCACTTCATGAAATTCATGTAAACAACATGGCCGGTCGGTGATCGGACGGCGGCGGACGGTGGAGCGACGACGAATTTTTCCTCCTGCTGCTAGTGTAAAGGTGGTGGAGAGGTGATGAAGCACTGATCGGTTGTGGGAAAATAAAAAAAAAGAAAAGGATTAATTCCTTTTATATCAATTTTATTTCTAAAACTTAATTTTCTAAGGATTTTCTTATTGGGCCCGACCCGCGAATCCTAACCGACCACGGACTCGTCGTCCTAACCAGCGGTTCAACACCAATTTATGCTCATCAAACAACGCTCCAATCATGACATTGAAGCCTTCATCAAGTCGTGGTTTGCTCATGCTCTCTAAATCCGGTAACGTCTCAACTTACGACTAAGTTCAATTACTGGTATTATTATTTATGGCCGGAAAATCACCATTTAATGCTGACTAAGGAACACAACTTTCCTCAGTAAGCAGGGGACTTAATGTAGATGGTGGATTTTCGACAAAGCCTAAATTCGTAAACTCATAATTATACGAAACTCCGATTCAGCAATCGGACGTGAGTATCGAGACACGAGTCTCTCATCGAATTCTCAACGGAGAGTACTTTCTCTCAGAGTACATGTAGATATGTAGTCTCACGACTGGACAACGGCATATCTCATGAATACTGAATACTTTCAGTGATTATTTCTATATAGCATCACGAGATGGAAAACTCTTAGACAGCTTGCTCTGCTAGTATAGAGCGATAACATCTTCAAGAACAAACAACGAGTTTACCCTGACTATATAAAGGATATGACTTACCGACAAGCTCATATCGGGATAATTAATGCTCCTAGACATCTTGCTCTTCTAGTATAGAGCCACAAAGTTAATTATTCCTAATTAAGATTGATTCTTCCGTGACATTCACTATTGAATTCCCGGAATAATCTATTATTGCTCCTATTCCATGGTCGAATCCACACCTGGTCCCATGGAATAGCAATAACAATTGTTCTGATTCTATGATCGAATCCTTGGCTTGATCTCATAGAATAGCAATAACTATATTATCTCATTACTCCGATTTCATGATCGAATCCACAACTGGTCTCATAAATGGTACTAGATAAACCTTAATTACTCCGATTCTATGGTCGAATCTACGATCCCATGAAATGGTAATGCTCACTTTATTATTCTGAATTCTTAGTCGAATCCTCAGCTGATCCTATAAATTAATAATAAACATCTTATTATTAAGTTTTGTGAATTATTCTCCACTGAATTCCACAATTAGTAATAAATAATCAACAATCGGGCGTCTGAGCTACTCTAAGTAAGCCCTGATTCGAATAGTGAAGGTGTATTCAACGATGATACACTAACAGTCACCGCACGAACGAGTATTTCAAAAATACAACAAAACGATGAACCTATGCAAAATAGAGAAGAAAATAATAAATAATTAAAAATATTGACCAGGATACTGGGAGCACAGACACACGACCGATCGACGGTGTCGTGGTCAATCCCACGCCAGTTTTATTTTTTTAATGCATTTTTATTATTTTCCATAATTTGATGAAAATCCTCTCATTTTATCAAATCTCCTTCGTCTCGAGGAAACTCCTCGGTTTCATGGTACTTCCATAAATCCATAAAAAATAATATAAAATTAAGGAAAGGAGTGTGGAGTGTGACCATTGGCCAACCAGCTATGCCTTGGTCCCAACCGGCCCCACACCCACGGTTTCTTATTATTTTTTTATTATTATTTCTCTAATTTCATGAAAAAACTCCTTGATTTCATGTTATTTTTGCACAAATCACCAAATAATAATAAATAATATAAATTATGAAAACTTGTGGGACCGGGCCTTGGCCGGCAGGCCATGCCCTAACCGGACCCACACGCCCTTTTGTTTTATTATTAGTTTTCCTTGAATTCATCAAATTCTTTGATTTCATGGTATTTCTATCAAATTAGGAAAAATTCTCTCAAATCATCAAAAATACCTAAAGAATATTAAAAAATTATGAAATTTCGTGGGACCGGGCCAAAGCCGGCCGGCCATGCCTCCACGATCCCACACACCCTTGTTTTTATTATTTTAATATTTTTTTGCTTCCCTGAACTCATGAAAACTCCTTCAGTTCATGGAAACTCCCTAAATTCATCAAATTTCTCAAAATTTATGAATTTTTCATAAAATTATTATAAAATTAGGGAAACTCGTGGGATCGGGCCCTAGACGACCGACCATGCCTATCACGGTCCCACACGCCCTTTTTATTATTTTAATATTTTTTGCTTCCTTGAACTCATGAAAACTCCTTCAATTCATGGAAACTCCCAAAATTCATCAAATTTCTCAAAATTCATGAATTTTTCATAAAATCATCAAAATATTATAAAATTAAGGAAAAGGTACCACGGGACCGTGGTCACGACCGACCGACCATGCCTTGACCATGGAGGTCCCACGCCTCCTCATTCCTTATTTTATAATTATTTTTCATCATTTCTTCCTCAGTTTCTTCGAAACCCTAATTTTGGCATATTTTCTCGAATGGATGCTCAATTGCACGCCAGAAAATATCAAAATTCTCAGGACTGAGACGCGGATGCCTTGGGGACACGAGCACGCTATCTTGATCGACCAAGATTTACTCTTTGTCTCACGGAAGCCAGTCCCATCAATTTTCACAGTTTTGACCTAATTTGCACAATTGCTCGTATTAGGTCCAAAACTCTCCCAAACACTTTGGATTTTCATGAAGTGATCGTCAGGAGGTCACGGGACAACCCAGGGCCGGTTTCATGACTCCATGGTCGGTCCCTCGCCTTGTCATAATTAATTAGGTTTTCTCACCTAAGGCTCAGACGAGTATTTTCGAATAAATGATTAAGCCAGCATTTAATCATTATTTCACCAACAAATCGTCAACTCTTCAGGAGTACTTCGTATTTTCTCACGTGAGCATATGGACACTACATGGTTGATCCACGGTCCCATGTAGTCGCTCCCTCCTTCGTCCCATGGTTTAAATTCTGACGAACCATGAATTGATCAACAATTGATCAAATTAGGGTTTCTAAATCCAAGGATCATCATTCCAGATTCTAACCTTAATAATTTTATGACGACCTCATGGTCATTAATTTTATTAATTATGCTCGGTTCAACGACCAGTATTCTAACTAATATTTTTGGTACGCTGCCAATAATCCACCATACGAGCAACACATGCTCAGACGATCAAATATTCAACAATTCATCACATGAGCAACACTTGCTCAGATGATAAATATTTGTTCAAACCAAGGAATATTGGTCCAACAATCAATATTCAACGATCCACCGAATGAGCAATACTTGCTCACGTCGTAAGAACTATACCTCTGTCTCATGACATGTTCAATTCACAAGTTTCAGAACATCATGTTCAACTCAGCAACTACATGGAATCATCGTCCCATCAAACCACAAAGTCATCAATTGACTAACAAACCACGAGACGCCAATCGTGTCGCTTGGGGGGATATCACTTAGGATTCTGGTCTGGCGGTCTACGTCACGTGTGTTCAAACACACGATGGAATGTGAGCAAGTCGTGCAATCAGTTAAAGGAATTCACGAGGTAGTGGGTGGAAAATCGACCAAGTCTCCACACGTTGAGCAACTGGTTTCAAACACAATCTCCACTTCCCCACTCCTTGATTCCATCAACTGTCACACTTCATGGAATCATGGTGTCTACAATGCCAGCAATATAAATAAGTCTTTGAATCATGATTGAATCATCAATAGTATCATCAATATCACGTCTCATCGACAACACGAGATCATCAATTCATCAATTGAGCAACTACTCTCAATTGAGCAATTTCAATCACTCAGAGCTTATCGTATTTGGAATTCACACACCATAATCTTTGATTACCATCGATTCCACATATTCCTCAGCTTCCCTCCTACAGATCAACCCATCCTCTCTTCTGACCGAATTTACTCTGGAACGGTCATTGTCTTGATTTAGGACGGAGTACTACATATTGATATCTCGAATCTAAATCACCCCCTTTGCAGCGGTGCATCTATGTGAGGTGTAACATTTCGCTCGGTTTGAGGAGTCTCCTCCGTACGGTCGTCTCTTAAATTCCTAAAAACTAGCAAATCGTTTTTCCCCATCTACACTAACATGTATTCTTACCGAGGCTATGGCAGTCCTGGATAATCAACAACACCAAGAGCAGGTATGATCTCGTTCTTGCTCTCATTTTTCTGATTTTAAGTTTCAACATTTAATTTATCATGTAAACTATAGCCAGCAAACAACTCTCTAACTTAAATTTGTTTTTGCTTCTTCCAGTGATCTGATTAGATAGCCAGAATCAGTTGATTGGTTCTCAGAAAGTTGCATCTTCAAATGACCTTCAGATAATGTTGTTTCAGTGTTGCAGAGGGAAAAAACCTTGTGTTGCCGGTTATGTCTGCCATGGGAGAGGAGCAGATCTGTGCCGTTAAGGACATTTCTGGATCCAAATATAAGATAAATTTTAGACTATATTACTGCAGTCTATGTTTGCTACTTCATATAGAGAGAAGATGTGAGCTTAAGTTAATGAGTGGCCATTATTACTTCTATCTTATGGTTTTAGGCAGACAAGATCATAGTTTTTCATGGGATGTTTTCTGTATTTTATCTTAATTAGTTAATTTTTTTTGGTGGGTTTTGTTTGCTTTAGACATACAACAGATACCCAATCTCTTATAATTGTGCATTATGATTTGGTTCGTAGGCTAAACGATGACTTGTACTCCCCAAGCAGTGGATGTGAGGAAAGCTAATGTTCTTATTACTCCTACAAAGGCTACTAGCACTGGAGGGGTATGACTAACTATCCCATGAGATCTTGTCATCTTTAGTTAGTAATAGGAGAAATTTTTGAGTAATTTCAAAAAAAAAAATTATCTTGTCTAATGCAGAGTTTTTTTGCTGCATCAGGGTTAGTTGGTCTCAAATTTATAAACTACCATGTGATCAGATAGTTGGTACTCGAGATTCATCAGTAGAGAGTGTCATGACCTTTGGGTTTGTTAGATTTACTACTGAACTATGAGCATTTTGGTTTGATTCCTTTTAGTGTTGGTCTCTGATTATTTGGTTCTTATCTATTGGATTCATAGATCCAGCCTTCCTCGCTAATGTTTATAATTTGGTATGGGATCTGACAGGTCATGTTGATTGTTTTTATTTTATGTTTGTGTAAAATGGAAGTACTATGTGAGGTATGGGAATACCATGTGGTGATCTTAGGTAACTGTTGAAGTAGCAGGAAAGGATGGGAATCCTGAAAACCCCACTAGTTCTTTCTCACATGTTCTGTATTAAGGAAGCTTGGTGACATTCTTTAAATATCATTTTTACGTGGTCATAGATAATAGTTGATGACGAATCTTATAATATTTTTTGTGCTATTGCATCAGGTCGGCTGATAATTCTGTTTGCGTGTTAGACCTTCGAAATCCCATTGCTAATGTTGTTGCAGCCCCGATATACAAATTTGAAGGACACAAAGCAGATGCTATTTGCCTCCATGTTCGACATGGTAAGTGCATGTTTCATTCTAATGTTCTTTTAATTCCCCCCTTGGAACCTATGTTTCTAACAATTTTTTCGTTTTTTCTAAGCATATTTAGTTAGGAATATACATACTAATGCACCCAATGTTTGCCACCAATGTTTAAACATGACAATTATTCGATTTTGATAAATCTTAGAGAGGCCTTCATACAAATTGTTTTCTGAGCACCTACGTTTTTGTTTAACGCACATCTGAAGGAGCTCGATTTGATTGGGAACTTGCTTTCGGGATGGAAAGTAAGCTTGATTTTTGTTTGTCATAATCATCTTTAATTGGTTGGTGGATTCTCAAACTTATTCTTATCAAACTGTATCTCCATGCCTAAATTATGGTTTTTCCACTCTAGTCGGCATCCTCCAACTATGTTCTATACTGATGGCTTGTGATTTTTCATGTGATGGACATCAGCCTTTCGGATTATCCAATCACGGGAACAAGCAAAGATGGTATTCCTAGATTTATTTTGATTGCACGTTTGGAAAAAAATTAAAATCCTTAGTGGGAGTGAGGTAGACTTTTTAACAGATTTTCTTTATCATAGTTCTGTTTGCATGGGTTATTTCTTATGTTAGTGCAGCCTTTCATCTTAAATGCTGGTGATCAATCTAGGTTTTAACGTTTCTTTGTGAACTGAAATAAGATTTATTGATTTTTTTTTTTGAAGTTACTGGTGTCCTGCTTTACCAAGGCTGCTATACATGAAGATTACTTCATAAGTACGTCTTTTTATCTATTCCCATAAATGTGATTCAGTTTGCTGTGTGCTAACGAGATCAACCAATGTATTTTTGATGTCTGAATCGTATATTAGTTGTGCGTATGGACGAGCTTTTTTCCCATGGGTTTATTTTCCTCTACTGTGTATATGTTTGAGCACTTAAATGAATCCAATGATTATGCTTTATGTATACTCATAATGTGTAGTTGTTAACTAATTAGATCCAGTTAGGCTTCTCCAAATATATAATCGATATGTGACGGTGTTAGTTAAACCTTGATGTATGTTTCTCTATGGTTGGTGTACTTTAGGCTACAATGGAATGCCTGCAGAACTTGAACTGTGCTGATTTTATCGTTTTCTTATAATGGTGGGACTTAGTATATATCTACCGGGCAGTTACGAGATAAGATATGAACATTAGACCTCATTTTGAGTTATAGAATTGCACTAAGTGCTTTAAGCCATTAATTGTTCTCAAAATTCATAAGCGGTCTTGATCATCCAAAAATTGTGTAGGATAGTTAACGTTTCCCAAATCTCCTGTTTGGAACCAATAACCTGATCTTATCCTTATATATGGTAATGAATGAAAACATGGGTTTACTGAGGGAAGCTCCTAATCATGTTGAAAAGAGTTGTTAGTTGTCTAAAGAGACCCCTACCTTGCTCTTAGTTCAGTACAAGGGACTTGCTATTACAATTTGTCTATCTCATTATATCGCTGCTGCCGCTTGCTTGTCTTCGTAAAACTCGATGAATATATTGGCAGATCTTACTTCCTGTTAAAGGGTTACAGTGTTTAAAATTGTTGAGTTCTTTTGGTTATTCATCTTGGGGCCTCTCTGCAAGTTTGCTGATGGATTTTTCTGTGAAGGTGCGCCATTATCAAGTAGGAATAAGTTCTTCATCATCATCGGAGTTTATAATTTTCTTGTTTAATCAATAGTTTTTTTGGTTTATTGTTTTGTAATCGAATCCTAGAACTACAGATTACACTGGTCAGAACTACAGATTTTAATCCTTTGTGTAATTTGAAACCAATGAATCAACGAATGTTAAATTAAATAATTATTTGTGTGCAAGTTTAATTTATTTCTCATTTTTATTTGATTTGAAATTGGTTTTCATTTGATTCTCATTTGAATTCTAATTTGAGTTTCAATTGATTCTCATTTGAGTTCATTTTTTTTAATTTCAGATTCAGACAGATTCAGTCAGGCCAGACAGCCAATCTGAATCTATTTTTTTTTATTTTAAGATTTATATCTATGACTGATTACAAACAGTCATAAAGTTTTGACCATTATAATCGGTCGTTGATACAAGATTTTCAACGACCCCCAAAGACACGTCATAGTTGAAAAAGACGCTCAAAAAGCGACCCTTTCTTCGACCGACAAAGCAAGTCATAGATACGAGTTAAATGACTTGCGTCATCGGTCGCGAAACGGATGATTTCCACTAGTGATTGGGCATGTATCAAAGATGTTCTGCCAAGAAAATCGGAATAACTCAGTGGGTCAAAGCATGCATAGTATTTTTAAGAGACCCTGAAAGCTCCCTACAAGTATAAATCAGTTTCTATGGAAATGTGTCAAAGATATTTTGCCAATAAGAGATAAGTCGTTGCATGTTATTCAAGATACTTTAACTGTCTCCTTTGTGCACAAGTACATGAGTCCTCTACTCATTTTATAATAGAGTGTTCTCTTTCCAATGTGGTGTGATTTGATACGTTGGTTTCATACTTAAAATAGCGGTAATCTTGTGGAGTGGTTCTTTGGTTGGTTTGATAAGATTCTAGCGCATCAAATTCAAGAAGAAGAAATCTGCAAGATAACTTTTGTGGCTTGGTGCATTTGATCTGCAAGATGTGACAAAGTGTTTAAACGCAATATCTCATCCCCGGAATTCATCATTTAAAAATGCAGAAAGGAAATTGCTGAGTTTGAAAATAAACCTTCACCTCCATCAAGATATCCCTCTTTGCAGACAAGAGATAATCTTCATTATCAACCCCCTCAAAGGAGAACATTTAAACTTTGACGGTTAATTTATTAATATTAATAAAATAAGAGGCGTCAGTCTAATCGTTCGTGATTTTGCAGGTACACACCGGGGATCAAGGTGCATTTTCTTAGCACACGCAAAAGTCCAGAACAAGCTGAATGCAAAGGTTTATGGGAGGAAACACAACGGTAAGGAACTTAATTTGAAGAGAGTGAAGTTTGAACTAGACTCAAAGATGGTGGTGGGCGCATTGAACAAAGATTGTTTCGACATAGGAAAATAAGATCCTTGAGTTCATGAACCTTAAGGAATATTCATGAACCTATTATAGATATTTTCTCTGAGAAGTTTTGTCTTTCGAGTTTGTGAACCTATTACGGTGAATTCATGAACCTATAGAAGGAAAACTTCTCCTGGGCTATACAGTCATGTGAGTTCACAAATCTAAATGGGTTAATTTGCGAACCTAAAACAAGAAAAATCTCTTGAAGGATTTTTACATTTGAGTTCGCGAACCTAGTACAGGAGTGTAGTTACCTAAAATCTTAGAGAGGCTAGAAGTTGGATTCTAGGGTTTTTGAAAGTGAATTACGGGAGATTGAGAACGAACAGTCATCGCCTAAACCACGCATAGTGGCCGTTCAAAGGATGCTTCAGTCATAGGGAAGAGGCTTAGGGGTGGTTTTAGGGAGGGAAGCTGAAGAAGAGAGAGATCAAAGAATTCTAGGGTTGCAGAAGAATTACTCTGAGAGTTTATGAGAAAGTTATGTGTTAGCTTGGAGCAATAGATGGATTATTTCTAGTTGAATTCTCGAATATCATGTCGGTGAAGCTAAGGATTGCTTGTCAAGCAGAGCACTTCTCCTATCTCTTCAATAATAGATAGAGATAAACTAGGTTGAGTTAATCTCATTATTTCACCGCCTTTACTCTCTTCTGCGGTGATAAATAGGTTGGGTATTTCCCACACGTGTCATAGATCGCCGTACCAAAACCCTAATTGATATCCCCTCATTTGTGTGAAGCTGAGTGAGCCTTTGTGATGATGTGTTGAGAGACAAAAATATTCTCTTTAGCCGAGTTGGCCAAGATAAAGAGATATTCTCTGATTTATGAGAATGATTAGGATGATTCATGCCTCATGTGTAGAGTGTGAGAGGAGTTGAGGTTGAGCTCTGACTCTCAATGGCCGATTACATATGTCACATGGAAACTGTATGATTGTCGTGGGTCCCTTGTTTGAGCATGTAGATCTCTAGGGAGCTTATCCACGTTTTTGGATAGACATGTAATGTTCGGGCCCAATTTACTAGCCGTGAGTGTGTTTGAGACGCTAAGAAATAGGCTTGATCCCTAGGTGAGGCTTGTGCTCGAGTTTTGTGCCTGCATAAAGCTCTTCAGACGAGATGGCTCAGTTCGGATGAGGTTATCTTAGGTTTGGCTGACGCGACTGAAGTTGTCTTAGGTTTGGCCGACGCGACTGAGGCTGTCAGATATTTGGCCGACGGGTTTGAGGCCGTCTGATATTTAGCTGACGGGTTTGAGGACGTCTGATAGTCAGCGTAGACATGTTCAGGAAAGAAATGAATGCTTCCACGCCTAATAAGGTCTCTGCGAGACTTCGACTCGCTTGTATTTGACCAGCGTATCTTGCAGAGATGTGCTACGATTCAATTGTGTCAGTATAATAGGGCCGACATGACCAGTGTATCCCGAAAGGATGTTCTAGGAGTCTGTCGAAAGGGCCCAGAGGCAGAATAACCAACATATCTCGCGGGGATGTCCTAGGAATTATTCGGAAGCCTCAGTAAGTCGATTCAGAGCCTACAGTAGACATGACCAGTATATCTCGCGATGATGTACTAGGAATCAGTCCTTGATATCAAATAGGGTGAATCATGCTTACAGGAGAAACGTATGTCTTCGTTTTGAGTCAGAAGTCCTTCGGGAAATTTTTTACGCATATATAGAGCCTACATGAGCAGCAGTATCTCGCAGGGATGTATACTAGGAATCATGGCATTACCATCTGTTAGAGCATTGCTCGGTCGAACTCGCATGCATTGCTATCTCAAGCATGTTTGTCAATGCTAGTGATCAAAACTATAAGTCTTCATTTCTAGTCTACTATAGCTAAGTCTCGGACTAGGATAGTAAGTGTAGTTGAGGTCAAGGACTCCATCGAGATTCATCATACAAGACGAAGATCTACTCAAGGAACTGGTGGAACTTCTTGACAAAAAGGTATGCGGGGACTTGAACTTATCTGTTACTCAAAACTCTTCTATTCTATCTCCTACTATTTGAGACAAAAAGTCGTATGATATATATATAGACTAGGATTATACACATTTGGTATTTTGAGCTGAGTATACCTCGCCTATCTATATCTCGAAATATGTGTTGGTAAGCTTTTCGCTTCGACCAAGTTTATCTTTACCTACTGACGAAAGTCATGATATGTTTCAATCACTTTGAATATTGCTTTGACGAGAAATGGTGTAACAATGTAACGTCCTCTAAGAATGTTTCAATGATTAGAATGAGAGTTTAGATTACATAACCAATGGTGGACATAAACATTATTGTGGAAACACAGTTATGTATAAGTCCTATTCCTTGAACCAAAGTTTTCGAACTTTGTTGATCAAAAGAAACCGTAAGAATGGCTTGTTTCCAATTCCGCGAACTGCCGAACTTCTCATCCCGAGAAATTCTGCGGGAGTTGAAAAACTAGTTGCGTGAGTACCAGTCCGCGAACCTAGTCCAAGAACCGGCGGAAGGTCTTTTTCCGAGATTTTCTTCTGGAGTTTGTAAAATCTGCCCGGTTGCTTAAGTCCGCGAACCTAGTGTGCGAACTTGAGAAGGTTATATATCTAAAGATGATTTCTGAACTTAAACTTAAAAATACTAAGGAATTCTATTTGCAAACCGTGGATATAAAAGTTCATGAACCGATTCGAGTGAATCAAATCATCTTTGCTTCAATTGTGTCTTGTATAGTTACATAAGATTTCCTTTCAATTGAACAACTCTCTAAGTTGTTAAACTGAGTCATTTGAACTGGTTATGGTGAAGAAGAACATGGTTGATATGAAATGCTCATATGAATAACCTTTTGGTTGACTATTGTTGAACCAACATTGTACACGTTTTGGTACGGTTAACAAACCTATAAGCGTGCATTTCATTTGTGTATAACAAGCTAAGTTTTCGATCTAACGGTTGAGAAATATTAGCTTGAATCTAAATTAGGTTTTCATCTAACAGTGAATATTGATTGCTTTGTTACCAAGGCAAAATCCTGACTTGAAAGAATATATAAGGGGACATCTAGCAACTTTGCAAAACTAATCCCCACACCTTACGTGTGATACTAGTTTGCGTGCTAGAGTCGGTTCTCCTTTAACCTTTGGTTTTCTTCTTCTAAAACCAGGTTAAACGACTTAAAGACTTCATTAGGATTTTGAAGCCAGACCAATACTACTTTTATCGCAGTTGTGTGATCTGATCTTGCATCTTTTATCGTCCGAGTACAATCATATTGATTGGCTTGAGATTGATATCTCCGATAGGCAAGATATAAAAATTAATCACAAACAATGTTTGTGATTCCGCAACATCTTGTTTCGCTACCATACAATTAAGATTGTTGTGAGCTAATTGACTAATCTAGGCTGTTCTTCGGGAATACAAGACCAGATTATCAATTGGTTCCTGTTCACCTTGATTATTATCAAAAGACGGAATAAAAACTTTAGGTTTTTCTGTGGGAGACAGATTGATCCTTTGATATACTTGTCTGTGTGAGACAGATTTGTTTATTTTCAAAGCCTGCGATTTCAGGTCGTAGCAACTCTTAGTTGTGGGTGAGATCAACTAAGGGAATCAAGTGTGCAGTATCCTGCTGGGATCAGAGGCGTAGGTAGTACAACTGTACCTTGGATCAGTGGGAGACTGATTGGGGGTTCAACTATAGTCCAGTCCGAAGTTAGCTTGGAGTAGGCTAGTGACTGTAGCGGCTAAATACAGTGTGTATTCAATCTGGACTAGGTCCCGGGGTTTTTCTGCATTTGCGGTTTCCTCGTTAACAAAATTTCTGGTGTCTGTGTTATTTTAATTTCCGCATTATATTGTATTATCTTTATAATTGAATTAATACAGGTTGTGCGTTTAGATCATCAATTAGCATAATCCAACCTTTGGTTGTTGATTGTCATTGATCGATCCTTGGACATTGGTCTTTGGTACCGTCCAAGTTATTCCTTGTGTTTGACTAAAGACTCGCTGATTCCTATTAGCTTGAGTAAATCAAAACAAGAGAGAGATATTAACTCCTTGAGATACTTTTACCTAGATTGAGTATGACTATCTAGTTGATTCTCTAGAAAGTATTTCGGAGTTAGTCCATATAGATTGCTAAGCGAAATATTGGGTGGTGTCGTTAGACCCCCGTTCTTTCAATTGGTATCAGAGCAGGAAAACACGTTTTAAGACCTTACAAGTCTGTGTTTGTAGCGATCTGACTATATGGACCATAAAGTCTCAATTAACGCTTCACCAGGTTTAAAAACCAAACGCAGAAAAATGTCTGATAAACTGGTTACTCTTCAAAAGGGGTTGGATGAACAAATCCGGATCAACTCTGGTCTTGTTGCAGATATTGCAATTCTTAAGGATTTAATATCCAGTAATTGTACCTTGGTGAATCTGAGAAACTCCAGTTGTTCCTCTTCAAAGAATAGTCGCAATTCAGATAGTAATTAACGACCTGATGTTGAGAAAACTGATATGACTAGGAACCAATCAGACAAATATCAAAGTTTTGGCCCGTCTGTTGTCATGATTCTTCCAATCATCTTCAGTAAGTTTGTATGTCATTTCAAAAGAGTCTGAATGTTTCAATTAATCTTTGTAAGAAAACTAAACAACTTTTTGATACTCTGAAAGGACATACAAAACTATCAGGAAACTCTAAACAGAGAAGTACTAATAGTATGGGTGCCTTTGTTTTAAGATCCACATCTCCATTTCAATGGTTTCTTGATAGTGGATGCAGGAAAAATATGATAGGTGATCTCACATGGTTTGTTTCTTCTATTGACTATGAAGGAGGTCCTGTAACATTTGGAGATGGAAATTGTTGCTATATCAGCAAGAAGGGAACGATCAAACTACCCGGTGTTCCAGAAATCCATGATGTGGTATACGTAAAAGGTATGACTGCTAATATTCTTTCTATTAGTCAAATTTGTGACAAAGACCATCGAGTTGTCTTCAATGCAAATGGATGTGACATTGTAGACAAAATTGGGAAAGTAATTTTTCAAGGAACTCGTGGTAAAAACAACTGTTATCTACTTGATACTCAGTTTAGCAATCGTTGCAATTTGACTAAGGTAGAATCTACACATATTTGGCATGAGCGTTTTGGTGACATCAACTATCATCTTATAACTAAGATCATTAACAAAGAACTTGTTAGAGGCATTCCCAAAATCAATGCAAAGATTGAAGGTGTATGTGGTTCCTGTCAAAAGGGTAACCAAACGAAAGTTCATCACAAATCATCTCGAGACATTTTCACTAAAGCTCCACTTGATTTAATTCATATGGACCTCTTCGGAACGATTTAACAAGCCACTGTTGCTGGTAAGAAGTATGCTTTAGTTATGGTAGATGATTACACCAGATTCACTTGGGTTGCATTTCTATCTCATAAGAATGAAACTCTTGGTGAATTCAAGATTTTTATTAAAAGAATCCAGAACGCACAAGGTCGCAAACTAAAGAAAATTAGAAGAGATCGTGGAACTGAATTCAAAGACACCAAGGTATTTGAATTCTGTGACGAACTGGGGATCATTCAATAATACTCTCCACCTATTACTCCTCAATCTAATGGAGTCGCGGAAAGAAAAAATAAGAATATTCAGGAAATGGCTAGGGTAATGCTCCATGAAAAAAAACTTACCATTAAGATTTGGGGGAGAAGCTGTTTTTACAGCATGCTATTTGATCAACCGTGTGTATTTACGGTCTAAAACCCTTAATACACCTTATGAGTTGTGGTATGGAAGGAAACCCAACCTACACTATCTCAGGGTGTTTGGAAGTAAGTGATATATTCTGAAAGATCGAGAACAAAAAGGGAAATTCGACACCAAAAGTGATGAAGGTATCTTTCTTGGCTATGCTTCTGATAGTCGTGGTTTTCGAGTGTTTAATCTCAGAACTCAAGTCATGATGAAATCTGTGAATGTTATCATTGACGACATTAGTAACTTTCGTTGTGAAAATAATCCTGATGAATTACCTACAACCGAGACAATTGAGAAAGTCAAAGAAATTCCAGAATCAGTTGAAGTTATCCCAATTGTTACTGATCCTGACATTTATAGTGACGAGGAGAAGAGCAGTGATCAAGGCGTTCCTGATGAACAAGAACGTGCCCCTCCACGACATCTCTGGGTTCAAAGGAATCATGATCCCAACAGTATTATTGGAGGAAGATATTCTACAGCCAAAACAAGAGGACAACTTCAAAATATGTGCAATTTTGGTTGTTATCTTTCGCAAGTAGAACCAAGGAATATTGATGAAGCTGTGAACGATCCCTTTTGGGTGAATGCAATGCATGAAGAGTTAAATCAATTCCAAAGAAAAGATGTGTGGTAACTTGTACCTTGTCCCTCCAATATCAACATTGTTGGTACCAAATGGATATTCAAAAATAAGTCTGATGAATTTGGCACTATTGTCAGAAACAAAGCTAGACTTGTTGCTCAAGGATATTCACAGATAGAAGGGATTGACTTTGATGAGACCTTCGCTCATGTGGCATGCCTTGAGTCCATTCGTCTCTTGCTAGATCATGCTTGTTTTCTTATGGTTAAGATGTTTCAAATGGATATAAAATCTGCGTTCCTGAATGGAATTTTAAAGGAGGAAGTCTATGTCGCTCAACCGAAGGGGTTTGAAAACCCTGATTTCCCAGATCATGTGCTGAAACTCAAAAAGGCATTGTATGGGTTGAAACAAGCACCTAGAGCCTGGTTTGAAAAACTTACCACTTCTCTCATTAGAAAAGGTTTTTCAAGAGGTGGAGATGATAAAACCTTATTCACCAAATGGAGTGGGAAAAATGTGGTTATTTCTCAAATCTATGTAGATGATTTCATCTATGGATCAATTTCTGAAAAATATGCAAAGGATTTCCAAGTCTCTCTTGCTAAAGAATTTGAAATGAGCAATGTTGGTGAATTAAAATTCTTCTTAGCATTACAAATTCAACAACATAAGGATGGAATTTACTTATCCCAAGAGAAGTATGTTCGAGATCTTGTGACAAGGTTCGGTTTGGATAAGTCTTCTCCAAAATTGACGCCTATGCCCACTACCGGTAAACTACATAGAGATTAGAAATGAGCAAAAGTAGATCAAAAGTTGTATCAATTTATTATTGGAGGCCTCTTGTATCTTACATCTACTAGACCTGATATTTCTTTCAGTGTTGGTTGTTGTGCCAGGTTTCAGGCAAATCCAAAGAAGTCTCATCTTGCAGCTGCAAATAGGATCATTCGATATATTAATCATACTGTCGGGTATGGGTTGTCTTACACTTTTGATACTAACAATGATTTATATGCTTATCCAGATGCTGATTGGGCAAGGTGTGTAGAAGACAGAAAAAGTACATCAGGGGGTTTCTACTATGTAGGACTAAATCTTGTTGCTTGGCATAGCAAAAAACAAAATTCTCAATCCCTGTCTACATGTGAGGCAGAATATATTGCTGCTGGATCATGCTGTACTCAACTCCTATGGATGAAACAAATGCTCGATGATTATGGAGTTGATACTGGAATAATGAAGATCTTTTATTATAAATCTAGTGCGATTCGAATCACTGAGAATCCCGTTAAGCACTAAAGAACAAAGCACATTGACATAAGGTACCATTTTATGCGTGATCTCTATGAAAATGGTATCATAAGTATGGAATTTGTGCCTTCCGAACAACAATTGGCTGATATTCTCACCAAACAATTAGACACTGCTACTTTTCAAATCTTACGGCAGTCTATTGGTATTGTTTTGGTTCATTAAGCGTTTCGATACTTATCTATATCTTTTGGTCAATTGAGTTTGAAACTCCAGTAGGTTACTCCAGTTCAGTTTCTGTAGAGTTGTTTCTGTCGTGTCGGTGTCGCATTTTTTTCTTCTTCTATTTCCAAAATCCTTCTTTTCTCTTGAAATTAAGGTCGCTCGTTGTTGTTCTTTCGGGAATGACATCAGATGGGGGAGAGTTCTTTTGAAACATGTGCTTAATGGTCATATCTTGAGGGGTGTGCGGCTGTGGAATTTTAGAGGGGTTATCTTGTATCTTTAAACTCCTTGATGAATGTTGTTAGCTTCGGCTATATGATTGCATCTAAATAAGATGATGTGTGTTTCTTTCTCTCAGTCATGAAATGTCTCTTACAGAAATTTCATTATGATCCCGTTCTTGTACCCTTACCCATTTTATTGACAAAAAGGGGGAGAATTAATATGTAGTTCACACTACAAATACATATGGTTTTCGGATCATTGTGTAAGGGGGAGTGGTTTCCATGTTAGATGGAGTATTGACTAAGGGGGAGTGATACATATCACCATAGTATTATTGTTGAAGTTGTGATACAATTGAACTTTGACACTGTATAATAATACTATGATATTGTATAACAATGATCAAGAATTATGTTTTCTCATTGTTATAGCTACGGATCTTCAACAACGATGGTGCTAAACTTACAACCTTTGGGATCATTGGAGTACTTGGAAGTGACAAAGATTTCGAGGAATGTTGAAGATTAAACATGTGGAATAGAAGCTACTAAAGTTTCATTATCTTTTTTGTATTCCATATGTATTGATAGTTTTGTCATTAAAATTGACAAAGGGGGAGATTGTTAGAGCATTGCTCGGTCGAACTCGCATGCGTTGCTATCTCAAGAATGTTTGTAAATATTAATGATCAAAACTATAAGTCTTGATTTCTAGTCTACTATAGATAAGTCTCGTACTAGGATAGTAAGTGTAGTTGAGCTCAAGGACTCTATGGCGATTCATCATACAAGACAAAGATCTACTCAAGGAACCGGTGAAACTTCTCGACAAAAAGGTATGTGAAGACTTGAACTTATCTGTCACTCAAAAGTCTATCTATTCTATCTCCTACTCTTTGAGACAAAAAGTTGTATGTTATATTTATATTTGGTATTTCGAGACGAGTATACCTCGCCTATCTATATCTCGAAATATGTGTTAACGTTGGTAAGCTTTTCGCTTCGACCAAGTTTATCTTTACCGAGTGACGAAAGTCATGATATGTTTCAATCACTTTGAAAATTGCTTTGACGAGAAATGGTGTAACAACTGTATAACGTCTTCTAAGAATGTTTCAATGATTAGAATGAGAGTTTAGATTACATAACCAATGGTGGACATAAACATTGTTGTGGAAACACAGTTATGTATAAGTCATATTCCTTGAACCAAAGTTTTCGAACTTTGTTGATCAAGAGAAACCAGAAGAATGGCTTGTTGCCAAGTTGGCAAACCCAGTCCGCGAACTTCCGAACTTCTCATCCCGAGAAATTCTGCTGGAGTTGACAAACTAGTTGCGTGAGTACCAGTCCGCGAATCGGCAGAAGGTCTTTTGCCGAGATTTTTTGCTGGAGTTTGTAAACTCTGCCCGGTTGCTTAAGTCCGCGAACCTAGTGTACGAACTTGAGAAGGTTATATATCTAAAGATGATTTCTGAACTTAAACTTAAAAAGACTAAGGAATGCTATTTGCAACCCGTGGCTATAAAAGTTCATGAACCGGTTCGAGTGAATCAAATCATCTTTGCTTCAGTTGTGTCTTGTGTAGTTACATAAGATTTACTTGCAATTTAACAACTCTTTAACTAGTTCAATTGAGTCATTTGAACTAGTTATGGTGAAGAAGAACATGGTTGATATGAAATGCTCATATGGCTAACCTTTTGGTTGACTATTGTTGAACCAACAATGTACACGTTTGGGTATGGTTAACAAACCTAGAAGAGTGCATTTCATTTGTGTATAACAAGCTAAGTTTTCGATCTAACGGTTGAGAAATATTAGCTTGAATCTAAATCAGGTTTTCATCTAACGGTGGATATTGATTGCTTTGTTACCAAGGCAAAAACCTGATTTGCAAGACTATATAAGGGGACATCTAGCAACTCTGCAAAACTAATCCCCACACCTTACGTGTGATACTAGTTTGTGTCCTAGAGTCGGTTCTCCTTTAACCTTTGGTTTTCTTCTTCTAAAACCAAGTTAAACGACTTAAAGACTTCATTGGGATTATGAAGCCAGACCGATACTACTTTTATCGTAGTTGTGTGATCTGATCTTGTATCTTCTATCGTACGAGTACAATCATATTGATTAGCTTGAGATTGATATCTCCGATAACCAAGATATAAAAAGTAATCACAAACATCTTCGTCTCATTGTTTGTGATTCCGCAACATCTTATTTCGCTACCATACGATTAAGATTGTTGTGAGGTGATTGATTAATCTAGGACGTTCTTCAGGAATATAAGACTGGATTATCAATTGGTTCCTGTTCACCTTGATTATTATCAAAATACAGAATACAAACTTTAGGGTTTTTCTGTGGGAAACAGATTGATCCTTAGATAGACTTGTCTATGTAAGACACATTTGTTTATTGTCAAAGCCTGCAATTTTGGGTCGTATCAACTCTTAGTTGTGGGTGAGATCAGCTAAGGGAATCAAGTGCACAGTATTCTGCTGGGATCAGAGGCGTAGGGAGTACAACTGTACCTTGGATCAGTGGGAGACTGATTGGGGTTCAACTATAGTCTAGTCTGAAGTTAGCTTGGAGTAGGCTAGTGTCTGTAGCGGCTTAATACAGTGTGCATTCAATCTGGACTAGGTCCCGGGGTTTTTCTGCATTTTCGGTTTCCTCGTTAACAAAATTTCTGGTTTCTATGTTATTTCAGTTTCCGCATTATATTGTTTTATCTTTATAATTGAAATAATACAGGTTGTGCGTTTAGATCATCAATTAGCATAATCCAACCTTTTGGTTGTTGATTATCATTGATTGATTCTTGGACATTGGTTTTTGGCACCGTCCAAGTTATTCCTTGTGTTTGATTAAAGACTCGCTGATTCCTTTTAGCTTGAGTAAATCAAAACAAGAGAGAGATATTAACTCCTTGAGATACTTTTACCTAGATTGAGTCTGATTGTCTAGTTGATTCTCAAAAAGTGTTTCGGAGTTAGTCCGTACAGATTTTTAAGCGAAATATTGGGTGGTTTTGTTAGACCCCCGTTTTTCACCGTCAGCCGCGTCTCGCGAAGACATGCTAAAATGATGGATGTTCTGATTCATAAGTCTGTCGTGGATGTTTTACGCTCTACATAACCTACGCGACCAGTAGTATCTCGTCGAGGATGTATGCTAGGAGTCACGGTATCACGACCACCAGTGTCTCGCGGGGACGTATACTAAAAATCGTGGCTCTGGGTGCCTTGAGGACCAAGGTCTTGATCTCTCCCGTGAGAGTTGAGTTTTGTCCTATGGTCTTGAAATGACACTTTTTCCCTTATCTAAATTTCACTATCTATATTAAGTCCCCTACTCACAGAAGAACCTTGATTGTTCTATGATGAGTATATAGATAGTGACGAGTCGTTTAGATGCGAAATTTAAATTCACTCGTTCTTTTAGACTTGTATAGTTACCGAATCGATGCTTAGGCTTCATCTTTTTTTTGTGAACTTGAACTTGAATCTAAACCTGGAGTCCTTTTGGGCTTTTGCGATTAGAGGTGTTACCATCATGATAATGTGGTCTTGATGAGACAAAATTTCTATCTTGATCGAATTTTTAATTGGGGTTTACTTGACCAAAACCCTAATTTCCTCTCTTTGTGCATCCTTGAGCCTTCGAGTTTGTACAGGCGAGTATGTGGGGAAGAGAAGGCTCTGGATGATTTCTGTATAGCTTAAGGTTCGTGGAATGCTATGAGAATAGATAGACACTTAATTTTGAAATTGCGGAGTCTTGATGCCATGTAAATTCTGAATTCAGGCTTGTACTACACCTAAACCCTAATTTCTCTTTTGTTCACAACTGACTCCTTAAGACACTCTAGAGAGGCTTGACGAGGCTTGGAAGGTGTGCATCTATCTTGTAGATTTGGTACCTTGTGTGATGAGAGCGTTTTTTAATTCCTTGTACCAATCAGACACCTATTTTCTTAGAGAAAATACCTACTTTTGAAACTTAAAGGTATTTCGTCAAAAACCATTATGAGCTTTATTTTATTTGTCATGATAGAGACCATGAGATTTCCGAGGAATGGTTATGGCTTGAGATAGGGAGAGAGGCACATTTTTGGTCCTTCTTTTGTAAATTATGAACTCGAACTTCCCTGTTTGAGCTAAATTCCATTTACTTTCTCTAAAATTCTTCTTTTCTGGGTTTTGTTTCAATCCCGTTCTTCTCTGAACACTTAGAGAACTCAATATTCACGTGTATGAGGCCTTTGGAATGAGTAGATGAGAGCTTGGTCGGTCTCTATCTATATTAGGGCCTTCTTCTTTGAAAATACTCAAAATTGTGAAATAAGGGTATTTTGGTCAAAATACCTTATAAGCTCGTTTTTATTGAAGAGTGATGAGATAAAAAGGGTTAAGATAGGTTTTGAGAACCCTCCAAGATAATGGGAAGAGGCTCCGCCCCCTCTCTTTTAGAATAAATCCCTTTTTTGTCAAATTCTTGAAATTAGACTATTTTCATCAAAACCCTTATTCTCTTCGACTTTGGTCCCTCTGAAAAAATTCCGAGAGAGTAAGTGACATCCCATTGGCGTAGGAAACCATTCTCGCGCATAGAAAGTGGTTGTCCACGGCTTCGAGAGTTTTTGGAAGAAGGGAAACCCTAGGTTTCCTTATTTGATCCAAATCCCTTTAATTTCCTCTTCTGACTCTAATTTTTTTTCCTTTTGCTTGAAGTGCTTACCTTTTGAAACAAAACTGAAAACATAAGTATTTTGGACGTGTATTAGGTTTAGAAATCGGTCTAGTATGTTCAAATAATTTTATTCCCAGTAGAATTCCTTATTTGAGTTGAATTCCTTTGCCTTCTTCTAAAACTATTTTCCTTGCTTGGTTTGAACTCTAGTTGGAAAACCGTGTGTATGGGTCTGGTGCCATGTGTGGATAAGAACTTGATGGCCTCTCTTAGACAAATCCCAATTTCTTCAAAAATAGCCAAAATATCGAACTAAGAGCACTTCTATGTTTACTTCTGCCTTTTTCCTCAATAAGTCCGCGTTCAAGGAGGTGGAGAAACTTTGGCATGCTTGTGATTTACGTGGTTAAGGATAGAAACAAGTAGAAATCATCTTGGAATCTTTTCAGAAGTTGGTTTCCATATTCAAGTGAGACTCATCCTTCTATTTGAAGTAGGATTTATATTGCACACTGAAGGAAATTTGCGTGCTAACTTTAAATGCTTGGTGTACGTGAGTTAAATTCTTGATCATGGCGTGCTAAGTGATAAAAGCTTCCTTTGCATAGATGGTAACCTTGTTCTTCCTTCAAAGCGATACTAATCTTCAAACTGATGACATAGAAGTTAACAGAAGTACTTATCATCTTGATTTTGCTGATGTAGATACCCATCCTTCGTTCTCCATTGTATCATCTTCAGTGAGTCTTTATTTTTATACTTCCTTGATCATATATTCATATTTCTTCGACCATTGAATGAATAGAAGTCGTCTTATTTGTCAAGTATTCACTTAAATTAGGTGTTCGTTGGAAAATTCCAGATTTGAGACACCTAGGGAGAATGGATGTAAACTCTTCATACAGACTCCAATTTAAGTCCCCGGCCCCAACTTTGAAAGGTACGAGGATAATATTTATAATGCAAAAATAATCACTTGATTCGGAGTAAGTTTGGACAATCAATTCCGTGTATACTTTTGAGTTCAGAAATCTCGTATAAAAATTTCAGGAGTTTCAGATTGCAATTACTTCGGTGTTGGGAGCACATCTCCTAGCTCGTTTGTCCGTTTGAGGCACCCTTTTGGTATGTTGTTCGGAATACGTGAGGTAACATATTTGCTTCAGGAAGTATCCAAAAATTCTTTAAGGATTGTCATCAGATTTCAAATCTTTGCGCTGGAATGTGCGGATGTCTTCTTTCGAAAGGAATCCTTGTTGCGTTTGAACTCTTGGTGTAATTGAGACTCTTAGGAAATGAATTATTGGATTTTTATTACCAAAGTAACCTTCCTTAGCTTATTATAGGTCGTGAATTTGATCCTCTTGAGCCAAAACGCGTATGTGGCGTGCTTATACGTTTTTACCGGTAGTTACGAAAAAGCATGCCTTCTCTTAATTATTCATGGAAAGTGTGGACCCAAAAAAATATGAGAGCATCCCATGAGATGAGAGATGGATTCCCTGATAAAAATATAACTCTAGGCATGAGGTTAGGCTTGATGGGATTAGGAGAGGACAAGGCTTGAATGGATTGGATGAGACCATACTTTAAGGGATTAGACTAGAGAAAACCCTAGTCGTCTGTTGTTGCTCCCTTGATTTTAACTCATGTAATTTGAACTTTGAAGCCTTATCTGATCTTATATTTGTTTTTTGAGTACTCTTCATAGTGAGAATGAGTTCGCCCTTGGTAGTATGTGGATGAGGCGAGATTCGACAGTTTCATAGTGTTTCAGAAAGAGATTCGGGGTGCAGAGACAACTGACCGACATGAGGGTGATTTCACGGGACCCATGTCTTGACTTCAGATGAGACACTTGCTGACGGATTTAATATCATGAGAATGATAACTCTAAACTGTATTGCTTCTGATATTCTTGTAAACCTGGGAAACTTGATGACAACCCGTGAGAATCTTTGCTTTCAATGTGAGGTGGTTGCGAGAGTGACTCTGTCAGGGTCCATCAGGGTGAGTTGAGTTCATAGAGGTTCTTAATCTGGAGGGGGAGCATGGAAGATGAATAGATGAAACATGCTAAGAACACGGATTGAGATGCATAGGCCAAAGTGAAGCAGCCGAACATGAAGCAAGAAATTTTCTTTAAGGACCTCTGTTCTTCAGGGTTGATATTTCCCCTCTCTAAACCTTTTTTGTATGCATCTCGTAAAGGAAAGGGACCCTCAAGAGTTCTTAATTTGTGCAAATCTTAGTTGGCTCTGTTTCGTATGCGAGTAGATGAAAACCCCGAGTAAAAGTCGTAATAGAAAGTCATTCCTTGTGCGATCTTCATTCTGGAGGCTCTAGAAACTTTGTTTGGCATGCGATTTTAGCGGTTGACCCCAAGTTTCGAACAGAAAATACCTGCCTTTCATATACTAGAGAAAATTAGGTTCTGGAGATTATTTTTCGGTGATATAGTCCATGTGAAGTTAAACTCAAAAATATAGGGTTTCTGGTGTGTTGATCATATTTCTTAGATCGTATTTCGGAACGTCCGACCCTTTTAACATGCGCTAGAAGGGACATAGACATACAATTATCTTCGGGTGCATCATCAAATTTTCTACCCATTTTTTGCAGCTTGTCGAGTTAGCTGGATGAATTATGAGTCAGTTTTAGTAAATGAGAATCTGCATGCTCGTTTTCGCGCAACACAAGCCCTAGTTTATCTCATGCTTAATCTTGAGCAGAGGAAGAATTTGAACACGTATTTTACGTTGGTATACTCCTGATACATGTTTCTATATGGAAAAACATTAGACGGGTTTGGTTAAAAAAACTAACTTGCTTGATCATGATAGAAACCTTAGATTTATCTTGACTGGTGAGTCCTTTTCTAGATACGGCAAAACGTGATATTGAATCTTATAATATTCAACTTATGGAAGTGTTCTGGCATCTCTGTTTCCTGATTGATTTCAAGTCCCCAGAGGATTTGGTCGCACGGGTTGAATCGTTCTGTCATAAGAGAAGACTATGTGTCTGAGGCTTTCCATAGGAGCCGAGGCTCGGGAAAGATATTTGATTCTCATTCATACACCTCTAGTGAGAAGTCTCTAAATTAATTGAAGTGTTTTGAATTCTACCAATTGAGTATGTCATCTAGGAGTTGGATGTTTGGGTCGCCTCATGTTAATCACACAGATGTATGATGCACGGTTCTTCGTCAGTCCCCAGTTTCTTGCATGAATAGGCATTCTCATTTACTGGGGACCTTTGTGTTGCTCGTGATTAATTCTTCAGGGATGAGACAAATTGTTTGTTTAGTCTCTGCTATATGTCTTGATAGGAACTCATGCGAACATCCATTGCAAAATTTTTGATGAGATTTATTCTTTTAGGAGATGGTCAACTAGACTTGAGAGTAGTAGACACCTTCTAGGATTGAGGGAGATGTATCTTGTCCTTCAGTCATCACGTTCGAATCTGATACATGGAGCATCTTGTTGAGCCGGTTTTTGATAGAAGATGTTTTGACTGAGGAAACTGAGTAATGTGTGGCCTGGAGCAACGGTCTGGGATCCCTTCCTTGTTTGCTTCAGTAACAGTAGTTGGTTGCGGTTGTATGTCGAGTAATTAATGAAGTTTTATCTGAATGGTTGACCTCACGAATATCGCTTCGGATTTATTTTCCCTTGATAGATTCAGTTGCAAAGATATTCTCCTTCCCCGTATTAGGTGAACTAGTTCCTCATATTTCTGACAGAATAGATGTTCAGATAGCATATCGACCAGCGGTTTTGAACCTTCGGATAGGTCTGAGATTCGGCCAAGCGTCGTCTTGGAAACTAGTCTTCTCTGATACTTTTTTTCTTTATGGTCATGATCCTCTAAAGCAGGAAGAACGACAAGTTGTATCTTGGCCGGATATGGTAGTCCGTGAAAGTAGGCGGCTCTGCAAAGTTTTGATTAGGTCACGAATTTTATTAGATCCTTTCCAAGTTTTCACTAAGTTTATCTTGTAGACGACGAAAAGACAAATCTGACGTAAAAAGAACGAGGTCAATCAGATACAGAATGAAAGAGTTATAAGTAAAATAGTAAAGTGAAGTAAACTTCCCGAGTCCCCTGTTATCAGGTTGAGGGCCCTTGACGTAAACGAATATTGGATAAATATTCATCGGAATCTTGAATTTTAGATTATCATCTGATCCTTGAGAGCGGTGAGGTCGGCTTGATGGTTGCTCCTTTGCTCTATTGTGTTTATAACGAGCTCCATCTTCTCCGGTGAGGTCGATTTCAGACAGTTTTAGTACTCTTTCATTAGGAAATGTGTACTTGATCTAGATATGTTGGATCTTTCCTACTGGTGACTCTAAAGGAATTTTCAGATTAGTTTGGATATCGATCTGAGATTTTGCAAGATTCTGTTGAGTCCCAGGATCTTTCCTTGGTCCTTACCCGACGTTTTAAGGATTAATAATAGATTATCATGGAAATAGGTTACTGGCACATTTCAGGTTGAGATACAAGTGATCCGAGAAGAAATAAACTATTCATTAAGGTCAAACACTCGTCTGAGAGAGAAAACTACTGGTAGGGATAACTCTCTCGGATGGATATATGTAATGTGGATATACAGAGACTGAAATAATTGAACGTTTTTTGTGTTTGGGTTGGTGGAATCGGATTCCTTCCTAATGGTGACCGTGATTGAGATCTTTAACTGAGTGGACACCTTCCCACTGTGGTCGCCAAAATGCAGTTACCTAAAGTCTGAGAAACGCTAGAAGTGGGATTCTAGGGTTTCTGAAAGTGAGTTACGGGAGATTGAGAAAGAACAATCTTCGCCTAAACCATACAAAGTGGTCGTTCAAAGGCTGCTCCATTCATAGGGAAGAGGCTTAGGGCTACTCTTAAGGAGGAAAGAAGATAAAGTGAGAGATCACAAAATTTTAGGGTTTGAAGAAGAATTACTCTGAGAGTTTATGAGAAAGTTATGTGTTAGCTTGTAGAAATAGAGCACCTATTTATAATTGAATTCTCCGATCTCAGGTCGGTGAATTTATAGGTTGATTTTCTTGTTGAGCACTTCTCCCGTCTCTTCAGGAATAGATGGAGATAAACTAGGTGGAGTTTATCTCAATACTCCACCGCCTTTACTCTCTTCTGCGGTGATAAATAGTCCGGGTATTTCCCACATGTGTCGTAGACCGCTAGAAAAAATCCCTAATTGATATCCCCCAATTTGTGTGAAGCTGAGTCACCCTTTGTGATGATGTGTTGAGAGAGTAAAATATTCTCTTTAGCCGAGTTGGCCAAGATAGAGAGATATTCTCTGATTTGTGAGAATGACTAGGATGAGTCACGTGAAAAGTCATGGAATGCCTCGTGTGTAGAGTGTAAGAGGAGCTGAGGTTGAGCTCTGAATCTCAATGGATGGTCACATATGTCACATGGAAACTGTATTATTTCTTGTGGGTCCCTTTGTTGAGCATGCAGAGCTCTGGGATCTTATCCACGTTTTTGGATAGACATGTAAAGTTCATGCTCAATTTACTAGTCGTGTGTATGTTTGAGACGCTGAGAAATAGGATTGATCCCTAGGTGAGGCTTTTGCCTGAGTTTTGTACCTGCACAAAACTCTTCAAACGAGATGGCTCAGTTCGGATGAGGTCATCTGAGGTTTGGCTGACGCGACTGAAGTTGTCTTAGGTTTAGACGACGCGACTGGGGCTGCTAGATATTTGATGATGGGTTTGAGTCCATATGATATTTGTGGTCGTCTGATATTTTTCCAACGAGTTTGAGGACGTCTGATAGTCAGCTAAGACATGTTCAAGAGAGAAATGAAGGCTTCCACACCTAATAATGTCTCTCCAAGACTTCAGCTCACTTTTCTTTGACCAGCGTATCTTGAAGAGATATGCTATGAGTCAATTGTGCCCGTATAATATGGCTGACATGACCAGTGTATCTCAAAAGGATTTTCTAGGAGTCTGTCAAAAGGTCCCAGAGGCAGAATAACCAGTGTATCTCGCGGGGATGTCCTAGGATTATTCGGAAGCCTCAGTAAGTTGAGTCCGAGCCTACAGTAGACATGACCAGTATATCTTGCGATGATATACTAGGAATCATCCCTCGATATCAAATAGGGTGAATCGTGCATACAGAAGAAATGTATTTCTCCGCTCTGGGTCATAAGTCCGTCGGGGACGTTTTTACGCGTCTACAAAGCCTACATGACAGTATCTCGCGGGGATGTATACTAGGAATCATGGCATCACAATCAGTCGCGTCTCGCGAAGACATGCTAGAATTGTGGTTGTTCTGGTTCATAAGTCTGTCGTGGACATTTTACGCTCTACAGAACCTACGTGACCAGTAGTATCTCGTCGAGGATGTATGCTAGGAGTCACGGCATCACGACCAGCAGTGTCACGCGGGGACGTATACTAGAAATCGTGGCTATGGGTGCCTTGAGGACCAAGGGCTTGATCTCTCCCGTGAGAGTTGAGTTTTGTCCTATGGCCTTGAAATGACATTTTTTTGCCCCTTATCTAAATTTCACCATCTATACCTATATACCAAGTGTTACAGCCTGTGGTTTCTATCTTCTTAGCTGTCTCTGTCTATATTAAATTTAACAAGATATAAGACTTATACGTTGATATCGAAAAGATTATGTTGTACTTGGTCGTCATTTCACATTGTTCTTAAGTCTGTAAATATTTTTTTCTTTTTAAAATAGCCAATCATTTTTCAACAAGAAAAACAAAAAAGCAACAAATAACCTTGTTTTTGTCTTTTTTGAAAAATAACACTCTTATCACATTTTATTTAATAAACTATAAATGTGACTATTTTTTGTTGTTAGTTTTTCGTTTTAATTTTTATTTTCTATCTATCTGGTATTCTATAGGTGAATGAAAGAAGCCCACAAATTCACTATTCCATACAAAAGTTTATCGCGACTTTTTGGCAACTTTGCTAATTATTACCATTTTTTTTAGCCATACTCGAGGAAGATTTTGGGTCGAACCTTGTCTCAAATGATATTTTCAAGGGTTATACGACATGGTAAGTTCTATTTAAATTGTCTTGGTGTTATTATCTGTATTTTATTTTGTTGGGAGGCCATATGACCCTTGTGTAGTGCACTTATCTTTTCTCTTGGGCAGGATTCGATGATATGATTAAATTGAAATTATCTTGATATTTTGGCATCATTTGTTTTTATAAAATTCAAATGGCAATGTATTTGAAGCCCATTTTTCGATGTCATTTTCTTCTTATAAAGCTCTACAATCCAACCAAAACTGAGTATATTCCGAGATGTATGAAACCACCATCTACCATTTTGAATATCAATCGTTGATATTAAAATTTGTGGATGGCGAGGTTTTGTGTTTGGGAATACACTCATTTTTGGTAAAACTATAGAGTTTGAAACATTAGCTTTAAATGGATGGCAAGGTTTCGTGTTTGGGAATACACTAATTTTTGGTAAAAATATAGAGTTTGAAACATTAGTTTTAAATTCATTGACGTTTGAATTTTATAGAAAAATGGCGCCACAATATCATCATTCTAATCATTAATTGGATCATTTTTAATACTCCGTAGGAAAAAAAGGAAAGAAAAATCGCCTTTGTATACAATTTTCTAAAGGAAAAAAGAAAAAAAAATCACCTCAAAAAAGAAGGCTATTATTGGGGCGTCACACTCCATTAAAGGGCTTCACTTGGATATCTGGTGACCAAAAATCTGGTTAAGGAATACTTTTGATTCGATAGCAATTTGTCCAAATTACCCTTCAATTAAAATTAAAATAAAAACAGAATAAAAACCTAATCTAATCTTCACACTTTCAACCTTTTGACTCATGCTCTTCTTCTTCTCCTCTTTCTCTTCTTCTTCTTCACAGTAAATTTTCACATCAATTCATTTCATCGTTTTCGATTAATCAGCGATCCGAAAAATTGAACCTCGTAGGATTGAAATATGTATGAAAGATGAGGAAGAAACAAACTGATTGCAGTGATGGTAATCAAAATCTCAATAAACCCCCTGACCAACAACTTCATCCTCAATAGCCACCGATTGAAGCAACTGATTTTTCGGAATTTCGAACTCCTCAACAACAACCCATGGTGTATGTAAGGTATTAATCGACAAACCCATCTATTTGTACTCGTTTTGTGCTTAAAACATGTTAGATTGAATCAAATCGAAGCAAAATTAGGGTTTCTATTTTGTTTTTGAAGGTGTTACGCCTAGGTCACCAAGCGTAAGACTAGTTTTTGAAGAACTTACGCCTAGGTTTAGAGGAATTCAAGACGTAAATTGATTTTGCATGTAGGCTTACGTCCAGTTAGCGAGACAAAACCCAGGCGTAAATTGAATTTGATTACGCCTAGACGTAATTACGCTTGGTTTTTCAGTAGACTTTCCCAGGCGTAAAAGTTTATGGATGTTTTGAAGGAATTGCAATTTAGGTTTACGCCTAGGTTCCGGCACCAAAGTTTCCAGGCTTATTTCTTTTATGCCTAGGTTAGGTTACTGATTTTTCCAGACGTATGTTTTTACGCCTAGGTTTCGATACCAAAGTTTCCAGGCGTATTTCTTTTACGCCTAAGTTAGGTTACTGATTTTTCTAGACGTATGTTATTTTGCCTAGGTTCCGATACCAAAGTTTCCAGGCATATTTCTTATACGCCTAGGTTGGTTACTGATTTTTCTAGACGTATACTCTTACGTCTGGGTTCGATTCTATTTTCTCTAGGATTACCTAGACGTAATTAAGCCTGAACTTTTTTTTTAAAATAGATTGGACTGTGTTACTAATTCATCAATACTAATTGTATAAGATCTATTTCTTGTAATTTGCAGGAATCCTGATAGAGTAAAGGCTAAAAAGAAGAGAGGAAATGATTTAACGCCAAAAGATACTCCTACACCTCGCCGTGAAATTCATTGTGGGGTAGAACATAGAGGTCTCCACAAGGATGCTAAGAAGAAGAAGGATATAAGAAGTAGCTCAAGATGTCCTGAAGCATCTCAAGAGGAAGATAATGTTTTCCAAGATCTAGAAATTGAAGGGAAACAATTTCAACTACCGATGATATCGGGAGGTACACTCGTGATTGGAGATACACCAAATCAACAAGAAGAAGAAGAAGTTGTTGTTCAAGGAAAAGGGAAACAAGTTGTTGTTGCTTCACCTGAAGCTACACCTAAACCTCAAGTGAAGGAAAAGAAGCCGAGGAAGAAACCTTCACCAAAAGGCAAGCCATATTCCTAAAGGCAGTAATTTGTTGCCTAAGAATAAGAATGGTGCACTTTGGGGTGAGGCGCCCGATAAGTCTGCTGTCTTATTTGCTTATCCATATTCATGGGATGCTAAGGTTTGCGAGAGCAGGGTAATAATCTCTAACTTTCTCTTATTTTGCATGATTTTGTTCAACTTGATATATTGTTTATTTGGTATAATTTAGAAATTTAACAAATTTGTTGTTTATACATCCTTTGTAGGATCATGAAATTGCGATAAAGAATCTAAAACATAAAAGGCTGGTTATTGGCGGTTAGGTGAAGAATGTAAAGAGGTTCGTGATCATGTACTGGATACGGGGCTAGCTAATGGAATTCTCAACCATCAGCATGAGTTTGATTCTATTATATATTAATGTGCCTTTAGAGAGCGATATTGGTTAGAAACCGATACTTTTCATCTTCCATTCGGAGAGATGACAATAACGCCGGATGATGTTAACCAAATCTTGAACTTAAACGTTGAAGGAAAATCTGTTTCTGAAGGTTTTGACAACAATATGAGTTGGGAAGACCTTTATGTCCTTGTTAAATACACACTTGGATGGGAGCGAGTTGAGACGGAGAAACAGTTTAACTGGGCTGGTGGAGATAAACCAGATGAAGCAAGAGATAGTCCATCTATACCTGTCAAAAAGATAATGTTGAAGAATCTGAAAGATATGTTTGGAGGAACACAAAAGGCTGTAGTAGAACGTCATGAGGTGATAGATGATACAAGAGCTCGTCGTACAGCCACCACATACCTATTGCATTCCCTTGGTACTATATTCTTTCCTGATAACTCGGGGAATCGAGTAAATGTCCACTATCTACAATGGTTAAAAGATTTGCAGGAGACCAAAAAGTATGCTTGAGCACTTCCATCCTCGCTTTTTTACTTGATAGTTTTCGAAAAGATTCGAGGGTTGGAGCCACTGAACTTGCTGGGAATGTTGGTCTTTTTCAGGTAATTTATATAGTTTCGGTTTTGTTATATTTGTCATTTTTTTATTGGTTTTATGTATATAATTTTTATGGTTATATATAATTTGTTAGGCATGGGTATATGACCACTTCCCGACCATGAGACCTTCTACATCTTGGTCAGACGATGAGATTGGTCGTCCTTGTAGTTGCAGGAATTCCTACACTACACCCCTCATATGATTTCATTAATACTCAACTCATTTTTAGATTAACAATCTTAATTTTATTGATGAATATTTGAACAATCTTATAAGAAAAGATAAAGGAATCAAGAATAACCACTGCTCTAGATTTTCTCTCTCCTATTTACTTGTTTCTTACTCAAAAAAAGATCTCTCCTCTCCTTTACAACTGAACGACTATTTATAGGGAATTACATAGTGGATGACAACTAATCTGTATTTAATTTCCGAATATGGCTTGCGACATTCTCACAACCTTACAAATGTTAATCTCGCAAACTCTCTAACTTTCGCAGGACCATCACATCTTTATCATGATTTTAGCTTACGTCATTTATTATACAATTTCTGAAATTGTTCTGCGACGCTGTTGTGTTGTGTTGTTGATAATTTTGCTGAGATATTATTGTTGCGAGATTCTGATCCTACATCTTGCCTCTTCTCATATTTTCTCCGCGAAGTAGAGAATGATGTGAGAGATGCCGCAGTTACCCATCATTGCATATTCTGCATTCATCATACGTATCCTTTTTCCCATATGTTTCTTGACACGTCTTTTGTAACTGCTGCTTTTTAACCGCTTATATCTTTCCGCATTAATCGTTTTTATCTTCTTGAGAAAAAATTTCCTCTATATATACTCTTTATCACTCTCTTTTTATTTCTTTTTATTTTCTCTACAACTTCATCGTTCTTCTGCAAATTCCGTTATTGCAACTTTTCTTCTTTCTTCTTCTTTCAATCTTTTTAAGTTCTTCTTCATCTTCATACTGTTCCCTCTGTAGATCTTCATCATTCGTAATTTTCTTCGAAGTAATCTTCCTACTAGTGTTTTCCATGGATTCATCAAGGTTAGTTTTCTTTTTTCTTCCTTATGGGTTTTGCTGAATTGATCTTGCTTACTGCCTTATTTGATGATGTTTATGTGATTCCCATACTGTTGTTATTTCAGCAAAAGAGCCTCCAACATTAAATTTACGGTTCAGAACTCTAATATTCCCAAACCGCAGCATAAGATTGTTCTGCATAAAAGAAAGTATGCGAATCAGAAGGTAGTAAGAAACATTATTCTTTTCTAATAACAATATTATTGCCTCTGTTTCTTATCTGGATTGTAATTCGCAGGGTGATAAGGATGTCAATAAACCTCTTAAGAAATATCGCCACCTTAAAACTGTTGAAACCTCTGTTCCATTCCACTTACTTATCTCTTCTAAATCTCCTGCGACATCTTCGCAAGATAAACCATTATCTCCAATTCGCGAAAAAGCTGCCTCAAACATCATTTCTTCAACTGACCTTTCAATGATTCAAACCCCCATTATTGATCCTTATGTGAATGAAACTTCTTCTCTTCCTATTGATAATGTTTCTCAACCTTCTATCATTGCCAGTTCTCTACCTGAGCCTCTTCCCTTTTCGAAAGAAACTGTGGAAGGAATAGATATTGCTTTCAAAGTTTTGTCTGAAGTCCTGGATGATGGCAAGAAGTCTTCCATTGATCCTGTCAAGTCTAGTATTTGCGAAATTCTTAGTAAGTATTTCGGTTCTGACAGAGCAGCTTCGCAAACAACTTTAGAAAAAGAGTGTAATGCTCTTCGTCTCGAAAATCAAAAGCTTCAAAATGTTTTGTTGGATCGTGACAACCTTCGCAAGAAGAATGATGAATTGAGAGGTATGATTTCCTTATATGTGTCTTCAATTTGCCTTTCTAATGATTTTATCCTTCACATATTTAATTATCCTTGAAATCCCTCTTTCGCATGTTAAGCCTTAAACCAGAAACGAATAATGGAGAGATATCAATTTGAATCTGCTATTGAAGAAGCCCATGTTGATAAAGATATTTTGATGGATCAATATAACCAATTAGATAACCTCTATTCATATTCTGTTGATCATATAAATAATCTTACCAATGAAAATACCCAATTAGTTCAGAGGCAAGATTTATTAAGTAATGAAATATCTCACCTTTCTTATTCTTTAACTAAAACTAATTTAGGGATGGAAACTTTATCAGATGAGAATAAAACCTTATCTCAAGAGAAGCGAACTTGTTTAAACAAGATGGCGATATCTTCGCAACAACTTAGCATTCTTCAGAAAATATGTGATGACCAAAAACAATCTCTTCTCTCTTTGAGAAATGAACTTAAATAAGTAACATAGTCATCTATTGCTGAAAGAGATACACTCATTCAAGGTAGAATAACTTTAAGTGTAAAGGCGAATCAACTTAAAGAACAATATTCCAAATTAGAAGAATCTTATTCTTCTCTTGCGAAGAAAAATGGCTTTCTTATTTCTAAAGAGAAAAATCTTCAGTTTCGACTTAAAGGTTTAGTTGGAGATAAATTTGATGACGCAATGGACCGTTGGGAGAATAGTTGTCTGACCTTGATTCAACACCTTATTTCGCAAAAGGAAGGTAGTCATAATAGTTTGACTGCCTTAACTATCTTTTCTTTGTCATATCTTTTTGAGTTCTTCATCTTATTGACATTTTGTATTCTACCTTTCGCAGAGTATGAGAAAAATCTCCATTCATCCATTTCTGTTTTGGAGGCTAAATATGCCAAAATTTGCAAAGAAAATGCATTACTCGTCTTTGTCCTTACTGGTTCTCGCGACCGAGCAGAAAGAAGACTTGATTATCTTGCTTACTTTAAGGATATTCAAGATAGGAATCATCAGAGAGAACTTCTTCGTCAAGTTCATCTCCGGGCTGAAGTACTTGTAAATGATATTTTATTGTCTAAATCTCTTCCTCCTACATCCATCGAACCTTTGGAAGTAGATGATGATGAAATTTCTCGTCCTGCTGACAGTGATTATGATTATGAAAGTGGTGCAAAGGATAATTTTTTGGAAGATGGAGAAGAAATTCCTTCTAAGGAAGCATCTTCTGGTGTTAATCAAAATGAAAACGAGAAAGAAATCTCTTCTGAAGAAGTAATTGTTGGCGATAATCAAGGTGCTAATCAAGGCGAAGATCATAATCGAAATGAAGGAGAGGCTGGCGATAATGAGAACATTGGCGAAGAACGTCTATTATCTCCTTCTACTGGAATTAATACTGAAGCATGAGCTTATTTTCTAGTTCTATCTTCTTGAATTGTCTTATCTTTATTACTTTTTGCGAATAATATTCTTCAACCAACTTTGGAATCAATTTTCCCTTTTAGTATTTTGCTGGTGAGAAAGATAATGCCTCTTGTTTATTGATTCCCATACTTGCCTCTCATTATCTTTCTTGCGAAAAATAATCTGTTATGAATACTTATAAATATTTTTTTTTGTCATGTGGTCTTATTTTGCCTTCCTAATTAAAGGTCTTATTATCCCACCTCTTGTCATTGCGACAAAATCGCAGGACGTCCTTGCATTTTCATGCAAAATCCCATTGATAATTACTTAACTTTTTCTTTTGTATTGTGTCCTCTTCAGGAATGTTGCGACAATATGACAGGCCTAAATATTCTTTCGCAAATAAAGCCCCATGACATTGTCGTCTTGCGACGAAATCGCAGGACGTCTTCGCACTTTCATGCGAAAAAACCATGATCTCGTCTTATCTTTTTCTTTTGTATTATTGCCTCTTCAGGATTGCCGCACAAATATGACAAGCCTTAATACCCTTGCGAGTAAAAATCCTCATGACATTTGCGTCTTAAGAAACTTATCAGCTCCCTAATGGAGGGTGCCGCCCTTATCTTCCCCCTGGTTGCCCCTTCAAGGAGGCGTACCTCTACCATACAAGGTTGGATCCTCCCATACGGTCTTAACAACAACCAGTTGTTTTCGCAGCCTCTTATCCCTTTTACCTATAAGGTTTATGGTTATGAGACTACACCCTAAGTGGGGTTTTCTTTGGGAAGAGTGCAGTATAAGCCAAGACTTGTCAAGAATGGCAAGGTACGCTTCAAACGCCCCTGACACTCTTGACTCAACCGTGTACCTCGACGCCTTGATCAGATTTTGCACTCCTTGGGAGAGTCCTTATTACATTAGTCGCCTAACCTAAGTCATATGATTAAGCTGAGAATCCAAGGTGCCTCTCTCGGATGGGCTTTATTGACCACAAATCTCCATGATTCAGGTTTCGGTGGCGGTGTAGCCTTTCCCTGAGCCATGCAACAGGTACCCCCTTATATGACGTACTTTAGGTCTTACATTTTTCTCTTGCGAAATTTTATTCGCGAACTAGGGTGTACGCCATAAAGGTTCGCCCCTTTCTTTTATGTCATTATTCTGTGATTATCTCTGCGAAAGTTTCGCACATCATGATCTTGTTTTGATATGAATAATCTCGCAATTATTCTTTCGGAATTCATAACTTCTCAAAGCTTCTTACGGATAATATTTTTTTAAGTACAACCTGTTCCATGGTCTGTCAAGTATGTGACCAACATCTCTACCTTCTGGATCCATTAATCTATAAGCTCATGTTCCAATTATCTCCTTAATGATGTAAGGTCCATCCCATTTTTTCGATGATTTTCCACCATTTTCTCGTTGATATATTGGTGTCTCTCGCAGAACTAAATCTACTGGTTGGAATTCGCGTATTTTGACACGTTTATTATATTCTCAAGCTAATCTTCGATGATAATTCTCCATATGTTGTAAATATTTTTTTTCTCTTCTTTCTTCTAATTCATCAAGTTTGTTTAAGATCAAACCCGCACTAAGATTTTTCTCTCAAGCTTCTCTTTGTTGTCGGAATAACAACTTATGTTGGTAACACCGCTTCAACTCCGTATGTTAAACAAAAAGGTGACATTCCAGTAGCTTCTCTTCTAGTTGTATTATAAGCCCATACTGCATTATGTACTTGTTCGCACCATGCTCTGTGATGTCCTTCCAATTTCTTCTTTAATATATCTGCAATTGTTTTTTTTTGTTGCTTCTACCTGCCCATTAGCTTGTGGATATAAAGGAGTAGACTTTTCACATTTTATCTTAAATGCATTAAGTAACATTTCTATGTTTTGTCCTTCAAATTGTTTCCCATTATCAGATACCAACTGCGCAGGAATTCCGAATCTGCAAATGATATTTTCAAATATGAATGTAAAGATATCTTTGTCGCGAATATGCTGTACTGCCTTCACTTCTGTCCATTTTGTGAAATAATCTGTTGCGACTATTAAGTATCTTTTTTTTCCAAAACTTGGTAAAAATGGCCCCACAATATCTAAGCCCCACTTACCAAAATGCCACACACTGGTTGAAGATGACAATGGTGCTCCAGGTGCATGTATTTTCTTTCCATGTCGCTGACAATCTTCGCAACATCTTGATATTTGTTTTGCATCTTCGTGCATGTATGGCCAGTAATAGCCTTGCATTTTTGCTCTATGTTCCAAAGATCTTCCCCAGCTATGATTGCCAACATCTCCACTATGTAACATTTTTAGCACTTTTTCTCCTTCCTCTCGTGTCAAACATCTGAGTGATGGTCCATTAAAGTATTTTCGGTATAGCAGCCCATCTCTTAATTCATAATTCGTTGCACGGATTTTTAACTTGTGTGTTTCCAATCTATTTCTTGGTGTTTCTCCTTTCGCCAAATATGCATGAAGTTCCGTTCTCCAATCTACGAGTCTGTTATCCTTTCTTGAAATGTGCCTCCATTTTATTTTTGGGATTTTTGCTGACAATTCTTCAACGAACTTCTTGTATTTCTTCAAGGATGGTTCATTTGTAGTATACTCTCCCTTTATTTGGAGAATAACTAGCTGCGAATCACTAGTGATCCTGGCATTTTTTAGTTTCATTTCTATTGCGAATTTTAAGGCATGTATCACAGCTTCATATTCCGTTTCGTTATTAGTGGATGCGAATTCCAATCTGAATGAAAAAGCCATCTTTATTCCTTCTAGAGAAATTAAAACAACTCCAACTCCATTGCCTTCTCCATTTGATGATCCATCTACCAATATCTCCCATCTATTTGGTTCTGTTAATAAATCTTTTGGATCTCCGTGTTCTTCTTCTATATCCATCATTTCTTCTACCGCTTCATCTTCTTCTAAAGAAAATTCTGCCAAGGAATCTGCAACAACTTGTGATTTTGGTGAAGACATAATTTCATATTTAATATCAAAGTGGCCTACTTGTGAATTCCATCTCTCCACTCTTCCTGATCTTTTAGAATTCTTCATCACTGATTCAATTGGTACTTTTGTTAATACCTTTATCTTGTGCACTTGAAAATATATGTTGAGCTTAAATGATGCATAAACTAATGCTAAGATTAACTTCTCAATCTTTGAGTAATTCTTCTCGGCAGTATTAAAAGTTTTGCTAATGTAATAAATGGGTTTCTCCACTCATGCGTCTATTCGAAATAACACAACACTTAATGCATGCGACGTCGTCGCAAGATATATCAACAATTCTTCTCCTGATTCTGCTTTTTGTAAAATACTTGTATTCATAAGATGTTATTTGATCCCTTGAAAAGCTTTTTCGCATTCATCATTCCATTTGAATTTCGCACCCTTCTTGAGTATATCGAAAAAATATTTGCATTTGTCTGATGATCGCCAAATGAATCTCCCTAGCGAAGCTAGAAGTCCATTCAACTTCTTTACATCTTTTATTGTTGCTGGTGTTGGCATGTCACGAACTGCTTGCACTTTTTCTGGATCAACCTGTATTCCTTCCTTTGATACAATGTAGCCTAAAATTTTTCCTGATGCAACTCCAATAGTACACTTCTCAGGATTCAGTTTAATGTTATACTTCCGCATTTGTTCAAAAATCTCCCTCAAGTCCTGTACATGGTCTTTGGCTTCTTTACTCTTTACTAACATGTCGTCCACGTATACTTCTAATGTTTTGTGTATCCATTTCGCGAACACCTTCTCTACCATTCTTTGGTATGTCGCTCCCGCATTTCGCAAACCAAATGGCATTTTTGTGTAACAATATAAACCTCTTGGGGTGAAGAAAGCAGTATGTTCTTGATCTTCTTCAGCGAGAGGGATTTGGTTATACCCTTTGTACCCATCTAAAGACGATACCCTATCATTTCCCGCTGCGGATTCCACCATTTGAGTAATATCTGGTAAAGGAAAACTATCTTCAGGGAAATCTTTGTTTAAATCAGTGAAATCTATGCAAATCCTTATTCCTTTGTTTTTTCTTTGGGACAATGACCATATTCGCTATCCATTCTGGGTATTTAGCTTCTCTTATGATTCCCGCATCAAGTATTTTCTATAGTTCTTCTTCTATTTGGGAATGGTAAGCTGTTGCGATTTTTCTTATTCTTTGTTTAAATGGTCTCACATTCTTGTTAATCTCCAACTTTTGGCATGCAATTGATGGATCTATTCCCGGTATCTCATCCATGCTCCCTGCGAAAACGTCTTTATATTCTCGCAAAAGGTTAACAGTTCTTTCTTCTTCTTCTACATCCATCTTGGTTCCAATTCTCAATATTAGAGGTTCTTCTATAGTCCCAACGTTTATTTCTTTTGTTGGTTCTGCGACAGTGTAACTGGGATTGGGTTCTCCCATTGGTGTTGGTTCTTTTATTGTTTTCACAGGTCCTTCTCCTTCTTCCGAAATTTCTCTAGGTATTCCCTTGCCTTCTTTTGCCCTTATCATATATACTCTAAATTCTTCTTCTTTCTTTGCCTCCTTTGCCAACTTTCTGCGAAATTGTTTCCTTTTTGCTTGTCCTTCATAATGCTTTACTTCAATTTGATGACATAATTTCGCATTGTCAACATCTCCTCTGATTTCTCCTATTCCATTTGGTGTGGGGAATTTAATACATTGATGCAATGTTGATACTACAGCTTTTATCGCATGTATCCATGGTCTTCCTAGCAACATATTATATGGCGATTCCATATCCACCACGCATAGTGTTACGTGTGTTTCGATCTCTCCTAGTGGAATTCGTACCACTATTTCTCCTTTAGGTTTTGTTGTGGATTTTCCAAAGCCATGAATAAAATATGTTGAAATGTACATTTCTTCATCTTTAAATCCCATTCCCCTGAATGCATGATAGAATATTATATCCACTGAACTTCATGTATCGGTTAAAGTTCTGTTCAATATCCATTCTCCTGTGGATTTTGTTGTTGTCTCATTCTCTTTTCGCGTAATAGGCACTATAATAACCAATGAAGATGTGTGGTTCAAATTTTCTTTTGGTATTTCTGCCGCCATGAATGTGATTTTTTGCTTTTCCCAATCTTTCAAGGGTGATGTCTTTTCTACCGCCATAACCTTCCTTCCTTCAAAATTTCGTTTATGTATTCTTCCTTTGATGTTTTCATGGAATTCATTAACCATTGTTTTTGTTATCGTATTACACTCCAATCTTTCTTCATCTTCATTGACTCTAATCATTTTTCTTTTAACTGGTCCACTGATTTATTTAATCACTTTCTTGATTTGAACAATCTCAACAACAATCTTCAACTTTCGATCTTCATCCTCCCTGTTTCTAGCGCCATTATGTAGTTGCAGGAATTTCTACACTACACCCCTCATATGATTTCATTAATACTCAACTCATTTTTAGATTAACAATCTTAATTTTATTGATGAATCTTTGAACAATCTTACAAGAAAAGATAAAGGAATCAAGAATAACCACTACTCTAGATTTTCTCTCTCCTATTTACTTGTTTCTTACTCAAAAAAAGATCTCTCCTCTCCTTTACAACTGAACGACTATTTATAGGGAATTACATAGTGGAGGACAACTAATCTGTCCTTTATTTTCGGATATGGCTTGCAACATTCTCGCAACCTTACAAATGTTAATCTCGCAAACTCTCTAACTTTCGCAGGACCATCACATCTTTTTCATGATTTTAGCTGACGTCGTTTATTATATCATTTCTGAAATTGTATTGCGTTGCTGTTGTGTTTTGTTGTTGATAATTTCACTGAGATATTATTGCTACGAGATTCTGATCCTACAGTCCTACAGGAAAAAAGTTTGTATTCACTGGTACCCAAGTAAAACACAAAGAAGAGAAGATAGCTGATTTAAGGTTGAAAATGGATGCTCTCACTGTTAAAGATGTGGTATTTGACCCTTACATAAATCTAAAGAAAGATAAGTTTGGAGAAAAGATTGATCATCGTGTTTTATCAAGTTTGGAATCTTACAACGGGCCTTTGTTTCATCCTCATGGGTACGTAATGGCCAATCCACGTCGAGTTCTCCGCCAATATGGTTATGTGTAAGAAAAAGTCACTCAAGAATCGTTCAAATTGTTGGCTAATGCTTCTTCCGTAAAAAGTGCCAATGTCGTGCTCAACTACATCCCAGAGCCAAGAATTGATGTTTGGAACGACCACAATAATTCAAAATACCAAATCCGTATGAAGGGGCTCATTCCTGCTCTAGGCACAAAGGAAGCTGAACAAGGTTATTTGGAATGGTATTACCATTTTGGTCATCCTCATGTGATAAATAATGATCCGGAAGCGGCGGTATATATCCAAAAGGCTCAAGAAAAGAAGATGTGTGAAGCCGAGAAGAATAGTGTATTTGATATGGATTGGAAGGCGCTGTATCTCAAGACGGTAAGTAAAGTTGTTATTTTTTATAATCCTTTTTTACATTTCGACTAATTTGTTTCATGACGCTATATTTGTTTGTACTAATATGTTTGTTTCATTTTGATATCTAAAATAGAAAAAGAAATGCCTTCATTTGGCACAAACATTGACTCCATGCTTCAAAAAAGGTGAGGGCCTCACAAGTTCACAAGTAAAGGTTTTCCAACAACAAATCAAAGACTTGCCGGATCCAAACAAGGATTACGAGAACTTAGAGAGGGGAACGAAGAGGAGTAGAGATGTGGGCACTAGTCAACGTCAGCCATCACCTAGTAGTTCTGAATCTACAGAAGAGGAAATGCATTCTCGTGGTTAGGGTCAAGGTGGTCGTGGTCGAGGTGGTCATGACGGTCCTCTTACTCGAGGTGGTCGTGACGGTCCTCGTACTCGAGGTGGTAACAAAAGAGTTCGTGGTCGTACTCGTAATGAGTAGACATTGTCCTAAAACTCTATTAATATCATTATTGTAGAAGACTATTTAGTTTCTTTTGGTTGTTTCTTGGGTTGTTATGAACAAGTTTCCTTTGGTGTAGAAGACTATTTAGTTTCCTTTGGTTGTTTCTTTGGATGTTATGAACAAGTTTACTTTGGTGTATAATACTATCAATATTAGAATGAAATTGTCCTTTGGTTGTATTAGCTAGAATGAATTTTATTTACGAATCTTTTTGTTTGAGTGAATGCACAAATTTCGCTTAGTATTAGCTAGAATGAATGAATAAGTCTAAAAATTGGATTTGTGCTGCTAGTTTTAAAGTGAAATGCAAAAAAAAAAAATGGTACTCAGGAAAATTTACGTCCAGGTTGGGGGTATGCAAACCCAGACGTAAGCCTGACAAAAACTATTTCTCAGAGTTACGTCCAGGTTTCGTTTCTCTCCAACCTAGACGTAACCATCATAATATCATCATTTGCTTGGCTCCTATGATTACGTCTAGGTTCGTGTTCTCTAAAACCTAGGCGTAAGTCGTTTTTAAAGTGAGTTTGTTGTTTTTTTTGTCCCTATTTGGTTTGAAAATAGAGCCGTTGGGAACTTGTACTGCCTGAGTTTTGAAAATAGAGCCGTTACACATCTTGGTTTTGTATATAAGTTGAACATACATGCCCAACCATCTTATTTTTTCTTATTTAGACATTACATCTTCAACATCAACCATCTCCACCTAAACTCTTACTCTAGTATAGAAAGAAATACACTAGATTATGACTGAATCTGGTTTTACTTTGGATGGAGATTTATGTCTTTGCCGCAACTATGTACTATGCTATCCAAAAAGAGGAGAAGAACGACGTCAAGGTGTTTTTGTGAGTACAAGTTATTGGAGAACCATTTATGAAAACTTTTTCTCTAAAACCGGTAACCCTTAAACCGTGATGGAATTAAGTTGTATTGTCGGTACGGAGATATAAGGGATCAAGTTAAAGAATTTATGGAATTAGTTCGTATTATTGGTCAAATACGACTTAGAGGTGAAACTAATTTTGAAGTTTTAGAGTGTGCTATTCAGGAATGGAGAAGGTGGAAAAGGTTAAATTTCCAATACTTACCTCATTTCAACATCCTGAAGGACTTCTATCGCACTCGTAGACCCGATTATTAGTCCCTTTGTAATGAAATGTGGTTTAATAGGTTGTAATTTCTATGCAATGTCATGTGGTTTAATGGGTTGTAATTTCTATGTAATGTCATGTGGTTTAATGGGTTGTAATTTCTATGTAATGTCATGTGGTTTAATGGGTTGTAATATTGATCAAGAAAAAATAGAAAACCAATTAAACAAAATACTTCATTCATATTCCTAGTAAGTCATTTGAAATACATATAATATTTTCAACAAAATACTTCATTCAAAGCCAATTATCACTTCTAGACAAAATCTTTTATTCCTAGTGAGTCATTCAAAATATTTTCACCACCCTTCACGAACGTTTAGTCATCCTCATCATCGCTCATCAATGCAAATGAAACATTACTCCTTGACATTTGTAATGCCTTCCAAAATTCAAAACTTTCCTCGAATCTAATACACCAAGACTTGGACCATTCGTTACAATTGAATAATGTAGGTAATGGGAATCCTTCACTCATTTGGAGTCTGATTAAATGGTTTCCGTGCACGTAACCAATCACCACTCTTCTTGTTTTATCCGATTCTTTGTCAAATGGTATCCTTGTCGGTGCAAATGTGAAACTCAATGCATTTGAGATATAATGGAAAACACAATTGAATGCATTGGCGAGTAGTTGGCCGTTTATTGTCATGGACATCCAATACTCACTTTTCAAACATTTATTGTCGAGTAACAACTTTTCCCATGCGACAAACCTTTCGTTTAACACCGTCTCGGACTCGTCTTTTTCAAATTTCATTATTGGTATGTAATAATCTCGGTGCCAACGTAGTTCCAATAAACATTTTTGCCTTACATAGTCAACTTGTGAGCAATCCCAATCTTTCGCGTCTTCAAAGGGTCCAAGTTTATCAACGAAGACGTGGTAACCACAATTCCCATCTCCATCTACCTCATCCGTGGCCTTAACATAGTCACGAACAAAGTCCGGGAAAAAAGGAAGGTAATTTTCGTAGATGATATATAAATTCCGGAAATATCGACCCTCCTCATCTTTAGGCGGTGGTTTGTAAGTTATGTTTGGAATATAAACCGTACCGTTCCTTTTACTTGAAGGAAATATTCCAACAATCGGACTTTTTCCTATACTTCTTGCTAATTGTTTAACGTCGGCTTTATCGCCAAGTTTTTTTCTTGTGCTTCCTTGGGAGGGAACTTCGCAACTTTTTCCTTTAACTTCCCCATCTTTTGTTCCGCATGCTTTGGAACCTTTTCCTTTAACTTCCCCAACTTTGGCTCCGCATTCTTTGGAACCTTTTCCTTTAACAACTTCGCTTTTTGCTAGTTGTTTGGAACGAAAGACATGACCTTTTCCTTTAAAATCAACTTTGCTTGTTGAACTTTCTTGAGAAGTAGGCTCAAGATATTTTTCTTGTACATTACGATGACTTGGTTTTCCTTTTTCCATTTGACATCTTCTTCATTTGTTTCTACCTTGAACATCCTCTTCCATCTCATCCTCCGCTTCATAGGCTTTTCGCAACAACTCATAACCCGAAGGATCTCTTTTCTTTGATTCTTCCAACAATTCCCTTGTCATTTTCCTTACTACACTCCTCTTTTGTTTTGTAGAAGGCATCCCCTTTCTCTTCCTCTTATGTGGTTCCTTCATATTGTTCCTAGTTCGCGGGTATACGAAGTTACTAAAGTTACTCAACCATATTTTCCTTTGACCCCGTGTTAATGTATCATATTTCGCGGCTAGCGCTTTTCCGATGTCAGTATCGCCAAATGTTCCTCCAAAATCTTGATCAACTATTGTTTCATGGAATGATAATTGTTGCCAAAAGGGATCAACATCTCGTTTCGGAATAACTTTGTCATTGTAATTGGCTATGACATGGTGACATGGGAGGCCCAAACTTGTCATGTTAGGACAAACACACTCTCTTCCGTCATAGTGTCCCGAATCAAAGTGTACCACTTCTTTCATGATCAAATCAATTGCACAATGCGATACTTTACGAGTAATTCCATCAAGCCAAGCATTGTTTTTCCATTTAGTGTGTCTACTAGATCAGTTTTTTTCAAAATGATTCCTAACTCTATCGAGATCACGGAGGAAATAGGTGTGCATGGCTTGGAATATCATAACAAATCCACTATCACCACTATGAAGATTCTTCTTCAACCGGTTATGAGATGATTCCACCGTACTTGTAGCTTGGTGTTTGAGGATGAAAACAATTACTGCTGGTTTCGGTAATTTCGTGTGTTGTGGGTGAGAAACGAGCTTAAACCCTAAACAATGTACTGCCAGGGAATACTTTAGATTCAAGAGATCAATCTGTACAAATCCGTCCTAAACCAAGAAATGGCCGTTCCAGACTTGCTTCGGTCACAAAGTGAAGGAGAAAGGTTGGTTTTGGGGAGGAAAGAGAAGAGAGTGTTGAGACCAGAATAGTTGATTCTGGAAGAGTAGTTGTTTGACTTGTATGAGAAAGTGAAATCTAACAGATGGGAAAGCTAACAAGTGATTTCTGAGTGTTGTATTCTCCTGACCAAAACTTGTTTTTGGTGGAAATAGTGAGACCTATTTATACAAGTCACAACGAAACGTACCCTGGCCTCGTAAGAAGTGTAAACGGTTGAGTAATGGAAGAAAGCGGTAACGGGTAACGCCTGGAATTGATGTTTCCATAATGAAGGAAACGTTTCACCATTACTTCTTGTATTTACTAACCGCCACACTCTCCTGTAACGGGCGTATTGCACGCCGCACGATGTAAACCGCCATACCAATAACCTGATGAGCATCCCCAAATTTGTGACATTTTGTGATGTCTCGAGTGTTTTCGCGGAAAACATGTAGCATGTTGCTATTTTTTGGCAAGATAAAATTGAGAGGCTTGCCGGTTCGGTGTCGAACTTGTACGGCTGAGATTTGGCGTGGCCGGCATGGCTTTGGCGTGGCCAAATTATGGTTTTGGCACCTGGCTAAGAGTTGGCACCGTAGCCAAGAGATTGTCACAAGTCGTTTGGTGGCAAGTTTGTACGGTTGATATCTGCATCTCAGGAGGAAGGGTAGACGTTGATCGTGGCTACCTTCCGTTTTGCATGGCAAACATGGTTGCATGGCCGACATGGATTTGGCGTGAAGTGGAGCCGCTGGCAGTGTGCAGCTTGGAAGGGAAGCGCTTGCGGCCTGGAAGGGAAGTGGGAAGCGCTTTCGTCTTGGAAGGAAGCGCTTGTGGCTGGGAATGGAAGCGCTTGCGGCTTTGTCTAAATTAGGGTTTGGTATGCTGAAACCCTAATTAGCGCCCTTTACTAGAATCGCTGTAGAATTCTCGTACGGACTCGAATTTCGATGGTCCGCCCCTCCATTCTGCACGGAAAAGAATTTCCTATCTACCTACGCTGGAATATTTAGGTTTTGAACTCGTTCGGGAGGTGAAAATATCTTGAAAGTAAAACTCAGGAAGAATTCAGGAGGGATGTCGGCAACCAGCGACATGGTGGCATAGCCGGCATGGCTTTGGCGTGGCCAAATTAGGGTTTGGCACCGTGATCAAAGAATTAGCATTGTATCCAAGAGGTTTCCACAAGTCGTTCGGTTTGGTGGCGAGCTTGTATGACTGAGATTTTCATCTCTGAAGGAAGGGTAGTCGTTGGTTGTTGCAACCCTTCGTTTGGCAGCCAACGGCATGGAGGCGTGGCCGACATGGCTTTGGCATGTTTTAGGCGCGGCCAAAATTAGGGTTTGCATAAACCGTGACGTTTGTCCATGGGCTGGAAGTTGCCATGCGTTGGGTGGAAAACTTGGACGGTTGAGATATGCATCTAAGATGGAAGGGTAGCCATTGATTATTGCAACCCTTCGTTTTGGCAGCCAGCGTCGTGCATCGCTTTGGCATGTGTTAGGCGCGACCAAATTAGGGTTTGCGTAAAATGTGACGTTTGGCCTTGGGATGGAAGTCTCCATGCGTTGGGTGGCGAACTTGAACGGCTGAGATATGCATCTCAGATGGAAGGGTAGCCGTTGATTATTGCAACCCTTCGTTTGGCAGTCGACGACATGGTTTAGGGACGACATGGCTTTGGCATGGAGGCCTGGATGACATGGTTTGCCATTGGCACGACGGTGCGACTGGAATGGTTGACATTCCTTGGCACGGAGACGTGGCTGGCATGGTTTGTCATTGGCACGGTGGTACGGCTGGCATGGTTGGCATGCCTTGGCGTGGAGACATGGATGGCATGGTTTCCCATTGGGACAGTGGTGCCGCAGGCATGGTTGGCATGCCTTGGCGCGGAGACGTGGATGGCATGGTTTTCCATTGGCACGGTGGTGCGGTTAGCATGGTTGGCATGCTTTGGCGCGGCTGGCATGGTTTGTCATTGGCACGGTGGTGCGGCTGGCATGGTTGGCATGCCTTGGCGCGGAGACGTGGCTGGCATGGTTTGCCATTGACATGGTGATGCGGCTGGCATTCCTTGCGCGGAGACGTAGCTTGCATGGTTGGCATGCCTTGGCGCGGAGACGTGGCTGGCATGGTTTGTCATTGGCACGGTGGCGTGAGAATTAGGGTTTGGTATGAAGGTGATGTCGGTCAATACTAAGGGTTCTGCCGTGGAACATGACACATGCATAGAAAAAGGTACCCTGGTAATTCTTACGTAAGCATGTTGGATGATTCAATAAATGCGCTAGTGACGTCATGACAGATGTAAGGTTTTACGATTTTAACCTTAAGATAAAAACCACCATTAACATTAAGTCCCCTGCTTAGCTCGGAACAGGAGCATTGTTGCGAGGTAAGCATAAGATGGTGACAGACAAGGACAAAATCGAAACGGAAAGTCATGGAAAGATGGCCAGGAAGACCCGGATAACCTTTTTCGAGAGGTAAGGAGAATTCGTGATTTTTTTGTTGGCGGCCTTATGTGAATTCTACCCATGGTGTTGTTGGTTGGGCTGCGGAGTGGTAGAGGCGATCGCTGGTGGAAATGCAAGCTGTTGGCTTCAGTCTGGAATGATTGTGCATCATATGGGCTAGGCTTCAAAATGCAGAACGGAGCCGCTAGAGTAGATTTGGCGTGAAGGGAAGCCGATAGTATTGGTTTGGCTTGAAACGAGCCGTCAACATTGGTCGGCTTGGAATAGAGCCGTCAACATTGGTCGGCTTGGAATAGAGTCGCTTGCGTTGCGCGGCTTGGAGTGGAGAAGCATGCGTTGCGTGGCTTATAGTGGAGTTAGCTTGCGTTCCTTGGAAGGATGACGACCGGCTTCAGTTCCGTAGGCAACTTTGTCTAAATTAGGGTTTGGCATGCCGAAACCCTAATTAACACCCTTTACTAGAATGTTGAAGAATTATGGTACGAACTCGGATTTTGATGGTCCGCCACTCCATTTCTATTGGAAAAGAATTTCCTATCTCCCCACGTGTAAATATTTAGGTTCTGAGCTCTTTTAGGAGGTGAAAATAACCCGACAGTAAAATTCAGGAAGATTTCAGGAGGGATGCTGCGGGCCGAGGTAGCATAGTCGCTCCCAATCATCTATTCATGGAGCAAGAAGGAATCTGCACTATGTTCAAACTCTAGAAACTCCGTCTTCATGAAAAGAGGTATCGACCCTCTTCTGTTGCTCGTCTGGATCTGTGCTTTCGTCTGCAGTGTCTCTCCAGTGGATTCCAAAATTTACCAAAACTCCACTGCATTCTTGGGATGGATGGATAAAATATATGCTCGGTAATGATCATATCAGGTCTAATCTTGGAGATTGCGGTTGCGTTGTCGGTCCATCCTTGATTTTAGGTAGTTCAGTGTCTAGGCCTTCTGATCACGATGATGATATGCCGTGGATTATTGCATGGTAGAAATCTTCCGAAGCCACATGATGAAATAGATGAGTTGGGAGACATTCTGCTGCCGATGTGCTTCTATCAAGTCTTCAAGGACTTTGCCCCAGAAGACACCCTTTGAACCAGCTTCTGAATCTTGGACTATCATATGGAATGGGATGCGGTGAGCAGTCCCCAGTTATATTTCTGGTAGATACGATGGCATGGACGAATATGTGAATGTATCTTTGCGGCGTGCTTTTGGAGTCTTCGATGCACATGTACGGCTTCATGTTGAGAAATTCCTGCGGCTCGTAAAACTTCGGCAGTGATGATGTTGAAATCATATTCTTCAAGCATATTCTTCTGTGCGAGATTCTGATCCTACATTTTGCCTCTTTTTTCTTGAATATTGCTTGAAAATACATCTTTAAGAAAAAATCCACCTTGTTGTAGTTGTTGGAGGAACGAGCGAAAGAATATCGGACTTGAAAAGTACGTACTTGCCTCTATTCTTTTGTGAAGTTCTGGAACGTTGCGAAGTAAATAAGAAGTATCAACCCTTGAAGTATGCGAAGTATGAAGTATCCTTGATGAAGTATAAAAAGTACTTAATCCTCGAAATATAAGAAGAACTCTGCGAAGTAAATAACAAATATATGTCCTTGAATAATAAGTATTGCCTCTATTCGTGCGAAATTATTACTCCATTTTTGGTGAGGATTCTTATTGTTCATTAGCAAACATCCTATTTGGGAATGATTCTTGCCGAGGAGATAAAGAACATAAATGTTTTCTTGGTAATCCATAGTTGCCTCTGTTCTTTATCTATGAGGGTAGAATCCTTGAGAAAATGTTGAATGTGCGAATTGTTTCCTTATTCTTATCTTTGCCTCTGTCTCATTTTTGTGCTCATGAAATAGTATAATCTCTTCAAGTTGCTTATAATTGTGCGAAATAACTGAGCGAGATAATCACATCATTCAGAAGAATCATATTCTGCAAAATTCTGACACATTCTACGAAATTTTGAATCATTCTGCGAAATTCTGAATCATTCTGTGAAGTTCTGAATAATCTTGCGAAATTCTTGAATAATCCTGTGAAATTCTGAATAATTCTGCTAAATTCTGCGATATTATTGCGAAATTCTGCAATATTATTCCCTACAGTTTTGTAAAGTACTTATGCGAATGTAATACTTATGTGATGATTATGTTATGAAATGTGTATGCGATGTTTATGCCATGAAATTCTTATGCAATTCTTTTATGATGCGAGTATGATGCTTGTATGATGAGAATGCTTATCTATTGTAATGTATAGTTAATGTTTGTGTTACTTAGCTCATTTTGCCGTCTAAAATTGATGCAGCTCTAAATTGCTTCCGTTCTTCATTTCTCTGCCTTTTTCTTTAGTGTACGCATTGTTCTTCGTGTAGTTATTGTTCTTCACAAGTTCTTACTTGTTTTTCATCTTCCCTCTTTCCTGCACTATTAGTATCTCATAACAGTAAGATCATAATGCCAAGTCTGCGGCATTTTCACTGCCTCAGTTTCATTTCCATGTACATATTCGCAAGCTTGTTTGCTTACATATAATCATTCTCGCAAGCTTACTTGATTACTCATTTTCTTATGTGGTCTTATTTTGCCTTCCTAGTTAAAGGTCTTATTTTGCCACCTCTTGTCATTGCAACAAAATCGCAGGACGTTTTTGCACTTTCATGCAAAAACCCTTTGATCTTGCCTTAACTTTTTATTTTGTATTATTGCCTCTTCAGGATTGTGGCGGCAATATGACAGGCCTAAATATTCTTGCAAAAATAAATCCCCATGACATTGCCGTTTTGCGACGAAATCGCAGGACGTCTTTACACTTTCATCTAATGACCCATTGATCTCGTCTTATCTTTTTCTCTAGTATTATTGCCTCTTCAGGATTGTCGCACAAATATGACAAGCCTTAATACCCTTGCGAGTAAAAAGCCTCATGACATTTGCGTCTTAAGACATTTATCAACTCCCTCATGGAGGGTGCCGCCCTTATCTCCCACATGGTTTCCCCTTCAAGGAGGCGTACTTCTACCATACAAGGTTAGCTCCTCCCATCCGGTCTTAACAAAAACCAGTTGTTTTCGCAACCTCTTGTCCCTTTTACCTATAGGGCTTATGGTTACGAGACTGCACCCTAAGTGGGGTTTTCTTCGGGCCGAGTGCAGTATAAGCCAAGACTTGTCAAGAATGGCAAGGTACGCTCCAGATGCCCCTGGAACTCTTGACTCAACCGTGTACCTCGGCGCCTTGATCAGATTCTGCACTCTTTAAAAGACACCCCTAGTCTTCCAACCTAAAGCAAAAGCTTAGGTTGAAAATCCAAGGTACCTCTCCTGGATGGGCTTTATTGACCCCAAATCTCCATGACTCAGGTTCCAGGGGCGATGTAACTTTTTCGCTGAGTCATGCAACAGGTACCCCCTTCTATGACGTACTTTAGGTCTTATATTTGCCTCTTGCGAAATTTTATTCGCGAACTAGGGTGTACGCCATAAAGGTTCGCCTCTATCTGCGAAATTTTATTCGCGTTTCTTCGAAATGTTCGCGTCTCTTTGTTTCTGCGAAATGTTCGCGTTTATTTATTCTCTCATTCATCTTTTCATTTCTGTCATCTCTTTCATTCATTCTTTCATTTCTGTCATCTCTTTCATTCATTCTTTCATTCTCATAATATTATATCATTTGAAGCAAAATAAATATTCAAGAGAAATTCTAATACAGTGTAATTCTGAAATCTTTGTAGTTGTGAAATCTTCGTAATACATTTCTTTTATCAAAATTTTTCATTTAATTGCAAGTTCAAATCGTTTTTCTTTGTTTTGATTTCCTTTGTATAACTTGTTTCGTCTCATCCGATAAACATCTTTCATGGAAATGATCCTAATGAGGTCTTATGCAGCCTGTTGATGGAAGGTCTTACTAGCCTGTTGATGGAAGGTCTTATTTTTCCTCATACTATTCTCCATGTTAGATATCATTCTCATTTGAAACAAAGCAAATTTTCAAGAGAAATACATAAATTGATATGTGCGAGATTTTTCTCGGTTTCTTTTGTAATTGTGGAATCTTTGTAATTCTGAAATGTCTGCAATTCTGCGATTATACTGCCTTTTGTAAATCAAATCAAAAATCTTTTATTTTCTGTAAAAGAAATATTCTAGAAATATATATAAATCGAATTTTTTCGTTTTTTTTTTTTGTAATTTTGAAATCTTGAAATCTTAGTAATTTTTGTAATTTTTGAAATCTTGAAATTTTTGTTATCGTGGGATTGAATCGCTTTTTGTAAATCAAATCTAAAATCTTTTTATTCGTTCTTAGTATAAAGTAAAATGTTCAAGGAAATGGTACTTATCTTTCATGTGAGTCGCTGTTGTTGTCAAAAAAGTGAATAAATACCTTGAAATGTATGAATTTCCCGCAGCAAAAAGAAGTGTGAGAAGTGAGACTTGAACCCTTGACCTACTTCTTGGATTTTCTCGCACCATACCAACTGTGCTAAGCCTCTCTTGCGAAGTAATTAAAGTTCTTGCGAAGTAATCAAATTCCAACTGTTTGAGAGGCACTTCTGCATAAATTTCGCGTAACAAAAATAAACATGCGAGAAGCAAGAATTGATCCCGCGACCTGCTGCATGCGTTCATGCCTCCTGACCAACTATGCAAGCTTCTTCTTTACGAAATATCTCTGCGAAATTATCATCAACTCTCTTCTGTTCGAAATAATCAAATAAATATCTGTGCGAAAAAATACGCAGGTGTTGGGATTTGATCACACGACCATGAACTCATTAACTTCGCAGATGACCAATTGTGCTGCCTCTTGTTTGCGAAATAATGAAACAATATTGCGAAATTATTCATTTCTTCGCTCTCTGTAAAAAAGAAGAAAACTATGTTCGCAGGCGAATTCGAACTTGCGACCACTAACGCAAATACTGCTCTCTGGACCAATTTTGCAAGAACCTCTCTGTGAAATTAATGCATAAATTTTTTCCTTATTCTTTTATTCTCCCATGCAAATGATATGAAAATGAAAAATATGTGTCTCTGCGAATTCAAACATGTGACCTATTTGTTGTTCGCTCAGCCTTGAACCATCTGTGCGAATTTCTGTTTGTGATAGAAATTGCAGTATCTGCCTCTTATCTTTTGTTCGCCCTTCCTTAACTTCTTTCACATTTGCCTTCATCTCCTGAACATGAAAATCTTCCACTGAATCTTCCATTTTTTCCTTAAATTTCACCACAACAACTAATTTTTTTCTCTCACTCTTTTCATGTCTTTGAATTGTTGATGATGTTTACTCCCTGAAAGTGTGATTTCTTCCATAAAATTTCCATTTTTGAACCTAAACTTTGTAGATCTAGAAAAATATGAACAATAGCTAATCTTCATGGAATTTTTTTGAACCAACAAGCTACAGGAGGGATAAATCCTTTACTCCTCCCTGTTTCTAGTGCCAAAAATGTAGTTGCAGGAAATCCTACAACACACACCTTGTAATAATTTGTAGATCTAAAAATAAAAATGATGATAAGAATGCTAAAATTGTAAAGAGACACAAGGTTTAGTGGTTCGATCAATTTAATATACATCCACGGGGTTATATTTTACTATGATTATTTGTAATTACATATTGATTACATGGAGACTCCATTAATGAGTATTTGGAGATCTAGGTTCTTGAAGGAGGAAGAAAAAGGAGATAATAATAATACAACCAATTCTACTTTCTCTCTCTACAGAATGTATCCTCTCCTAAAGTGTGTCTCTCAATCTGATTATCTATCTCATTTCTCTCTCTTGCCTTTCTCTTTATATAGGTGTTTACATAGTGGATGACAGCTAATGTACATCTAACATTTCCCCTAATTTAGGATCTGGCTTGCGGTATTTTCGCAAGCTTACAAATGTAACATTCGCAACATTCCTAATTTTCGCAAGATCATCACACTTTTCTCATGTTTAAGTTGATGTCATCTGTTATGTCGTTTCTGAAATCATCCTGCGATGTCTTCGCGATGTGTTGTTAATAATTTCGCAAGCATATTCTTCTGTGCGAGATTCTGATCCTACAATGCGCATCCATGGAAGTAAAAGGATTGGTTCGATGCGTAAGCGAGCAAACTGTCCATGGTCACGAGTTTTGGCGGGATGGATCAAAAGGTGGCCAAGCATGACTACGAAGATTGGATGGCTACGATCATGATACTGGACATGGGGAGTGTGGTGGCACGACCCTTTGCAGGAAGGAGTGGTGTTGAAGCGGCTTCAGCTCTTGGAGAGGACGTTGAAACTCAAGGAGCCAAGCGCTGAAGCTTCGGTTTCGGATCCTGAAGAAGCTTATAGAGAGAACGCTGAAGCGGAGCAGCTGCTGGAGCGAACTTTGAAACGGAGCGGCTGTTGAAATGAACGTTGAAGCGGAGACGCTGCTGGAGAACGTTGAAGCGGGGACACTTTTGGAGAGAACGTTGAAACAACGCCTTGCAACTCTCAGAGCCTTGACGATTACCATGTTGAAGTCGGAGACCGCGTTCTGTCGAACTCGACATCCCTCAAGTGAACAGAGGTTAGGAGTCCCCAGTTCCATCTATCGATCGTGTTTTCCAGGAGAGGTTGGGGTTTGGGAACGAATTCCCTGGATGGAAACACCTGCTTTCCTGATGCAGTGCGGTTGAGGGATGCAAATATGTCTTGACGTTACGCCTTGGACAAATATAGAATCTCACATAACTGTTTCATCATAGACTGCACGACTTTGTGGGCGAAGTCCCCAGAAATCGTGCAGCTCCTGACGGGAAGATGGTCTCTGTGAACTTAGGAGGGTTGCTGATTTCCTTTGCCTCGATTTTGGAGAAGTCGTTCCTGATCTTTACGTGTGATGAAATTGGATTGCTGATTCCCTTCTACTGGGCGTTCAAGAGCAACGCGAGCCTCTTCATCCATAAACGCACGTCCTGCTGCAGTGCTTGCACCAGATGTTAAAAATATTCTTTGTCAGCTCCCTCTTGGTTTGACGTGACTCTTATGGTGGTCGCTCCGTCAGTGTATTGAGGAAATAGGTATCTCTTCCTGAGTTATAAACACGTTTGTCTGAGCCTTACGAGAACCTTTTGTCTTTTCATCAAATCAACAGTAGTAAAAGAAGGTCGGCTTCTTCCGGCTCTTCCAGTATCTTTCCCTGATGGTGGAGTAGCAGCGTCTCTGGTGACGGTTGGAGCTGTCATACTTGAAGAAACGTTGGGGTGGCGGAAGCGGCTCTGGTTCTGGTGATCGTAGGTGTATCGTGCAGAGATGACACGGTTTTCATCACGAAGTGCTGGAGCCATGGCGCTGTTTCGAAGGGTGAGGATGGCGCTGCTTTGACTGGTAGTGGAGCAGAGAAGATGGCGCTGGAAGGGTGCAAGTTGTTAGCGCTGGAAGGATGCAAGCTGCTGGCGCTGGAAAGATGCAAGATGCTGGCGCTGGAAAGGATGCAAGCTGCTGGCGCCGGAAAGATGCAAGTTGTTAGCGCTGGATCAGCTTGGAATGGGCATTGGGCGCTGGCTTGGCGTGGTCGCTGGCTTGGCGTGGGCGCTGACTGTTGGCCTGGCACGACGCTGGCTTGGCGTGGCGCGGACCGTTGGGCACCGTGAGGCTTGTTCTTGCAGGCCCAGTTGCCTCTTTCCATACGTAGCTCAAATAGGAAATCCTTTCCTTATTCAAATTCCAAAAGTGTTATGCCTATAAAAGGGGTTGGCTTTCCTCTCTTTTTTTCCGAAAGGCAAACAAAGCGCCTGGTTAATGGTTTGATTTTAATTGATAGATAATTGTTATCTATGAGGGTTTTGGATTATTCTTTTGGAATGAATTTTTTTAGAATAATGTTGTTTTGGTTATGACTATAAGTAGCATAAGCACCCCAGGAAAGCCATGGAATTATGAATGTTGTGCGCTAGTAGAAAGCACGAAATGAAACATGGGAACAATATGGATATCGGTTTTTATCATCTTTGTGAAGATTGGAAGTAGTAGATCATGTATTTTGTCTAGGCAAAACTTACTCGGTTTTTCGGATCTCCTAACGAAAAATGAATCTTCCGGGTGCAAGTTCGAGTTTTGTGGGAAACGCCGTCGTGATCGTGGAAAGTCCCCAGTCGTCCCTGAGTGATTGGATTCGGAGATTCCTATATATAATAACCACAATCGCACGGTGTCTAACTAGTAAACATGGACAAGTACGGGTCGAACTCACATGGAGCGGTGGAAATACCGATAATCAATATCTGTAATCAGGAACAGAAAGAATATTTTTTGGATTTTTAGAATTTGAAATGAAATAATAAAATTAAAGTAAACTAATAAAATGAATATAAAGAAAAAGTCGGTAACCAGGGTTTATCGTATCCACCACAACTTCTATTCAATTACTGAAATGATACATAACTCATGAATATTTATTTATCGTTTGTTCTATCGGCATCACCTATTATATGTTTTAGAGCCGCAAATATCACTGGTATACCCTAAGCATGGCACATCAAAAGACTAAATCCAAGCATGAACCATCAAATTGCATCAGCGAGAAAATTGTACGAAACTAAATTTAGGTTCACAAATTCTATATGGCTTTTCTAAGCAACCCATCAAAGTAATTAACCAAGCATGGATCATCAAATAATAAGACAAACATATTTGTAAAACTAACAACTAGGCACAAAGATTATATAAAACCGGTGAAGCAACAACTCATATTTCAATTAAATCAATAAACAATGTCGAGAGTTAATTTATTCAAATCATTATAGCCTCCAAAACATAAATATTTCAAATCAAATTGTTCTTATGCTCAAAGTGGTTTCTACCATAAACCCTAATCACAAAGTTTAGCTAAACATGGTTTTCTCAAAAACCATCAAAAATAATTAAGACAAGATAGAGAGATTAAATCCAAAAAATCTCCGTCTCCTCTTCTCTTTGGTATGATGAGTTCTTAGCCGCAAAAACTCCACAGCCAAACAACAGCCTCCTCTTTTCTGCTCTGTGTGAACGGCTCTCAAGCCGGCCTCCCCTTCTGCTCTTCCCAGAAACCCAAATTATAGGTCAAGACCTGCGAATCCATTTCGGACCTAGAAAATACTAAGGCCCAAGCTCCATCACCGAAATCAATTCAGGCCTTTCTAAAGTCCAACTCCAGCACGGACTCTATCTTCTTTTGATCCTTGAAAATCTCGGCCACATCAACTCCTACTGATTCGTTCTTCCCTATCTCCATCAAATCCAACCAACACACTCGATCATCCTTGACAGCAGCATTCAACCTCAGTTCAAAGTAAATGCCTTCGTCTGCAATAACGCTTCATTGCTACAATTAATGTCGGCTGGGATTCACAGCATCATCTGCTCTTTTTCATCTCGGCTACATTAAGACCGTGATTCTCATTGCGGTCGCTGTACAACAATGTACTGCCAAGCTCCATAACAACCAACTCCATCTGTTCAACAATCCATCGTCCCATCACCATTAACTTCTGCAAATCTGACCACTGACCGCAGCTTCTTTGGCTGTTTTCACGGCACACAAAATTCAGGCTAGCTTCTATTCTTGCTTGTAACCACAGCACCAGTACAGAGTTCATCTCAGGCGAACCAAAAACATACTTTCGTATGCAAGAACTTCAGCTTACACCCATCATTCCCTTGAATAGATACCAGCAATTCTAGCCAGATCAATTTACACCATCCATTCAAAACACACAAGATCAGTCACGGCATTTTTACTTTGTCCCTGTGCATCACCTCCGTTTACAAACCATCCTCACCTGCTTTCTCGATTGAATTCCAGCCATAACTTGAGCTTCTCTGTTCGGTAAAGAGTAGAGTAGGTGCTGTTTGGTAACCACGAAAGAAACGTGGTTAGGGAGAAATAGACATATCATCCACTTTGTCCCTCTTTAGTTCCCATTTTAACTAGCAATGGAGTCCACGTACTAGTCACTAATTAATGAACACATAAATGTGCTGGTGTCACATGGAGAAAGTGCGGTGGCTTAGTGGTGCCACTGGCTTTTAACTTGGCAGCCAAATCTTATTAAGCTCCTTCTCATTTCGGTGGTGTGTGTGTCGCAAATGCTAATTAGCCTCTAATATAGTTGTTTATCCTTGGATGATCAGAATTACTTGTATTTTGTGTAAATGATCTAAAGCAGTGTTATTAGACAAAATATCGAGTCCTACCTAATATAAATATGGAAATAAAATGTAGCATTTACATGCCTATCAACACCCACACACTTATATTTTGCTAGTCCCCGAGCAAAACAAAGAACTGACCCGCTACAAAGCTTGTCATAGCATAAGAGAGAGTTAGACCCGCTACACAGCTGGTCATAAAATGAAAATTTGAAATACCATATCAGGACCCGCTACACAGCTGGTCATAGAAAATACCATAGAAAAGACCCGCTACACAGCTGGTCATAACCCAAACAATCATATTATTATTATTTTTTTTTAAGCCTAATGAGAATGACACTCCCCCCACACTTAAACATTACATTGTCCTCAATGTAATTGAGTCATCCAACGTAGAAATTAAGATGGGAAATTCCAGCAAACAAATAAAAGATAGAGGAAAGAAAACAAATCTGATGGGTTGACTCCCATGAAACGAAATCGTATGGGTTGACTCCCATAAAGCATAATCTTTGTATCCATGTCTGCGCACATAAAGAACCTCAAACAAGGTGAGGTTGCACCAACGTAAGCAGCAAAGCATATATATAAAGTCTGAAAAGTTGGGGATCGGTCTAACAAATCAGGTCAGCTGCAAATGTGAACCTGCAAACACTATAAACCTCCAAAAAGATGTGTAAATTCATTCCCAATAGAAAACAATTCTTAGTCATCAATTCATGCAAGGTCGAGATTAATAAATCAATCACATGAACAACAAACATAGAATGCATATTAGTTTCTATTCGGGAAGCACACTCTAAATCGGGTTCTAAATCAGCTGAAATTCCGTCGACACAATATCTTCATTAGAAATCAGAGGAAGCAATGAATTGACAATTACGAAAGGCAAATAATCATCAATATTAGCACGATGACCTATACATGCATCTAGTGGTTCAAGTTTATCAAAATCAGTAACTCTTAAATCTGGTTCTAAGTCTGCAGAAATAACTTCCGTTGTTGAGTTACCTTGATTAACTATTGGAGGTCGCAATGCATTGATAATATCAATAATCATAGGATCATCAGAATCAGAAAAGTGGGCTAAACAAACAAATAAAGGCTCAAAATCATTGACACAAGTTATGTGACCAACATCAATATGTTCAACATTCACATCAGCATTCAGAAAATCATTAGATGGATCAGAAAAACAAGAGCTCAATGGAGCAACAATATCATGAATAATCGCCTCATCATTATTTGCAACTAAGTGACTAATAGGAAACTCATTATTTGAATGATTAGAAAATATCTCATTATGCACGTCTACTGTCTCTAAGTCATCAGACTCAACAATAGTATCTTCTGTATATATATGTTCTTCTAAATCATCATTACCTGAATAAATGACATCTCTAACACAACTCTCGTCCTTTTGAATAGACAAATAATCAGTTAATTGATCATGAGTTGGGTAAGATACAATAGATTCAGATATTATATCGGTATCATAATTCCTAAAATCACTTCTAGTATCAAGTTCCTTTTCACCCTCATGGTATTGGGGTGGATACTCATCTGAATAACCACCCATAGAAAAATTACGTGGATTCCAAGTTTCATACCTGAGACGATTATAAGCAAGAACTTCCTTATACCATGACCCATACATGTATTCACCAAGCGTCATATGAGATGAAGTCTCCTGAGGATGTGAACTTCTACGCATATATTCTCCAATTGTCATCTTAGATGACGTCTTCTGAGAAGCATTCAACATCCTCAAAAAGGTACCTGAAATAAAATTCTAACACACAAAACAAGTGAAAAGGAAAAATAAATCTAAAACAAAATAAAAATATTGTACAAAAATAAAATAAAAACCTAACTATTTACAAAATCAAAATACTAATTACAATATTCCACAACCGCTCCCGGCAGTGGCGCCAAAAATTGATAGGATCCGTAGATGCCTATATATAATAACCGCAATCGCACGGTGTCTAACTAGTAGACATGGACAAGTACGGATCGAACCCACAGGGAGCGGTGGAAATACCGATAATCAATATTTGTAATCAGGAACAGAAAGAATATTTTTTGGATTTTTAGAATTTGAAATGAAATAATAAAATTAAAGTAAACTAATAAAATGAATATAAATGAAAAGTCGGTAACCAGGGTTTATCGTATCCACCACAACTTCTATTCAATTATTGAAATGATACATAACTCATGAATATTTATTTATCGTTTGTTCTATCGACATCACCTATTATATGTTTTAGAGCCGCAAATATCAATGGTATACCCTAAACGTGGCACATCAAAAGACTAAATCCAAGCATGAACCATCAAATTGCATTAGCGAGAAAATTGTACGAAACTAAATTTAGGTTCACAAATTCTATATGGCTTTTCTAAGCATAACCCATCAAAGTAATTAACCAAGCATGGATCATCAAATAATAAGACAAACATATTTGTAAAACTAACAACTAGGCACAAAGATTATATGAAACCGGTGAAGCAACAACTTATATTTCAATTAAATCAATAAACAATGTCGAGAGTTAATTTATTCAAATCATAATAGCCTCCAAAACATAAATATTTCAAATCAAATTGTTCTTATGCTCAAAGTGATTTCTACCATAAACCCTAATCACAAAGTTTAACTAAACATGATTTTCTCAAAAACCATCAAAAATAATTAAGACAAGATAGAGAGATTCGCGGTCTCCTCTTCTCTTTGTTATGCTCAGTTCTTAGCCGCAAAAACTCCACAGCCAAACAACAATCTCCTCTTTTCTGCTTTGTGTGAACGGCTCTCAAGCCGGCCTCCCCTTCTGCTCTTCCCAGAAACCCAAAATATAGGTCTCGACCTGCGAATCCATTTCGGACCTAGAAAATACTAAGGCCCAAGCTCCATCACCAAAATCAATTCAGGCCTTTCTAAAGTCCAACTCCCTTTCTGTTTTCTGTTCGTCCAACTCCAGCACGGACTTTATCTTCCTTTGATCCTTGAAAATCTCGGCCACATCAACTCCTACTGATTCGTTCTTCCCTATCTCCATCAAATCCAACCAACAGACTCGTTCATCCTTGACAGAAGCATTCAACCTCAGTTCAAAGTAAATGCCTTCGTCTGCAATAACGCTTCATTGCTACAATTAATGGCGGCTGGGATTCACAGCATCATCTGCTCTTCTTCATCTCGGCTACATTAAGACCGTGATTCTCATTGCGGTCTCTGTACAACAATGTACTGCCAAGCTCCATAACAACCAACTCCAGCTGTTCAAAAATCCATCGTCCCATCACCATTAACTTCTGCAAATCTGACCACTGACCGCAGCTTCTTTGGCTGTCTTCACGGCACACAAAATTCAGGCTAGCTTCTATTCTTGCTTGTAACCACCGCACCAGTACAGAGTTCATCTCAGGCGAACCAAAAACATACTTTCGTATGCAAGAACTTCAGCTTACACCCATCATTCCCTTGAATAGATACCAGCAATTCTAGCCAGATCAATTTACACCATCCATTCAAAACACACAAGATCAGTCACGGCATTTTTACTTTGTCCATGTGCATCACCTCCGTTTACAAACCATCCTCACCTGCTTTCTCGATTGAATTCCAGCCATAACTTGAGCTTCTCTGTTCGGTAAAGAGTAGAGTAGGTGCTGTTTGGTAACCACGAAAGAAACGTGGTTAGGGAGAAATAGACATATCATCCACTTTGTCCCTCTTTAGTTCCCATTTTAACTAGCAATGGAGTCCAGGTACTAGTCACTAATTAATGAACAAATAAATGTGCTGTCGTCACATGGAGAAAGTGCGGTGGCTTAGTGGTGCCACTGGCTTTTAACTTGGCAGCCAAATCCTATTAAGCTCCTTCTCATTTTGGTGGTGTGTGTCGCAAATGCTAATTAGCCTCTAATATAGTTGTTTATCCTTGGATGATCAGAATTGCTCGTATTTCCTGTAAATGATCTAAAACAGTGTTATTAGACAAAATATCGAGTCCTACCTAATATAAATATGGGAATAAAATGTATCATTTACATGCCTATCACTGAGCCACCTGATAACCGAGTCGTCGATCCCTGGTCGAATCGTTTGTTTCTAACCTCTGGGTAGTCCCCAGTCATCCCTTGCGTGTCATGACTGGTAATCGGGTCGTCCGGTAACTGAGTCGTCGATCCCTGAGTGGATCGTTTGCTTCTACCACCTTGATGTTCGAGTCAAAGTACGAGATCGGGAATTGGAAATTGATATTGTAACCGAGAGATTAATCTCCCACTGTGGTCGTCAATTGTTTGAGGGTGAAAATAGTTTCTGTTGGTTTCGGTAATTTCTTGTGTTGTGGGTGAGAAATGAGCTTAAACCCTAAACAATGTACTGCAAGGGAGTACTTTAGACTCGAGAGATCAATCTACAAATCCGGCCTAAACCAAGAAATGGTCGTTCCAGAGTTGCTTCGGTCACAAAGTGAAGGAGAAGGGTTGGTTTTGGGGAGGGAAGCAAAGAGAGTGTTGAGACCAAAATAGTTGATTCTGGAAGAGTAGTTGTTTGACTTGTATTAGAAAGTGAAAGCTACCAAATGGGAAAGCTAACAAGTGATTTCTGAGTGTTGTATGCTCCTGACCAAAACTTGTTTTTGGTGGAAATAGGTGAGACCTATTTATACAAGTCGCAACGAAACGTACCCTGGCCTCGTAAGAAGTGGAAACGGTCGAGTAATGGAAGAAAGCGGTAACGGGTAACGCCTATAATTGATGTTTTCATAATGAAGGAAACGTTTCACCATTACTTCTTATATTTACTAACCGCCTCACTCTTATGACACTTTCCTGTAACGGGCGTATTACACGCCGCACACTGCAAACCTCCAGACCAATACCCTGATGAGCATTCCCCAGTTTGTGACATGTTTTGATGTCTCGAGTGTTTTCGTAGAAAACGTGTAGCATGTTGCTATTGTTTGGCAAGTTAAAATTGAGAGGCTTGCCATTTTGGTGACGAACTTGTACGGCTGAGATTTGCATCTCAGAAGGAAAGGTAGCCCTTGATTGTTGCAACCCTCCGTTTGGCAGCCAGCGGCATGGAGGCATGCTCAGCATGGATTTGGCGTGGCCAAATTAGGGTTTTGGCACCGTGGCCAAGAGTTGGCACCGAATTCAAGAGATTGCCACAAGTCGTTTGGTGGCAAGTTTGTACGGTTGAGATCTGCATCTCAGGTGGAAGGTTAGCCTTTGATCATGGCTACCTTCCGTTTTGCATGGCCGGCATGGATTTTGGCGTGAAGTGGAGCCGCTGGCAGTGTGCGGCTTGGAAGGGAAGCGCTTGCGGCTTGGAAGGGAAGACCTTGTGGATGGGAAGGGAAGCGCTTGCGGCTTTGTCTAAATTAGGGTTTGGTATGCTGAAACCCTAATTAGCGCCCGTTACTAGAATCGCTGTAGAATTCTCGTACAGACTCGGATTTTGATGGTCCTCCCCTCCATTCTGCACGGAAAAGAATTTCCTATCTTCCACATGGGAATATTTAGGTTTTGAACTCGTTCGGGAAGTGGAAACATCCCGAAAGTAAAACTTAGGAAGAATTTAGGAGGGATGTCGGCAGCCAGCGGCATGGTGGCATGGCCGACATGGCTTTGGCGTGGCCAAATTAGGGTTTGGCACCGTGATCAAAGAATTGGCATTGTATCCAAGAGGTTTTCACAAGTCGTTCGGTTTGGTGGCGAGCTTGTACGGCTGAGATTTGCATCTCAGAAGGAAGGGTAGCCATTGATTGTTGCAACCCTTTGTTTGGCAGCCAACGACATGGAGGCGTGGCCAGCATGGCTTTGGCATGTTTTAGGCGCGACCAAAATTAGGGTTTGCATAAACCGTGACGTTTGGCCTTGGGATGGAAGTTGTTATGCGTTGGGTGGCGAACTTAGACGGCTGAGATGTGCATCTCTAATGGAAGGGTAGCCGTTGATTATTGCAACCCTTCGTTTTGGCAGCCGGCGTCGTGCATGGTTTTGGCATGTGTTAGGCGCGACCAAATTAGGGTTTGCATAAACCGTGACGTTTGGTCTTGGGCTGGAAGTTTCCATGCGTTGGGTGGCGAACTTGGACGGCTGAGATATGCATCTCAGATGGAAGTGTAGGCGTTGATTATTGCAACCCTTCATTTCGCAGTCGGCGACATGGTTTAGGGACGACATGGCTTTGGCATGGAGGCGTGGATGGCATGGTTTTCCATTGGCACGGCGGTGCGGCTGGCATGGTTGGCATGCCTTGGCGCGGAGACGTGGCTGGCTTGGTTTGTCATTGGCACTGTGGTGCGGCTGGCATGGTTGGCATGCCTTGGTGCGGAGACGTGGCTGGAATGGTTTGCCATTGGCACGGTGGTGCGGTTGGCATGGTTGGCATGCTTTGGCGCGAAGACGTGGCTGGCATGGTTTTCCATTGACACGGTGGTGCGGCTGGCATGGTTGGCATGCCTTGGCGCGGAAACGTGGCTGGTATGGCTTTCCATTGGCACGGTGGTGCTGATGGAATGGTTGGCATGCTTTGGCGCGGAGACGTGGCTGGCATGGTTTGTCATTGGAACGATGGAGTGGCTGGCATGTTTGGCATGCTTTGGCGTGGAGATGTAGCTGGCCTGGTTTGCCATTGGCACGGTGGTGCGGCTTGCATGGTTGGCATGCCTTGGCGCGCATACGTGGCTGGCATGGTTTGGCATTGGCACGATGGTGCGGCTGGCATGCCTTGGCGCGGAGACGTGGCTGGCATGGTTTGTCATTGGCACGGTGGTACGGCTGGCATGGTTGGCATGCCTTGGCGCGGAGACGTGGCTGGCATGGTTTGCCATTGGCATGGTGGTGCGACTGTCATGGTTCGCATGCCTTGGCGCGGAAACGTGGCTGGCATGGTTTTCCATTGGCACGGTGGCATGAGAATTCGGGTTTGGTATGAAGGTGATGTCGGTCAATACTAAGGGTTCTGCCGTGGAACATGACACATGCATAAAAAAAGGTACCCTGGTAATTCTTACGTAGGCATGTTGGATGATTCAATAAATGCGCTTGTGACGTCATGTCAGATGTAAGGTTTTACGATTTTAACCCTAAGCTAAAAACCACCATCAACACTTGGTTGCCGAAGTGTCTATATTGGTTTGTGAATGCGGCTATGAACTTCTCTTTGTGCGGATCCAACCAATTTTCCACCAAGTATTTCACCATAATTGGATAACTTCTCAAACTAGCCAATAACATACGAGATCGTTCTTCATAATCTTCCACGGTGAGAGAATATGCCATGGCTTCCCAATCCTTTTGGAAACTAGCCCATCTTAGGTCCGCCAACCCGTCATCCTTCTTAAATTTCTCTTTGGCTTCCTTTTGTTAATCAACCGGTAGTTTCTTTATTCTTTCCATATGACTTTTCTTTGTTGGACGAATGATGGTCTTACATTTAGTCTCAATGTTATTCCATTGGTGGAACGTGCAAAGAAGGTGATGAGCATCCGGGAAAACCCTCGTTATTGTATTCGACAATGCTTGTTCCTTGTCGGTGACAATCACCTTTGGAGTATATCCCTCCACGTAGAATAACTTCACTTTTTGTAGTACCCACACATAAATCTCTTCAATCTCATTTTCCAAGAAGCAAAACGCGACACTAAACGGAGAGTTGGTGGTAGTTTGTCCAACAATGTTCAACATCGACATCTCATACTTGTTGGTCTTGTACGTGCAATCCATTAAAAGTACTTGATTGGAGCACCGCGCCAATTGTATAAACTCTGTATGAGTCAATGTGAGATTCTTTATTTGTTCATCCTCATCTTCATTATGGAAAACTGAGTAATTATGCTTCTTCCCAAAATGCCTTAATTGTTGCATTTGATTTTTATTTTCCTATTGTTGATTCTTCAATTTTGTTTTGACGTTGTAGATGGTTGGCAAAGTAGAAACATTCGATGGGTTGAGGAGCTTTATATGACCAAGTATATCAATGGGTTTCATACGGTTTTAGGTCATGGAACTTACAATGAGTTTTTCTTCATCATTAAGCCGCGCCACATAAGGATGGGATAGCAAAGTATCCGGTATGGGATGGTTATGACGACCGCATACAACTTTCTCCAAATACCAATACCACACCTCACTTTTCTTGTTGTGCTTGAATTGAAGCTTGAACGGGAATTTAGTCTTCTTAGTGAAAGTAGTATTCTTCCTCTTCGTCTTTGGTTCATATTCGGCACCCTTTGTCACATGACTTTTACTTTTTCCACTACACTCGCAAACCATTTGAAAGTGGTGGTCATTGGTTGATCCATTACAAATTATAACACACATAATTAACTTGCCACGTTCTCTAACCCATTTCTTTGCATCTTCTTTATCTTTCCATGTCTACATGTTCCAAAAACTCAAAGTTAGTAAAAAAAAACATAGTGAATGAGCAACATATCTTTCCATTAGTTTCAAAAAAGAAAAAAACACTTACCAAGTCATTCAAATAGTGATGGGATGAATCTTCAGTTAGAATTTCGTTTGCATTAGGTTGAGAAGGCATTGGGATAAGTGGAAACACGATCTATGAACCAAAATATCACAATATTAGTCAAAAAAAAGAAGGAAAACCAAAACTACGTCCAGGTTAGAAGGTACACGGACCCATACGTTTAAGGCATATGAAAAGTTACGGTTTGAAAATTCAACGTCTAACCTAGACGTTTCCATTTACGGTTGGAAACGAAGAAAATCTAACCTAGACGTTTTCTCTTACGTTTGGAAATCCGAAACCCTAACCTAGACTTAAAACAAGTAATAAATACCCATGCAAAAATTATTTACGTCTGGGTTTGGATGGCAAATCTAACCTAGACGTAATTTTGGTTTTGTCCTATTGGAAACCAGTTACGCTTGGATTTATTCCAAACCTAGGCGTAAACCAAGCTTACGGTTGGCAACAAAGCTCAACCCTTTTCCAAACCCAGGCGTAAAATTTAATTACGGTTGGAAAAGAATCCCAACCCAACCGTAATTTTCCATGAAAGTCTAAAAATATCTAACTTTTTACGTACTTAAACTAGTTTTGAGCGAAATTGAACCCATGGGAGATAGTTTAGAGGTGTACATGTTGATTTTCAACCATTGATTCTTCACTTTGTTGATTTATTTCTTCAATTGGTGGAGATTCATCATCACTTTGTGCTAAACCCTCTCTACCATCTAACAAATCATCAATATCTTGGTCTCCAACATGAGGAATGTAAAATTTGTTTTCTCTATCATACAAAGATTCACCCATCTCGAATTTGTAACTTGTTTCATCCATTTTTGTTGAGTGAATAAAAAAATCTAGGTTTTGAAAAAAATCTCCAATTCTTTTCCTTTTCCTCTTCTCTCTAGTATTTTTTCCCACAAAAACAGAATTCACAAATATATAACAAAATTCATCTTTTTAATTTGATTAGATAACAGCTAAATTAAATTAAAATTAACTAAGTAAGGGTTGTTTAGTCATTACAAAATTATTTGAGATAAAGGGTTTTTGATATTACTTATGGATGACTCATTTTTTGTCATATTAGGTGACGCCCCTCTAAAGAAATGTGACGCCCCAATAATATTCTTCTCAAAAAAACACAAAATAAAGCCAAAAATGAATTCTTTTTGTGGTGGCTGCAAATACCAACCTATGAAAAAGATGAAAAATGTCGACATTTTTTATGTCCAACGAAAATTTTGAGTCATGCTAATAAGAGGGAAAGAATGGATTTGAGGAGGGAAGGATTAAGAGGAGGGAATCATAATTTATGAGGAGGGATTGACTTTTTAAGAAAATACGAAAATGTCATTTATATCCTTGAATCTAACCTAAAATCAAGCAAATCCTTCCTCTTTTTGGTATATGAACCCTGATTTTTTTTTACCATTCCGGAAATAAAAGAACAAATTACAATTAGTAAATCGCAAAATCAACACCAATGCCATGAGCATTTATATTTTGAGTGTAAAACTCCTTGTAATTGACTTGAAATGATGAAGCTTTATAATAGTTGGGAAGATTAATTTATGAAATATAAGCCGCTCCGTTATTTGAGCGAAAGGAGAAGAGATTGATGAAACCTCTAAGGCAACCATTGTGTTTCAAGAACTCAATTGCTGAACTCTAAATACTAATAAACTAATACAATTCCAACTTAATCCTGTTGGTGTCCGTTGGATTATGTGTTTTCCACCATTAATTTGTAACAAAACTATTCAAGTGATATGAAGAATCAAAATTAATATTAGGACTCCCCCGATTCCTATCTTTAGTAAAGAGCTTGCCTTGGAGGTTACAATTATGATCTCACTGGTGCTTGGAAATCATAAACTAAAATTGGAAATTCTGATTTTAGTATTCAGAGAGGGTATATAAGTTAATACCTTTTTTATTTCGATCACTCTTGAACCACTTTGGGTTCGTATCAATCTGGAAAAGATTGGTAAAGACGAGTAAGACGGGTTCTGTATCTTCTTATAACGAAGGAAGCGAACATTTTCTACTGATGGCATAATTGGTATTTTTAAAATAAATATTTCCTTTTATGTTATTTGCATTACCATTTTTCTTCCCTCCTCAAATCCATTCTTTCCCTCCTATTAACAGGACTCAAAATTTTCTTCCATACTTGGTTTGGAGTAGTACCAACCCTTTGAACCAGGCCAAACATGGGGCCAAGCTGCAACTAGTAGCTACAGAGACCAAATTAGTGCGACAAAGTGCTACTATGGCATCAGGTCTCTGTGTACAAGTGAGCGAGTGTGACAAGTTTAACCTCTATACATGCACCACAAATGCTAATTTTTAAAAATATCGGATCCACTGATTGTACAGGTCCACATACTTTGAAAATTGAGATGGATAATTCTAAACAATAAGTTTGAGAATTGAGATGGATAATTCAAAACAATAAGAACTGTGCCTGTTGCGACAAAAAATATGATATTATTTCTTACTAGTCGTTAGCACGGCCTCAAGTTGTGCATCCCAGAGAATTACTGCTCAGTTTTTATTACCTCGCGTTTTTAGGGCCACTTGAAAGGATTTAGGGGCCAACAATAAAACAAAAAAGATCATCCAAAGGGAAAATGTAGCCAGTCCTTATCTCGCGTAATTCGTAATGGCGAATTACCCTTACATATTCGGAGGATATGATAACATTGTTATCCTCCGATTTCAATCGGAAGCCAAAATATTACCCAGACTTCCGATTGTAATCGGTGCAGTATTAGAATGATTTGTGTTTCATTTTTTCCATTTCTTTTTCATTTTTGAGTGTACACAGCCATCCATAACCACTTGGTTCGTGTTTTGGATGCAGCGTTAATCGGGAGTTAAATATATTACAAAACCTACCGATTATAAGTTGCCACAAATTCAAATTTTGAAAGCTACCATAATCGGTAGATATGCTAAATACAATACCTACCGATTATTGGTTTCTCCACATTCAACTTTCGTCAAATTAGCCGTTGGAGTTTTTGGGAAAAACAAAAAGAGCCGTTGGACCCTAAACCTATATAAAGAAACTCATATCTATCACCCCAATTGCACCAAACTCTTTCCTCTCTTCAGTTTTAATTTTCATAACAAAAAACATGGATATTGCTTTTGCCGAAGAAGAAGATTGTGCTATTTATAGAGCGTGGGTTTTGGTAACTGCTCATGATCGTGTTCACAAGCTCCACAAATCGGAATCCGAAGAGCAGATATGGAACCGTATCTTAATGGTATTTGAGGCCTTAGATGGTAATCGAATTCGAAGATCATCCAATGACATTAAGATGAGAAAGAATGCGCTCGATAAGGAGATTGACAAACTTGAAGATGAGGAACGGTTTGTTAGGAATGTTTTTCCTTGGTGCACGTATGAAAAACGAGTAAGTATCTCTGTAACTCCAACTCACATTAACAAAAGTTAGTACTAACGTGTTACTCATCCGTAATTTCAGAGAAATCTTGCGGATCACCGGTATGCGGACCTCTACGGGAAACGATTTGAACATGAAGGATGCTACAAAATCAAGAGGGACAATTTCTATGGTCACTGGAAGTTATGATCTGTTTTAATACTTTTATGGTCAATTAGGAGTATGGATTTAGGTGCTTTTGACGAAATTGTAAGGTTAGGCCGTTTGAACTTTATGTAATGGATGTAATCGGAGTATTATTAATATAAAAACAAGCCGATTATACGAAATCGGTAGATTATTTTGTTAAACTACCTACCGATTGTAATATTCGGTTATGGCCGTTGAGGTTTCGTATCATTGGTGCACTACAATCGGTTGTTAACGATACACGTATTACCCCCGAATAAGACATTCGGTGGCAAACTTAAATTCTTATCTACCGATTAAGTTGGTATTTCTAAACACGACTATATTATTCGGGGGATAATTTTTTTTGTAATGTTCCGAATGTACGATGGCCCAAAAATCAGAATTTGGAAAAACTTAAACTTTTCAAATTTTGTCTTTGAAATAATCGGAGGTTAAATTAGTTACAAAAACTTCCGAATATGGGCTGTTTAACCTTCAATATTGGCCCTTGGAACCACCTGGAGCCATGGCGTGGTTTGTTTTGAACTTGTAATATTCGGAGGATAATTTTTTTGTAATGTTCCGAATGTACGATGGCCCAAAAATCAGAATTTGGAAAAATTTAAACTTTTCAAATTTTGTCTTTGAAATAATCGGAGGTTAAATTAGTTACAAAAACTTCCGAATATGGGATGTCTAACCTTCAATATTGGCCCTTGGAACCACCTGGAGCCATGGCGTGGTTTGTTTTGAACTTGTAATATTCGGAGGATAATTTTTTTGTAATGTTCCGAATGTACGATGGCCCAAAAATCAGAATTTGGAAAAACTTAAACTTTTCAAATTTTGTCTTTGAAATCATCGGAGGTTAAATTAGTTACAAAAACTTCCGAATATGGGCTGTCTAACCTTCAATATTGGCCCTTGGAACCACCTGGAGCCATGGCGTGGTTTTTTTTGAACTTGTAATATTCGGAGGATAATTTTTTTGTAATGTTCTGAATGTACGATGGCCCAAAAATCAGAATTTGGAAAAACTTAAACTTTTCAAATTTTGTCTTTGAAATAATCGGAGGTTAAATTAGTTACCAAAACTTCCGAATATGGGCTGTCTAACCTTCAATATTGGCCCTTGGAACCACCTGGAGCCATGGCGTGGTTTGTTTTGAACTTGTAATATTCGGAGGATAATTTTTTTGTAATGTTCCGAATGTACGATGGCCCAAAAATCAGAATTTGGAAAAACTTAAACTTTTCAAATTTTGTCTTTGAAATAATCGGAGGTTAAATTAGTTACCCAAACTTCCGAATATGGGCTGTCTAACCTTCAATATTGGCCCTTGGAACCACCTGGAGCCATGGCGTGGTTTGTTTTGAACTTGTAATATTCGGAGGATAATTTTTTTGTAATGTTCCGAATGTACGATGGCCCAAAAATCAGAATTTGGAAAAACTTAAACTTTTCAAATTTTGTCTTTGAAATAATCGGAGGTTAAATTAATTACCCAAACTTCCGAATATGGGCTGACTAACCTTCAATATTGGCCCTTGGAACCACCTGGAGCCATGGCGTGGTTTGTTTTGAACTTGTAATATTCGGAGGATAATTTTTTTGTAATGTTCCGAATGTACGATGGCCCAAAAATCAGAATTTGGAAAAACTTAAACTTTTCAAATTTTGTCTTTGAAATAATCGGAGGTTAAATTAGTTACCAAAACTTCCGAATATGGGCTGTCTAACCTTCAATATTGGCCCTTGGAACCACCTGGAGCCATGGCGTGGTTTGTTTTGAACTTGTAATATTCGGAGGATAATTTTTTTTGTAATGTTCCGAATGTACGATGGCCCAAAAATCAAAATTTGGAAAAACTTAAACTTTTCAAATTTTGTCTTTGAAATAATCGGAGGTTAAATTAGTTACCAAAACTTCCGAATATGACACTCCTTTCCCTCCTAGCACTAGTTGTCACTTTCTTCCTCCCTTCTCGACTTTGTCTAAACAACAAAGAAAGGAACAATATTTACAAACTATACAATCGGAAGACAAAGTATGGAAATATAACCCGAATGTACACATTTGGACGTAAGAATACACATACTGTTCCCGAATACAAAACAATCGAAAGCTAACTAAACATATTTGCAACCGAATATGCATCAGTTGGAGTTCGGAAGCTGTAAATTTTTCATCCTACACAATCGGAAGACAAAGTGCATATCTATAACCCGAATGTACAAATTCGGAAGTAAGAAGACACATATTTTTTCCGAATGAAAAAAAATCGGAATATAACTAAACATGTTTACAACCGAATATTCATCAAATGGAGTTCAGAAACTCTAAAATTTTATCCTACACAATCGGAGGTATAAAACATTATATTGTCTTCCGAATAAATACTGGCCCCAAAATGGGATTTTTCCTATATCAGAAATTTTGAGATTTTTTCAATATATACATTCGGTAGTGAGTGTTCTTCCGAATACTTTGTGTCTACTTAAATATATTCGGTAGCCAAAAAATTCATTAAACTACCGATTATTAGCAGTTTGTATCCAGGAAGATATGGCCACCAATATTCGGCAGATAATTATCAAATCTTTCTCCCGAATACTGTCGATGTTCTTGAGAAATGAAGAACACGACTACATTCGGTAGTAAATGAGCATGAATATCGTCCGAATCTGGATAACTAACCGAAAACCCTAGAAATTGATTTTCTCGATTCGTCGAATTAAAGCGAAATAAACCCCAAAAATGATAGATTCTTACCTAATTGGGGCCATTTGAAGTTGAAGAAGTGTTTGACTATCGGAATCGCCACCACCGACTACATTGTCGGGTACGCGTTCTTCGCATTCTTCTTCATTTGCAGCAACAATTTCTTTATTTCTTGCTAAAATCCCAATCTTAGGATCGATACCCCGAGCAACATTTTTGGTTCTAGGTCTGTGGGTTTCATTTCCCTTATCCATTGTTTTATAATGAATCGACGATTTTTTGATTTTACGATTCGCGGCGATGTTTCGGTTGAACGAGGAAAGTTTTTTTTCTTCCACAATCGGAAGATAATATGAAACTGGAAGAAGAAGAGTTGAAATGAGTAGAATTTTTTTTGATTTGGTTTTTATACGGTTTTACCAGAAGGGAATTTATGTAACTTCAATATCATATAGGGTACCCCTTAACTAGAGTCTTTGGATGAGTATAAATTAATGGCCCTTAAATCTTTTTGAGTGGCCCCTAAAAACGCGAGGTTTTATTAGTACGAAAGAAGCATGTATTATGATAACAGTATCTACCAAAAATAAATAATCATAGCTCTGCCCAAAAGAATTTTGGATACAATTACAACTGCTTTAAGTTTTTAATTAACAGTCAAATGAGGACCAAACGAAAGGACATAATCTTTCTCAACTGGTACACTAACAAAAAGGGAAATCAGCAGCTTATGGTATACAAACTGGTCGCCTGGATCAAAAAGAAAACATAGTGCAACAACAGTTAGTTGGAATGAATACCTCCCCCGTGAAATCAAGTAACAAATCAGAACATGAGGGAAGGGTAATTGAATAGACTACCAAATTATTCATATTGGTAACGTTGTTGGTGGTCATAAAATCCAACTCCTCTAGTTTCGCTGTGACCCTGCTTTGAACGGCGCAGCTACTGTGCCTTCAAAACCTTCAGCAAACCTCCTAAAAGATGTGTCTTCCATATACTTGAAAAGAGAACACTTCTTATGCCTCAACTTCAAACCTGGGCAACAGGATGTATCTCAAAGATAGATAATCTACTTAATTGCTTCAATATATATCAGTAAACATGGTGAAAAAAGAATGTTATGGAGTTGGAAACGAGAAAAATATTGGCTCACACACTTAATCTGCAGGACAATTTAGCAGAGCACATGTTTGCAACAAAATAGTTCTCACATGAGTCAACACATCAGAAAAGGAGGGTTACAAGGTTGCAGATAAATTATCAACAAAAGGATTCTAACTTCTAGTTGATTTGGAGACACTTGCTTTATTTGAAGAAGTCCACATAACTTCGGTTGTTTGAGGGCGCACCAGATCCGTAACATGGGCAACTACCAAAAATGTAAACCACGACATGCTTAATGAGAGAATAGAAGATATCAGAAATGCATATTTGATATTCCTATAACATAACTGAGGATAGCTTGTGTTTGAGTTACATTAAACATCACCGATCAGTCTCATCCTTTTAGCATGGAAATTCGCAAGCTTCATCGTACGAAGGGAATGGAATCCACCAATGTATGCCATCCATTCTGCATGTACATTATTATAATTCTTTGAATTAAGAATCAGCAACAATACCAACATTCATGTGCAACGTAATAGGGAACCTAATAGATACGCTGAAAACCAGCTGTTTTGAAAAATGAGTAACAATATTAAATCGCAGGGCCACGCGGGTCAAAGGACTGAAGGTCTATCAGGGAACAGCCAACACCAAAAGTAAACCCTATCATAATAAAAAAGTAAGTTATGGAACTACCGTGCAATCGGTGCTTCTCTTTATGAAAAAGCATGTATCTTAGATCACCAACCAAATCCCACATCTCTCTTCTCGTTCCACGATGTAAAGCACTAATGGCACCAGTGTGCTCTGAGTACACGCATACTCGACTGAGTTTTCTTGTCTGGCATTTGACAATTCTGGCCTATAGGGAGAAGCTGTACCCATAGGTGTTCTCATTTGCAGCTGAAAAACACCGTGCACCAATAACTTATCAAAAGGAATCCAGCTTACCAAAGAGGTTCATTTGCTTTCCGTAGACATTATGCACGTCACTTTCAGGGTCAGGGTAATTATATGCACAAAATTGGTTAAAAAGACCAAAATCAATAATTCCTGGATGAAAAGGACACTTAGATTTAGATACTGTTTAAATGGCCAAAATTTTAAAAATGGCCAGGATGTAACCAGTTTCATCGTTCCCATTTTCAAATATTTTTTCTTATTTTTAATTACACAGGATGCATCCAGTTTCATCCTTGCTATGTTTTAAATTTAAGCCAGGATGAATCCAGTTTCATCCTTGCTATTTTTTCTTTGTCCATTTCACCCGAATTATTTTTTACTCGTCCATTTGAACCGTGATTAAATTTTTTTTGGACAAATGACCCATTTTCCGAATTATATGCTTATTGCAACAGTTTCTATGAGTAGCACAGAAACCACCATTCTGGTATTTGCTGATTAGTCGTGATATAATAGGAAGCAAGTATTCGGTTAGGATATTCAACCATGATGAGCAGAAAAAGATGGTTTGTAGTTTTCACTTACTGTACGCTAATGCCAATGCCGGAAAACTACAATGTACCCATATTTTAGGAAATACAGCATTGTAATCCTGTTGTTCTTCAAAAGAACATCATGAGCATTCACAAAAGTAAACTGGTTAATTTAAAGTAGACACATCTACCTGCCGAAATCCGCTCCCAACAGTCATGCTTTGGCTTTGCTATTTGATAAGTTTATCCGAAAGTCCATTGATCAAAATTCCTGACTATAAGAAGTATGCAAAACCATCATTAGCACTAAAACCAAAAACATAATGTATTTTCAACTTTTAACCATTTTATATCGTCGCGATATAATAGGAAGCAATGGTTTTGTAGTTTTCACCTATTGTACGCTAATGCCAATATACCGGTTAACAGTCAAACAAAAAACCTAATTAAATATCCTAACAACACAAATCAGAAGATATTGAATGATTTTCCAAAGAACCCCACAACAACGAAAAATAGATGAATGATAAAAAGTAGATAAGGGGCTAGGATTTACCAAACACAATGGGATTTGAACCCTCAATTCAGTACCCAACCAAACAGCAGAGATAAACCCTCACCCGAAAAAACCTAAGACCAACAAAATCAATACCCAGACAGAACAGGAGAACAAAGAAAAAACTGCGAGAAATATCTATGCTGAAACCTTTGTGTAGCATTTTTGATTCTCACACCATGCATCCATATATTAGCCCCTGCAATACAACAAAGAAGAAAAAGAAATCAGTACAGGAGAATGAAGAACTAACATGGAGATGAAAGGATGCGGCGGAAAGAGAAAAAGAGAATTTTAGATTGCATGGTTTTTATACGTCAGCCACTGAATGTTCACCACCCACATATTTTCGGGGAGCAAAGAAAACAGACAAAAAAGAGTCAACACCCCTGTGTTCTGTTGGTCTAATTCTTCTCGAGTGGGGCCTGAAGCTCTAGAATTCAAGCTTTGTTCAGCTTTAAACCACAAGTCCTCAAATTATATATACAGCAAATACCTTATTCTCCGACATCCTTGAAAGCATATTCTTCTGCTGAAGGTCTCCAACGTTCCCTGTTCAGCACTTCAGCTTAACCTCTTGCTGCAGAAGAACGTGAAGCATCATTATCCACTCTAGGAAACAAATTCGGGTTCAAACCAGTTTTAAATGAGAAAGCGGAGGCAATCGGTGAAGATAACCAAATACGCCGCAGGCGACTACAACTGATATGTTGTGGACTGCTTTCATATGGAGTATATATAGAAATGGTAATAATAATGTGCACTATGATGAAATTAACTGCAATATACCTGCTGGCCCCGTTCATGAGCAATTTTTCCTTCCAATAGACATTGGAACGCGTACCAAAAATAGGAGCTTCCTCTTCTCTTCTTTCCCGTTCCAATTAATACACGGTTTTAGTGAACTTTTCTGATGCTTCTTCTCCTATTCCAGTCTTCTCTTTCGGTTACTATTCTTTTCTACGTATGCAGTCAAAGACCTTGTGCCACATAACTCTCCTTCTCTTCTTGCTCTCTCTTAATTCTTTGTTGCTCCCTTTCGTAAGGTTCTATAGCAAGCCTAATCTTTTCTGCCTACACAATAACTTTCTGCATCTTTTGTCCTGCGGACTCTTCGCCGGGGTTCCTTCGAAGAACACAATATGAATAAGCCATAATTGGTTGGATCCACTACAGTATGTGATGTTGCAAAAACAAAAACCAACATACCTTTTCCAACAAATGACGTCCTCGTAGTTCTTCGTGATTTTCAGTAACTGACTTTCTGGCAAGAAGCAGCTTTTAGTGCTTCTTATTGACCACCTCTACTAAACCAAGCCGAGCCTCGCCGAGTTTTGATGCCTTCTTAACTGGAGGATGAATCCTAACTGGATCAAGAAGAGTCAGGTGGCCCAAGCCTGTAAGACTGAAGATCCTAAAGAAGGAAAAGATAAATACATAACTTAAACTGATATACGGATTGCAAGTTTATATAGTGTGTCCCTCTCTTTGTAGGTGTTCTATGCGGCCTAGAGAAAAGCATTTGAGGTTCCTAGGACAAGACATTCGATTTGATGGCATCAACTAAAAACTTCTCAAAATGGAATCATCTTGGACAAGACCCTGATCGTCATCTTCTGATAAACCTATAAAACCTGAAATGCAAAAGGCAAACAGATAAAAAATGACAAACACCGTAAGGGTGAACAAAAATGAAGGGAACAAATCTACGTTTGTTGGGTGGCATTTAGAGTGTGCAAGTTCTGGGTACTAAGATGCGGTGGTTAGTTCGTCCTTGAGTGATCGAAGAAATATAAGCATCATTACCTGCTGATGCAACTGCAAGGTAGCAAGCTTTTCGAGAGCAAGAACATAATTTGGAAGTTGCATTTCTGGAACAGAAGATGCAGACAAAATCTTGCCTCCAACACTGGCAATACTGCATAACAAATAATTCGAGTCCACCAGCAAAGGCATCTCCATCGCTTCAGCAATGCTGAACCACAAGCTAGGGCAGTTTAAATTGCAAAGATACTATAAGTGTTCATCAAACAACTTTAAACAATTTTTGATACTTGTCATTACCTGCTATTCAAAATTAGGGATGGACAGAAAAAAGCAACTGCAAGAAAAATCGTTTGGGGTCTTTCACAAAATGCAAAGAACCTGTTTCTGAACAATGATATCCCTTATTGGTTTTAATGTTACTTCTTTGAAGCCTAACTTCACTGACAAAAACAAAGGCAAACAAACCCATATACAGCTACAACTGTTCATCAACTGTTATTTCTTATTCATTTCATCATTTGGCCAAAGCCTACTATTATCAGGTTTTATGGCAGTCTGAAATCCATACCATTGTTACAAGCAAAGACTTAAAGCCATCATATTATGTTAGGTTTACCATTTTGAACACAAATTGGGGAAGCACACAAAAAACAACTACGACAAAGAGAGTCTACGAAGCAATATTTGAGACATGAATAACAAGCAAATGTCAAAAAATTTAACTGATGTGATAGCAAAATGAGTCCATAATCAAAATTAAAAACACAATTTTCATACTCCCTCCATCCCACCATTAAGTGAACTATTTACTTTTAGATTTTGTCCCACCATTAAGTGACCTATATGGCTATATCACTAAACAAGAAATATTTCTAAAATTATCCTTTTAATTGATTATAAGAAATATAAGAAATATGCATAATTTGATAGGCATGTTTATATTCGTTACATAGGTGTTTTAAAATGCTTTTCAATGGTATGAAGTTTGCGAACATCCGTGGTGTAGTTTGAGAGATAAACAATTTCAAAATTTCACTAGTTATTATCCATAAGGGTATAATTGTAAAAAATATTTAAATATACTCTTTTCAGTTGCTTGCATTAAAAATTGTGCAAACTTGAACTAGGTCACTTAATAGTGGGACGGGGGAGTATTATATAGATATATATAACCAAAGGTCTTTACAAACATTAACTAAGACACCAGGATTAACCCAAAAGTAGTTCTAAAACCTAAAATTACCCCAAAATTCTAATTTCTTAAACACCCAAAAAATCACCCAAAATGTTATATCATCAATTACCCATTTAAAGCAAATACAGAAATACTCTTTTGAAACCCTAATTCCTTGATTTCTATTTGCTTTAAAGATCTCCATCAATAGATCATCTCTTAACCTAGAGGACTCTGGATCTTCATCCCTCACAACAACTTCTTCACTCCCAGAAAATACAACTCTTCTACCTTCAATCAGATTCACCACCTCTATTGTCCTGGTGAAGCTTCTAGGTTTAGGATTAGGAAAGTAAGTTTTGATCAGGTTATAAAGTGCACTTATTTCCAAACAACCAACCAATCCAATTGTTATAGCATGTAGTTCTTTTCATTCTTCTGATAAGCTGAAGCAGTCCAATTATAATATTTTTTGGCTGCAGAGATAATTGGTTTAATATTTTCATACTCGCAACGCAGCGCAAATAATCATAATAAGGTTTCGCCTGATAATAAATAGCACCGCCGATGGCGGCATTAGTGGCAACAACGGCGGCTGCACACCATGGAAGCTCACTTGGAGGCATTTTCTAGGTTTTTTTTTGTTTCAGAGAGAAGAAAAGGTTCGAAGACAGAGATGTTTATTATAGTTTTTTTTTTGTTTTTTTGATCGAAGGAACAAATATATTACACAGAAGAGTTTGTTACATCATTTTGCAAGTAAGGAATTAACACAACGGGTGGGTTAGACCACCATTCCCCACAAAGATGATGCTTTCTAGCAGCCTTAGCTAGAGCATCAACAACCTTATTACAACCCCGATAGACAAAACACACAAGACCACAAAACATTAATATTACATGTATGAACACATTTCTTGAGCAAAGGCATACTCTTCCAGGGAGAAAGGGAAGACTGATTGTTAACATAAGAACTGAGGTTCACATTATCAGTTTCAAACACAACAGCAGAGAAACCATTAGAAGTCTCCATTTCCATAGCCTCCAATAAAGCCCATGCTTCTGCCTGGTGAATATCAATAGCTCTTCTTATCATTGATTTTCCAGCCACATATTGTCCTGCATCATTGCGAATTATTATGCCAATACCATCCATTAATGAAAGAGGACTATAAGAAGCATCTATATTGATTTTTAACACATTCAACGGAGGAGGCTTCCAAGTATCATTCACAACAGATCTAACAATAGCAAGAATACTCGATGGAACATGAAGATGGTGTTTTGCAATATGAAAGCTAATTTGATGAATGACAGTGATATGATTAGGAGAAATGCTAGAACTATGTTTCCAAATAAAATGCATAATGCAAACTATAATATGTATGACATGAGGGGTACTAAGGATATTTATCTGAGAGTCTAGAGACTGCCAAGTCTGAACGCAAGACAGAAGAGAACCAAACTGCACAATGGAACTGCCCTGCTGAGGAAAAAAATGTCTCCAAATAGCCTGAGTGAAGGGACAATGAAGAAACATGTGATCAATATCTTCAGAATGAGCTGAGTGCAGAGAACACAATGCTGATCAAAAGAATTCATCTGTGTAAACAATCTTGCTTTAACTGGCAGAGTATCATGAAGACTTTTCCACAAAAAATCTGATATTTATACGACATTTTAACCTTCCAGAATTTTAACCAGAACTGCGGAGACAGATTGAGAGTTATGCTACTTATATCATCTTGTTGACACAACATTTTATAACAAGAAGAAGTTGTGAAAACACCTGAAGCAGTATAAGGCCAAATCAATGAATCTTCTTGATCCAACTGGACGGGAATAGTAAGAATTAAATCTACTTGTAATGAAGTAAACAATTGGCGAAGAAGAGAAATATCCCAGTTACCAGTTTGAGAGTTAATTAGTTGAGAAACCCATTGATAATCTGAAAGATGAAGGTCATCCCAATCGGTAAGAGGTGTTGACAAAGTTGGAATCCAATTTGAAGTCCAAATATTAATATTAGTGTCGCTGCCTACTTGCCATTTTGCAAACCTGAGAATAATATAGAGACCTTGACAAATACTTTGCCATACCCAGCTTGCATTAGCAGAATCTGGAGGTGGAAATAACTGCAAATCATTTTGAGGAAAATATTTACCTTTCAAAAGTCTACCCCACAAAGCATCTTGATTATGCAGCAACTGCCAAGCCAATTTAGCAAGAAAAGCGTAATTATGGTTCCCTAGATGCTTCAAACCTAATCCACCAAGTCTTTTTGGTGCTCTCACTTTATTCCAGGGAATGAGGCGATGAGTATTATGCCACTAATATTGTCGTTGAACCTTATCCATCTGATGAAGAATAGATTCTGGTAACTTAAAAATTTGCATTTGGTACATGCCCATCGAACTCAGAACATGATTAACTTGAGTAGTCCTACCCGCATGATTAACCAGTTTGCTCTGCCAACCTTGAAGTCTAATATTCATGTTATTCAAAATACCCTGACTGTTTTTGTGTCCAGATCTATGCAAAAGTAAAGGAATTCCCAAATATTTTTCTCCCACCCCCATTTGATACAAATTAAGAATCCAATTTATACTTCTTTTTTGAGAAGGAGTAGTGTGCTTACCAAAAAATATAGTAGACTTTTGCATATTAATCACCTGTCCTGAAGCTTGTCCAAAGATGTGCAGAAGATCCTTCAAATGAATCATTCGAGTGGAATTTGCTTGAAAGAAAAGTAAGCAATCATCTGCTAAAAATAAGTGATTAATTGCAGGACAATGCTTACCAATTTTCGAACCCTGAAGAAGACCTATATCAACATGATGTTGTAACAGTCTAGAAAAAGCCTCCATAATAAATAAAAACAAATAGAAGGCTTAAAGCTGGTTGAAGGAGTCCCATTAATGAGTAAAAAAATATCAGTTGTACAAACACACTGTTCAATCAAAGCAATCCAATCAGAATTAAAACCAAGCTGACAAAGAATACCTAACAGAAAAGGCCATTCTACCCTGTCGAAAGCTTTCGACATGTCCAACATCATACCAACAAGAGCATGTTTAATCTTTTTAGACTTCATAGTGTAAAGTAATTCATGAGAAATAATTACATTGTCTTGAATATGTCTTCCTGCAACATAAGTTGTTTGAGTTGGTGATATAATCTTAGAAAGAAATGGTTTTAATATGTTAGCTATTATCTTAGAAATGATTTTATAGCTAACATTACAAAAACTAATAGGTCTGTAATCTAAATGTATTTGAGGATGTTGGATTTTTGGGATTAGGACTTGATAAGTATGATTCATGGCTCCCAGCATATGTTTATTGGTAAAAAAATATTGAATCATTGAAATTACCTCCGAACCAATTGTATCCCAGCACTTTTGATAAAAGGCAGCTTCAAAACAAAGACTAATAGGTCTGTAATAATTCACCAATAGAAGGTGAATTATTACAGTTTGACTGTATGATTCTCTTTAAAACCCTAGATTGGGGCTGACATAGTTAATCCCATTTAGGGTAGCCTTCTACGGGATGTCCCAAAACTTGGAAAAAGACAAAGACTCTAAGGCCACTTTATATGGGTGTGGCAAACATTCATGTTTGCCATTTATGCACCCACTATGAAGGTGGTAAACTGGCAAACCGGCCTGGATAAGTGGAAAAGGTCAAGCTTCTACCGAGCGGTCGAGACACCGTTAGACATAGTGTCCACCGTCAGCGGTCTAGACTAGACCGCTCGTATCATCTCATCTAACGGTCATCATTTCATCTGCCTATAAATACAATATCAAATTTCATTTCAACTCACATCATTTCTTCAATCTCCATTCTTTCACTCTACAAATCCAATATGTCAGTTCGAGTTCGAACTCGTAAATTTAACATATCTGAAGATGAATCCATTTGCAGGCATTGTGTTTTTGTTACGCAAGATATGGATGATGGTGGAAAAAATCAACATCAAGAGGTTGCATGGAGTCCCATATTTCAGAGATTTCAAGAAGAAACATTGAACCTCAATAATAGAAATGCAGATGGATTGTGTCATCGCTTCGGAATAATCAGCAAGGATGTGAAGTTGTGGGATGTTGCACTTGCTGAAGGCTATCAAAACCTACAAAATGGCCAAAACGCAAATGATGTGGAGCAAATGTGTCGGCTCGAATGGCGCAACAGAGTTGGAAATAATTTTCACTTTGAGGGTTGTTATCTTATCTTGAGGGTGTTTCCCAAATATGATCAGTTTAGAGTAACTTCCCAAATATGATGCATCTTTCGTTTGTATGATGCAACTATCATTTGTATCAAATTTTAATTTTAAGATATTAATATAAAACTAGTGCATCTTTCATTAAACGTTTAGAATTTTAATTTACATTAGTGCCTCTTTCATTCATCTAGATAATGACATAACTTACAGTAAAGACTTTAAAAGTAAAAATTTGGGACAATGTTCTTCATCTTTGTTTGTCTTCTTAATTTGACCAAACTTCCAATCAATGCGCTCATGAACGGACTTTCCTTTGTTTATCTTCATCTTTACCTTCAAATTTTCCTTCCCTTGAACTTTTCTTGGTCTTCTCTTAGTTGGAGGTTTGATTTGGTTAATATCCAAAACTTGTAGACTTCTTTGATTTTTACCTATTTCTTTATAACCTTCACATATCTTATTAAGGGCGGATTCAAGCACCACTCCAGAAAAATCAAGTTGGGATTCAAATTTTGCCATTTTGAAAGATAATAAGATAGAAAGATAGAAATTTTTTGTGTAAAAAATTTGGTGTAATTTTTGTGTGATTTTTTGCCCTTTTTATAGCGGTGGAGAAAGAGCCGTTGGAGGTTTCAAATCCACCGAACGGTTGAGACTACACCGCTAACGGTCTAGTCTACACCTCTAACGGTCGAGTCTACACCACTAAAGGTGTAGTCTCAACCGTTCGGTGGAGACTCGACCGCTTACCTTTTCTCCCATAGTGGCGTGGTCAGTTTTCCAGGACAGCTGGTATGGCATATGGAGGGTTTAGCCATCCCCCATAGGAACCGGCCTAAGAGACACCTTCCCATTTAATTACATTGTTGCCCTTCCCAGAACATTATATAATCCATAAATATGGATCGGATTCCCAATATGGTAAATTTTGTTTTGATGAATCTCAATATTCTCATATGGTAAACGTTGTTTCGATGACTCTCAATATTCTCATATGGTAAACATTGTTTTAATGAAGACCCGTTTCGGGTCTTTAGTGCGGTTTGAAAATTTGATACGATGGAATAGCTTTCTAACAATTGTTACATTGTCGTGTATTGATCTTCGCGGTATGAATGCATTTCTAAATGAGCTTAAAATGGGAGGAGTGGTCTGGTGAGATTTATCATAATTTTGGATATAAATATATAGGTAACAAATACAAAGGTTGATTGGTCTTAATTGTGATGGTTTTGACGGGTGATCAACCTTTGAAATTAAAACAATATTTGTATGGTTCATGAGTGGGTGAACTTAGAGAGTTGAAAAAATATATAGCATAGATATTAATTGATTACATGTGGTATCCAGAAGACTTTGAAAACCTTACTAGTATATTCATCCGGATCGGGAACATTTCCCGAGTTAATGGATAAACGATCTTGCTTGATTTTCGTCGGGGTTACTTCCTCAGTGAGTGTGGCACGTTGTCTTGAAGTTAATCTTGGTGTGAATTCTTCACATAGATTTTCATCTATTATTATGTTTGAAGTTGTGTATTGGTCAATGTAATGATCAAGGATGTTCTTAGTTACTTCATTTGTATCACTGACCCAATTATTTTATTGGTTTTGTAGTTTTTATATGTTGTTAAAGCTTCAATGAATGTTTATTTGTGTATGGAAAAATGTGGTATTACAGTCTGCCGATTGTATCCATTGAATTCTGGATCTTTGTTGTCAATTTGTTGTGTGACATTGAAGTAGAGTTAGGTGGTTCCTCCTAAGTTGTTTTTCTTGGAGAAGCCAGTATTCCGGTTCATTTCCACTTCAAGTAGACATTGATGTTGTGCAAGTTCAGTCTGAACCATCGATTTCATGATCATTTTGTAAGGTGTCCAAAAGTTTATTTATTTCAACCAGTGTTGATGAGGTTTAACTGGAGATCCAAAGCAGGTTCTCAGTCATTCAGTTGAGTCCAAGTAGCATCAACCACCAATTTGAGTTATGTGTAAATGAGCCACAAGTGTTCAAATTTGTAGGTTTTACTCTTCTTTTTTTGTTGCCTTAGTTTATAGTAAAATTGGAGTGTGATCAAAGTTTATCCTTTGAGGATGAGTAATGCCCGCATGCGGATTGACAATGCGCCAATGTTGGGTGGCTATAGCTCTCTCAAGTCGCTCCATTATGTTATCTTGCCCTTGTTAATTATTGTCCATGTATATGGATCCTCGTGAAATCCTACAATGATCCACAACTTCATAGAAGTATTCCATCAATATCCAAGAGGTTGCTTTGTTGATATTGCGGAAGATTGTTGAAAAATCTTGCCGGAAATCTTATCTCACATCCGGATAAGGAGGGCCCTATAAGCTTGTGCATAACCATGGTTGGCTCAGTGTTGTTGGAGTGACAACAACATTAATGTAACTTGGGATTGCAGAAGAATCTGAATATTAAAGTTGTTCTCCCATATTAAACATAACCCCTTTTTTTCTAATTTTAGGAACGGTAGATAGATTCTGGAATTGTAGAGATTGAGTGAGGCTCGTCATATGATTTTTATTAGCTAAAGTTTCAGATAGGAAACAAATATTAGGTTTATGTAAAGCAAGTAGTCCTTATGGGATGAGCCCACCTATGTGCATCCGCGAGTGCACATTCCTCCCATCCTCATTATCCGGACTTAACGGGGGTTTCTATCGTCTAAAATTGTATAAAGAAAATAGAAAAACCGATATTTTTTGTTTATTCTATAGGCTACCTCTCTCCTTTTTCTCCTTTCTTCTTCCTCCAATCCATTTTTGTATCTTCCATGAAAAACTGAAGATCGTAGAATTTGATCACAATCAAAAATTGTCAAAAATTAGAAAGAAAAAAACACAGCACAAAACTAGAATATTACCGGTTAGTATTTGCTTAATTTTTGCGTTTGTTTTCATCAACTATAGGGATATAAAGTCATTCTGTTTTCAATCCTTCTTCTAATTAAGTTTGGTTTTGCCAACAATTATAGTCTCCTGGAAACAGTTGTGTTGTGTTCATGCTAATAAACTTATGATATTCTGTTGGTAAAATTTTATGGTCCTAAAATTAATATCAAGTTATCTCTACCCTATTCACCTGATTCCAATTTTATCATTCATAACAATATTATTTATCAAAACCCAAATTAAAAATTTAATAATAATCAACAATTTTCTTCAGGCATTTCATCAACCAATTTCCTTGCAATTTCCTGAAACTTCTTTTTGATCAAAAATAAATAAATAATCCATGGTTCAATCCATGAAATCACATCTCCATATGAACATCTTACCCACATAATTAAACAGTTTACCCACATAATTAAGGGACTCACATGCATATGATTCGATTATCCAACCCATTTTAAATACAAAGATTGGTACAGACCAAAACAAAATAGAATGTAATTGGGTGAAATATCAAACATTTTTTAATACACTGACGTAATTTTGATGGGTTTGTTCTTCTTACTAAAATCCCTAATACGGTGTTTAGGATGAAATAGGACGATAGTTAAAGATGTATTAATCATAATCAAGATCACCATTTTCTTGTTCACAAAATTGGTCAAAAAGACCAAAACAAACAATTTCTGGGTGAAATAGATTTCTAACTTTTTATATTGTTTATATAGCCAAAAATCAAAAATATATTGTTCAATTAGTCAATTTGGATATTTCACCCAGAAACAAGTGAATAAAGAAAATATTTTTGACTAAAACACCCATTACTTAGAAACGATATTGCATAAAAGTATTTCCTTCTCTTTATATCGACAGAAACGATATACAACAGAGACAAAAATTCTCTTCCAGATCTGAGAGCTCAATCATGGTGATGAACAACTGTGAAATCAACGTTTAAGTTATTTCTTCTATCAAAATCTTTTCATGTCTTCGAACGGTAAGTTTTCAATTTCAAATTCATCAAGTTATTTAACTGGTTATGATTTATAAATCCGATTTTGGCTTTGTTTTTGTTTAATTATAAGAGGAATTCACATAAACCTGTGTTTTACTCTTTGATTCAGTAATATTGAATTTATTTTTTGTAATTTTTGGTTTTGTTGGTGATTTTCTAGGGTTACTAATAATCTGATTTTTATGATTTTTTAGGGTTATTAATAATTTGATTTTTATGCTTTTCAGCTTGTTTTTATTTCGAATCATTTGTAGATTTAGTTTTGATGTTATTCAATTGATTGATTTTTGGGTAAGAATTGAGTTAGTTTTTCATGTTTCAATTGATTTCAGGTTTATCTTATATTTACTCATCAATGTTTTGTGTGTTTGTTCTGTTTTTGTATTTAACTGATCAAACGTTGTACATGTAGTAGATGGCTCCCAATTTCCACTGAATGACATCCAGTTTCATAATTTTGTTGTTTATGTATGTTGTAGATGGCTCCCAATTTACAAATTCTTTGTGTGACTATACATTTAACCAGATGCAAACTAGTTTCTAAATTCTTGGATTACCTTAGTGAAGAGCATGCCTACTGCAATATTAGTCGACTACATTAGATTAAAAATTGAGTATGGTGGTTAGCATGGAAATGGATAAGGTAGAAGTGTTGTTGCTGATTGATATTGTTGTAGCTGAGATGAGTTACGAAGAATGCATGGTTGGTATGTTGGTGCCAAGAAAAGGAAGATATGATGTTATTGTTGATAGTGCTTCAAGTGGCCTGGATGAGGTGAAGTTACAGTTAAGCTGAGCAAATGGCTAGTAAAGAAGATGGTATGCAGCTGAAATTCCATGAGCTTGTAATGAAGTTGTACTTTGATGCAGCGATCATGGAGATGAGAGCGAGGGGATCTGATGTTGAGAAAGATTAAGAGAATGGGTTGCATTCAGATTAGGTTTTGGTCCGAGTATGGAGATGCAGAATTGCAAGAATTGTTTGAAGCATGAAAGTGATTGAATCTGACCCTGAGCTGTGTTGGATTTTGGTTGTTCTGGTAGTGCAGACTGAATGAATGGATTATGTGTGTGCTTGTAAGTTGCAGGTAACTCAGGACATTGTAGATGAGTTGGTGTTGTCCGATATTAGGCAATGTAACTGGTTTTGTGGCCAGTTCGGGGAGGAGCAGTGATGAGATGGTCAGAGTAGAAATTGCAGTTGGTAGTTATGAAAATATGTTAAGGGAGAAGTGGTTTAATGGTTAAGACGGAACTGGGGTTTTCTATATTAAATGAGTTCAGTTTGAATTGGTTGGAATGTAGATGTTTCTGCTTGATGGAGCAGATAGGTTGAGGTGCAGGTGATGATTGAACGCGAAATAAAAATATGTTTGGAATGTTGTTATTATTGAAAAGTTGTACCGAAGTTGTAAGCGGCATATGGATCACTTTTTCTTTATGTATTCAACTGAATAATAACATTAACTCTATTCATATATTTCTTGCAGATGCTTTGAATTTTCAAGTTCTTTCTATGGTCATGCATTCTACTGACTCATGTTCAATTGCAGATACTCTTCATTTTTTTATGCTAAAACTTGAATGAGTTCAGGAACAACACAGATTAAACCAGGATGAAACTGGTTTCATCCTGCATATTCTAAAAAATAGATTTTTTGGCCAGGATGAAACTGGTTTCATCCTGCATATTCTGAAGAAAAAAAAACATACCCATCCTGCACATACTCAATTTTTTTTTTTTGCCAAGATGCAACCAGTTTCATCATGCATATTCTGGCAAAAAAATACCTGCATATTCTGAGAAAAGATCATTTTAAATTATTTACTACTGGAAGTATATGCTAGTTTAAGTAACAACATTACATATTTAATTGACTTGCAATTAAGATTCATGCATTCGTAGATGAATCTTGATTTATAAATCAATGCAAAGAAAGTTTTACAAGCAATAAACTTAAGTTTAAACTACATCAATAGGCTTTTGTAGAGACCTATTTGCTAAACAAACTAATGACATCAACGATTTTAGTCATCATTCAACTTCCAGCAATTGCATACGTTATAAACTTCATTTATTTTCCTTTTTCTCCAACTTTTGCTAGCCACATTCACATCATGCATACTGCTTCTACTTTATTCACCATCCACATTCACTTCATGTATATTCGTGGCTCTTAATTCAGCACTCCGCTTGCTATTGCTTCCTGCAACAATCTATAATATAAGCGAAAATGGTTTGTTTGGTGGTCTTTGTGCACCTGAAATGACCACTGTTAGAACTTATAACAGAACCACAACTTTAAGTTTATATAATACATGATGAAACTGATTTCAACGTGTAATAATATAGGATGTAAAAAGGTTTCTTTCAATGAATACACATGATGAAACTAGTTTCATCCTTGTTTAAACTTAGATGAAAAAATATAGGATGTAAAAAGGTTTCTTTCAATGAATACACATGATGAAACTAGTTTCATCCTTGTTTAAACTTAGATGAAAACAATTTCAGCTCAACCCAAAACAGGATGAAATCAGTTTCATCCAAAAAAAATTCAGTTAATCTCAAACTAGTTTTTACATAGGGTAAACGTATATGAAACCAGTTTCATCCTTGTTTAAACTTGGATGAAAACAATTTCAGTTCATCCAAACCAAAACAATTTCAACACAATTTCCGTTCAACCCAAAATAGGATGAAACCAGTTTCATCCAAACCTAATTCAATCAACTTCAAACTAGATTTTACAGAGCTTAAATTTATATCTAACCACTTTCATCTAACCAAATTCAATCAATTAAGATAGGGTGAAACCAAGTTCATCCCAGTTTAAAGCTAGACGAAATCGTATCCACCCCAATTGAGTACATGAAGAACCCATTTCCAATACCAATCAAGATAAACATATAAACACGATGAACTAAACTATTTTCAATGTAATCAAAGACAATTAGGGTGTGAAGCTTACCAATTTAAGCATATATTTCAATTAACACAAAACCCTTTTTTGGATATTTCAATTCTCAAATTGTGAATTTGAGAAATTTGAATTAGGGCATCAGAAATTTCTTTATGGACGGTGGTGGTGGTGGCGGCGTCGATGACGGTGTTGGATAAACACGATGTTGTCGACGACGTTGGTGTTTTCTGGTAGTAGAGATGGTGGTGGTGGTGTCAATGTTGGTGGTGGAGAAACTTGATGTCTGTCGATGGTAGTATTGGTGTTTCTGGTAATGGAGATGGGATTGATGGTGGTTCCGGTGGGATGGTAGACGGTGGAGGAATTTGGTTCTCATCTGCTTTGAGAGAAGATGAAGATGAAGGCGTTGGTGGTTTTGTTGAAGAGAGAAGGAGAACGTGTTAATGTTTTGGTGGACGTGGCAGGGTAGTTGTGTCCATTTCAACTAAAGGATTCTTTTGGCCATTTGACCCAGACTGAAAGCTTACAAGTCCATATGGCCCAGGAAACACACAATTTTGGATATATATACCATTTTATGTCTCTTGTTTTACGAAGATGTATAGAGCAAAAGAGAATGAAAAGATAGAGACCAAACAAAAAGAACGATATTAATGGAAATTCATAGATTTGTGATTTCCAATGAATATTGATTATTAAAAAAGCAGGGGTACAATAACCAGACCCAATATTTCGCTTAGCAAACTGTATGGACAAACTCCAATATACTTTAAAGAGAATCAACTATACTCAATCTTAATAAAGTATATCAAAGAGTTATATCTCTCTTTCTCGATTCAATTCTTACTCAAGCAAATATAAATCTGCGAGTCTAATTGAATACAAGAGAAATCACTTGAACGGTACCAAAGACCAATGTTCAAGGATCAATGAATTTCAATCAACAACCAAAGGTCGGATTTCCAATTGATTGATTCAAACGCACAACCTGTGATATTTCAATTATATAACAAAATATAATGCGGAATAGAAATAATACAGACACCAGAATTTTGTTAACGAGTAAACCGCAAATGCAGAAAAACCCCGGGACCTAGTCCAGATTGAACACCACACTGTATTAAGCCACTACAGATACTAGCCTAATACAAATTAACTTCGGTCTGGAATGTAAATGAACCCCAACAAATCTCACACTGATTCAAGGTACAGTTGCGCTCCTTACATCTCTGATCCCAGCAGGATACTACGCACTTGATTCCCTTAGCTGATCTCACCCATAACTAAGAGTTGCTACGACCCAAAGTCGAAGACTTTAATAAACAAATATGTATCACACAGAAAAATCTACAGAATAGATAAATCTGTCTCCCACAGATAAACCTACAAGTTTTTGTTCCGTCTTTTGATGAATCAAGGTGAACAGGAACTAATTGATAACCCGTACTTATATTCCCGAAGAACAACCTAGTATTATCAATCACCTCACAATAATCTTAATCGACGCGGCGAAAGAAGATATTGTGGAATCACAAACTATGAGATGAAGATGTTTGTGACTACTTTTCAATCTTGCATATCGGAGATAAAGATCTCAAGCCAATCGTTACGATTGTACTCAACACGATAGAATCAGCAAGATCAGATCACACAACTACGAGAAAGTAGTATCGGTCTGGCTTCACAATCCAATGAAGTCTTTAAGTCGTTAACCTGGTTTAAGAAGAAAACCTAAGATTAAAGGAGAATCGACTATATATTATACAACTAGTATCACACGGAAGGTGTGGGGATTAGGTTTCCCAGTCGCTAGAGTTCTCCCTTATATAGTCTTTCAAATCAGGGTTTGCGATCAATGTTAGCTTGGTAACAAAGCATTCAACATTCACTGTTAGATGAAAACCTGATTAGATTCAAGCTAACATCTTTCAACCGTTAGATCGAAAACTTAGCTTGTTACACACAAATGAAATGTACTATTTTGGGTTTATGTAACCGTACCCAAATATGAGCATTTGTTGGTTCAACAATAATTAACTAATGGTTAGCCATATGAGCACTTTCATATCAACCATGTTCTTCTTCACCATAACTAGTTCAAATGACTCAAATGAACTATTTAGAGAGTTGTTCAATTGCAAGGAATTTTTATGTAACTACACAAGACACAATCAAAGAAAAAACGTTGTTTCACTCGAATCGGTTCAAGAACTATATAACCACGGTTTGCATTTAACATTCCTTAGTTAATATGAATAAGTTCACAAACAATCGTTTTTAGATATAACCAACTCAAGTTCACAAACTTAGTTCGCGGACTTAAGTTCCCGGAAGGAGTTCTCAAACTCCAGCAGAAATTCTCGGGTCGAGAACTTCCACCAGTTCGCGGACTTAGCTCACGCCACTATTCCAGTTCTCTCTTGATCAACAAAGTTCGCAAACTTAAGTTCAAGGAGAAAAGGACTTATACATGTATGTATTGACACATAATGCTTATATCCATCATTGGTTATATAATCTAAACTCTCATTTCAATCATTGAAACATTTTCAGAGGACGTTATATAGTTGTTATTCACAAACCATTTATCGTCAGAGCAATTTTCAAAGTGATTGAAACATAACATGACTTTCGTCACTAGGTAAAGATGAACTTGGCCAAAGAAAAAGCTTACCAAGAGAAATAGATAGGCGAGATAAACTCGGCTCGAAATAGCAAATGTGTATAATCAAAGTCTATATAGCAAAACGACTTTTGTCTCAGAATAGGAGATGGAGTAGATAGACTTTTGAGTGACAGATAAGTTCAAGTCTCCACATACCTTTTAGTCGATGAAGATCCACCAGTTCCTTGAGTAGTCCTTCGTCTTGTATGATGATCGCCATGGAGTTCTTGAGCTCAACTACACTTTATATCCTAGTCCAAGACTTAGCTATAGTAGACTAGAAATCAAGGCTTATAGTTTTGATCACTAACATTGACAAACATGCTTGAGATAGCAACGCATGCGAGTTCGACCGATCAATGCTCTAACAATATCCCCCTTTGTCAATTTTAATGACAAAACTATCAATACATATGGAATAAAAAAAAATAAATGAATTAACTTTTGTAGCTCATATTCCACATGCCTAATATTCAACAATACTCGAAATCTTCGTCACTTCCAAGTACTCCAATGATCCCAAAGGTTGTAAGTTCAGCATTATCGTTATTGAAAATCCGTAGCTATAACAACGAGAAAACAAGAGTTCTCAATCATTGTTATACAGTGTCATAGTATCATTACATAATATCAAAGTTCAATTGCATCACAACTTCGACAACAATACTATGGTGATATGTATCACTCCCCCTTAGTCAATACTCCATCTCACATGGAAACCACTCACCCTTACATAATGATCCGAAAACCATATATATTTGTAGTGTGAACTACATATTAATTCTCCCCCTTTTTGTCAATAAAATTGGCAAAGGTACGAAAACGGGATCCTAATGAAATTTCCGAAAGAGACATTTCATGACCAAAAGAAAGCACATATCATCTTATTTAGATGCAATCATATAGCCGAAGCGAAATGCATTCATCAAGGAGTTTATAAAGATAAGATAACCCCTATAATATTCCAAAGCCGCACTCCCCACAAAGATTTGGCAATTAAACACAAGTTCGATTAAGAACTCTCCCCCATAATATGTCATTCCTGAAAGAACAACAAGAGCGACCTTTATTTCAAAAGAAAAGAAGGATTTCTTTGGACATAACAAATCACATACAAGTATGAATTTGAATCCAAAAAACTCAATTAAATTAACCACAAGAGGACCCGTGATTAATTTAATCGTAAATGCTGAACATAAGTGAACTTATGGAGACTCAAAAATACACAATTAGATTAATCACAAGAGAACCCATAATTAATCTAATCGGAATACACAACCAAATTAATCACTAAAAGTAATCAATTTAATTGGTCATTCTCGACATAAGAGAACTTATGGAGCAACAACTAAATAACCAAACGAGAATGATTAAATTAGTTGAACATGCTCGGCATAAAGTACCTCACGGAGCAACAACTAAGCTAAAAAATAACTCAGTCGATTGTGCTCAACATAAGACACTTTGTGGAACAACACAGTATGTACACAAAAATTGTGGATCGGAGGTCGACCTAATACCGTGTAATAAGCAAGGATTCATTCTATTTTCCATCACCATTTGCACAATGACATAAAATAGACTTAATCCTTGTAAACAAAAGCTTTATCCTTTCTTCCATCAAAACAATGACATAAAAGATTTTAACTTTTGTAATGTCAAAATTTCATTATATCTTCTATCAATATGTTCATACCGACATAATAGAGATAACTTTTGAACAAGTATGGGACAATCACAGGTTCACGGACGTAACAACATATCCCATAACAGTTTGCAATATATAAAATCATAAAGATTAAACTTGCAAAAATCATCTTCCAAAAACTTAGAATAAATCTAAAAACATTGAGAATGAAAATCGTTGGACATAGCTATGTGTAATCACAATAATTGTTGTTCCAAACTCTAGTAATCCTTCTCAAAAACAAGAATAAATTCTCATAAGAAGTTTCCTAGGCATCAAGACAAACTCGTAATGCACATATAAAATGATTTGTCCTTCGAGGGTAGAATCAATCTTTTTCGCCAAGATTTACACCAAGAATAGCTACCAAAGGCGTATAAAAAGATTTTCATAACAAAGAAGAACATACAAAGTCATTAACGACCATGCACTAAGTTCACATAAGATTATTGTGAACATTCAAGAATCCCATAGAAATGCGTACTACTGCCTCTTCTTGATCTTCCTTCTTTTTGATTTACCAACAACATTCTTGTAAAATCTACAATTAGCTTAGAAGAGTAGTACTCTAAGAGTCCAAGTTCCCAAGTCAAAGAGAAGTGGAACAAGTGCGACGAAGCGGAGCAAAAAACTCAAAAACAAGATACAGGACAAAGGCCAATCTTAACTCATCCAAATTCAAGTATTCTCATCTCCATTTTGAAGAGAATTCAAAGAGGAGGAGAATGCAAGAAGAATGAAGTCATTCCGAGTTCGGACGAAGAAGTTAAGGCCAAAACATGTTCACCGAATATCGACGTCTACAGGTAAGTATGCATACGGGTATGCAAACGAATTTTCATGACCTGGGGCAGTATGCAAACGGTTATACGCTTAAGTGCATGTATTTTGATTTTAAATGATGGTAAAGCATACCAGTATGTGTATCATGGAGTCCAAACATACCGAACTACTATTTTCAGACCTAAACCCTTAACCTTAAACACAGATCAAGTTAGGTAGAAATGAACGATAAGCAAGGTACATACATCATTATAAGTATTCTAAGCAAATAAAAACACAATCCTTTCTCAAGTTTATAGATATGCCTTTTTAGAAGAATCCAATCAAATTATGCAGCCTTACCGAACATAGTCTGTGCGCCCCAATTCTCGTGCTTTCCTCACCGTACATATAGCAGGTCATTCATTGGTGAGGATGCACTTACAACACAATCAAGTTCTGTTGAGGTGAACAATATCTTGCTCACCATACGTGACTTTTGGATTATCATGAAAGGGATCGCTTTTAGAACCTTTCACATCCAAATCAATCTTTCCAAAGAACTTGTTAAGTTCCAACGTCATGGATATTGCCCTCTCCATAGTCATGGAATTTTCTGGGAGATCATTCCTTTTCACACTCAAAAAATCATTGACTTTCTTTGGTATCCACTTCTGAGTGCGTTTAGGAACAATAGGAACCTTCTTCCCATTACTCTCTTCTAAAATTATCGGAAGAGAATTGGATTGACTATTCTTTTGTAAGTTAGTTTTTCTCCAATTGGGAGCATCGGATCTTGTCTTCGTCTTTACGAAGTTATCCTTTTGATAACCATTACGATTGTGAAAAGGATTCGTATGACGTTTATAGGCAAATCTAGGTTTATCACTGCACTGATTCCTTTGCCTAAAGGTTAGACAATTACAACCTGTACGTTAAGGGGATTAGTCTTAACATATAATCTTGGTCTCACAACTTCTTGTGATGCCCAAACAAGAACATCATGAAGTTTCTCATTCCTTATACGGAAACGACATCTCCTTTCCAGGTGACCTTTATTTCTGCAATAGTGCCAAACATAAGGAATGTTCTTACCTCGATCCATGTGTGTTGACTTTGGAGGTTGATAAACTTTGCTCTTTTGAACCTTAACTGCAGGTGAAGGTATTTCACTTTTTCCATCAGTGGAAACCTTTTGTTGAGAAGAATCACTAGCCTTGACAAATTTTACCTCTTTGCTAATACTTGAAGCATCTATTCCCTTATATCCCAATCCTCGTGTATCACGATGATTTTTACTTGCTCCTAGCATAGTGGTTAATTTGCTTGAACTAGTATTGAACTTTTTCAAGTCATCTTCCAACATCTTGATTTTATCAAGAGCAGCAGCTAGATCAGCCTCAAGGCGTTTTTCTCGAGTGAGATAAGCGTTTTTTCTGTCGTCAAAACTTGTTTGCTGGGAGTAAATCCTTGCTTTATATTCGTCGAGTTTCTCTTCCAACAAACAATTTTTTTGATAGGTATTATCACATTCAAGTGACTTCATACGTAGGTTTTCCTCAGAATCCTTGAGGATCGATTCGTTAGAACGATTCGAAACATAAATACCTGCGTAACATCTTCTCAATTTCTTGTTTTCACGACAGAGAGGAGTCAGAAAAGGAGTGACATGAGAAGTTGTCATCCTCTTATTTTCTAACGAATTCAAAACCTTCACATACTCAGAGACTTCCTCATCAACATCTCTATCAATATCTGAATCACCTTCATCAGAAAGTTCATCCAACTGTTATTCTAGGCGTGTTTGCCAGAACTCAACAAGTTTTACATTAAGAGAATGTTTAGATACTGACCTAGATGTGACAGTCCTCTCTAGTGATCTCCAAGCTTTGAAAATCATCTGGTAATTTATGAACATGTACGTTATTAGAAATAGACTCGTCCATTATCAGATCGCTACAAACACAGACTTATAAGGTCTTTAAACGTGTTTTCCTGCTCTGATACCAATTGAAAAAGAAGGGGGTACGACAACCACACCCAATATTTTTCTTAGCAATCCGTATGGACAAACTCCAATATACTTTAAGGAGAATCAACTAGACTCAATCTTAATAAAGTATATCAAAGAGTTATATGTCTCTTTCTCGATTCAATTCTTACTCAAGCAAATAGAAATCTGCGAGTCTAATTGAATACAAGAGAAATCACTTGAGCGGTACCAAAGACCAATGTTCAAGGATCAATCAATTTTAATCAACAACCAAAGGTCGGATTTCCAATTGATTGATTCAAACGCACAACCTGTGATATTTCAATTATATAACAAAATATAATGCGGAATAGAAATAATACAGACACCAGAATTTTGTTAACGAGGAAATCGCAAATGCATAAAAACCCCGGGACCTAGTCCAGATTGAACACCACACTGTATTAAGCCACTAAAGACACTAGCATACTACAAACTAACTTCGGTCTGGACTGTAGTTGAACCCCAATCAATCTCACACTGATCCAACGTACAATTATGCTCCTACGCCTCTGATCCTAACAGGATGCTACGTACTTGATTCCCTTAGCTGATATCACCCACAACTAAGAGTTCCTACGACCGAAAGTTGAAGACTTTAATAAACAAATCTGTATCACACAGAAAAGTCTATAGAATAGATAAATCTGTATCCCACAGATAAATCTACAAGTTTTTGTTCCGTCTTTTGATGAATCAAGGTGAACAAGAACTAATTGATAACCCGTACTTACATTCCCGAAGAATAGCCTAGTATTATCAATCACCTCACAATAATCTTAATCAACGCGGCGAAAGAAGATATTTTGGAATCACAAACGATGAGACGAAGATGTTTGTGACTACTTTTCTATCTTGCTTATCGGAGATAAAGGTCTCAATCCAATTGTTGCAATTGTACTCAACACGATAGAATCAGCAAGATCAGATCACACAACTACGAGAAAGTAGTATCGATCTGGCTTCACAATCCCAATGAAGTCTTTAAGTCGTTAACCTTGTTTAAGAAGAAAACCTAAGGTTAAAGGAGAATCGACTCTAGATCATACAACTAGTATCACACGGAAGGTGTGGGGATTAGGTTTCTCAGTTGCTAGAGTTCTCCCTTATATAGTCTTTCAAATCAGGGTTTGCAATCAATGTTAGCTTGGTAACAAATCATTCAATATTCACCGTTAGATGAAAACCTGATTATATTCAAGATAATATCTTTCGACTGTTAGATCGAAAACTTAGCTTGTTACACACAAATGAAATGTACTATTTTGGGTTTACGTAACCGTACCCAAACATGAACATTTGTTGGTTCAACAATAGTTAACCGATGGTTAGCCGTATGAGCACTTTCATATCAACCATGTTGTTCTTCACCACAACTAGTTCAAATGACTCAAATAAACTAGTTAGAGAGTTGTTCAATTGCAAAGAAATCTTATGTAACTACACAAGATACGATCGAAGCAAAAACGATTTGATTCACTCGAATCGGTTCATGAACTATATAGCCACGGTTTGCATTTAGCATTCTTTAGTTAATATGAATAAGTTCACAAACAATCGTTTTTAGATATAACCAACTCAAGTTCGCAAACTTAGTTCGCGGACTTAAGTTCCCGAAAGGATTTCTCAAACTCCAGCAGAATATCTCGAGTCGAGAACTTCCGCCAGTTCGCGGACTAAGTTCATGGACTTAGCTCACGCCACTATTCCGGTTCTATTGATCAAAAAAGTTCGCAAACTTCAGTTCAAGGAGAAAAGGACTTGTACATGTATGTGTTGCCACACAATGATTATATCCATCATTGGTTATGTAATCTAAAATCTCATTTCAATCATTGAAACATTCTCAGAGGACGTTATATATTTGTTATTCACAAACTATTTTTCGTCAGAGCAATTGTCAAAGTGATTGATACGTAACATGACTTTCGTCAGTAGGTAAAGATGAACTTGGCCAAATAAAAAGCTTACCAACACAAATTTCGAGAAATAGATAGGCGAGATAAACTCGGCTCGAAATAGCAAATGTGTATAATCTAAGTCTATATAGCAAAACGACTTTTGTCACAAGATAGAAGATAAATAGACTTTTGAGTGATTGATAAGTTCAAGTCTCCACATACCTTTTAGTCGATGAAGATCCACCAGTTCCTTGAGTAGTCCTTCGTCTTGTATGATGATCGCCATGGAGTTCTTGAGCTCAATTATGCTTTCTATCCTAGTACAAGACTTAACTATAGTAGACTAGAAACCAAGACTTATAGTTTTGATCACTAACATTGACAAACATGCTTGAGATAGCAACGTATGCGAGTTCGACCGAGCAATACTCTAACAATTATTTCTTAATATAATTTAAATTAAAATGAATTTTGAAGAATTAAATAACAGCAGAAATGATTCAACAAATAACGAGAGAAGGAATGTGCACCCTGGTTAATGCTAGGGTGCACATAGGTGGACTCCTTTGGGCTCGGCAAAAGAAGGTAAAGTTGGAGGGTTAACTCTGTGGGAATTCCTGACCAAGGTTCTCGTTATGACGTACAAGGATGAAGCATGTAAAGTTGGGTATGTGTGCAAGGTGAGTATGGGTGAATACAAATTGAGGTATGGTTTGTTATGGGTGAATGGGTCAGTAAATATACTTGTAGTTGCATAAGTAATTTGGGCTCAGCAGAAGCGCCACTGAGCAGATTTGAAGTATGGGTTTGATAATGGCCTCACAAGCAAAAAACTTAATATTCAAGTGCTTGACAATGACCTCACATGCAAAAGACTTGAATAATCAACTTGAAGTAGATTTCAACCTAAGTATCAAACTGAGAGTGAGATTTGTGGCTTTGATTGGGCCCAAACAACTTCACCATAACAAGCAGTTAGCCTAGAAAGCTGTGAGAAACACCAGCTTTTGGGGATTTGAGTTTTAGTAAAAGGACAAATAGGAATAACACTTACAGATCTGCGCTACTGGATTAATTAATAGCAGACCAATGAAATAACTAGAAATAATTTCAACTTGAAAAACTGTTAGAACACTGTACGGTCGAACTCGCAAGTTTTGCTATCTCAAGCTTATTGTAAATGTTAGATGCACAAAAATATAACTTGATTTCTAGTCTACTAAAGTCAAGTGTCGAAGTAGGATTAAAATATGGTACTTGAGTATTAGACATCATAACCCCCGGGGATCGAAGGCTGAAGATCAAATAAAGACATATTGAGAACTTCATCGACAAAGAGGTATGTGAAGATTGAACCATCTCAAGGCATTTACCTTTATATCTTATGAGACTATGTTGTATGATTTTAGCATATTTAATTTTGCAAAGAAGAAATTTCGAGCCAAGTTTTTCTTGATAAATCTCTCCAAATATGATTCAAGAAATAGCTGTTCTAGAACCATAACAATCTTGGTTAAGAATAATTTATTATTCATGAACTATTTTTGTTCAAGTTGATCATTTGGAAATTTTCCAAGCAATGCTATTTATTATCTATGGTCATTGGAAATGTTTCAAATTACTTAAAGAAAATTTTCAGAACATACTGAATTCCGGATACTGGATAGGTATATATACCCGATTGAAAACGTGGGGGTACTGAAAAGACGAGGGTACACCACAATCTTTTTGTTTCAACCTATAAGTCCTCTTACCAAGTGTGATCGTCTATGGACAAAGTCGAGACAATACATTCGGTATTTACACTTTGTGTGATTGTCTATGGATACTAGATCGAGACAATACAAATACCAAAGTGTGATACTTGATAATAGGTTCGGACTTAACCAAAATCTATACGATCACTATTGATAGACGCATATATGTGTCTATTTTGTTCTCAATTCTCTGTATTGTTAGTACTTGTTTTCGTCCTTATTATGGTATTTTGCGTGTTTGTAGGTATTTTTTGGAAATAAATAATTTTGGAAAAATCGGCTCGAAAAATTATGCGGAGCATCCCGGTGGAAATTTGTTATTCGGACTCTCATTTTGGTTAAGGGGCAACCCAATTACTAAGGGGCCCTCAGTTGGGCATTTGTTATTTTCACTCCACAGATGGTTAGGGGGACACCCTTCTTCACGATTTGGAAATTCAAAATGGCGGGAAAGTTCATGCAGTTCACGGAAGAAATTTGGGTTCGATATTGTGTGGGCTTTGAGCGAGATTCAATCACTGTATTTTGTTTTGATTGACCTGCTTGGGCTAAACAGGGATTGTATGGTTAATGGATTCGAACCAGTTGGGCTAGAACATCGAGTCTTGGTTAAACAGGGAAGAGTGATTATCACGGGATATTGGATGATACGTAACTGCATGGGAGAATATTTTCTTCTTTATTCAACAAGATTCGACCAATCAAGCCAGGATAAACAAGGAAATCCATCTCAGAACAAACGTGTGAGAAGAGAACAGGAAAGTAGCTAACAGAAGACGCGTGAAAGGTGAACAGGGAAAGAAAATATTCCCGTGAAAATAAAAATCATTAAGGGAGAATTATTTGCATTTAAATCGGATTAGCTCGGTGCTTTTGAGTATAAATATGTCTACGGGGTTGAATAGAATGGTTGTCGAGAGTTTGGGGTCGAGAGGAGGTCCAGAGAAGCAAAAATCAAGAGTTGATGAAACTCTGTTGTTGCTGCTGATGATGATGAAGAACACCAAGAACACGAAGAACGGACCATCCACAGCAGTCGTTTTTCAACAGTGTTAACGACTCACACCTGTGGGTCGTACATCAGGTAGTCTTATTTCCACAGCATTTGCGACAGGACAGCAACAGTCTTATTTTGTCACTGAGGGTCGTAGTTCTCTGGTTTTATTGTATTTCTCATATTCTCATCATTTGTAAACCATTTTTGAGCCATAATAAATTACTCTAAGAGCATTTTTACTATGATCAGTTAAACCCCAACACTGGGACGACGGAGGAGGCCGAGCTTCATACATGGGTAATTTTATTAATTCTTTTTAAGACTTTTGCATTAAAAATTAATTGAAATATGATTTGATTAAATTGGGTGTTATTTGATTAGATGGGTCATGCTTATCTTAGGTGATTTGATGTTCCATGCTTAACATTTACAACCAATGTTTTGAGAATCGACTTTGGAAAAATAAGAGTCCATATAAGTTTTGAGCGATTATTGTTGAGAATAAATCATTGAGCCTTATGTTATGAAGATTGGCCGAATCATTAGTCCCAGTACCTCTTGCCCAAATTGTTAATATTTTTTGTATATATTTTTATTTTTAAATCTTTACAAGTCCGAGCAACGAACTCTTACTACCACTTTCAAAACTACAACAAAATGGCGCCACCGACGCGGACTTGTATATAGATTTATTTTTATATTTTTAGGTTTATTTTTTTTATTATTTGTTCCTTTTTACTTTGTCTTTTTTCTTTGATTTACAGGTTCGAAGTGGAGCACTAAGGACTTGGAGAGGAAAAAGCTTAAAGCGAAAAGCGAAAAGAGAAGAAAAACGGACAATTTTAGGATTTAATTTTTAATTTTTTTAGAGTGTGTGAGGAAAACTGTAATTTTTTTATTATTATTATTTATTTTGGACTTTGGACTTTAAACAATTGGACTTTATTTTTTTTAACCCTACGGAAGGGTATTATTAAAAAAAATAATTATATAAACTGTGTGCAGGGAAGGACGACGATTACTATATCGTCTCGGCCCCTCGGGTTTGCACAAGGCATAGGAGTCGTGGCCCGAGTCGACAACAACGGTTCATCCCCCGTCTGGTACGGGAGGTAAGTCCAATCGAAACACCCGCGAATCTTCTGCAAGCGGGTTACTGTCTGCCTTAAGGTGATAATTGTTTGAGGACGAACCGGACTGTCTTTATTTTCCTAGTAAAGGGAAAGGCCTGGCCTAAACAAGATAAGGGTTCGGATTTCATCACCGCTCCCTTCTTGCCCGCCTTAGGAAAACGAAACCTAACGTGAACCCCAAGCTTAAAATTTGGAATAGAACGAGACCGATAGGGTAACGAGCTTAATAGGAAACTCGTTTGAAAAATATTGGTTGCTCTTTAAGCACACTCCAAAGTTCATGATGGTTTCTGTAAGTTGAATGCGTGACTGCGCCGCCTTGTAATAGCGGTGAGGCCTTGGGTATCAAAGATCCACTGATCTTCCCTCGCCTCAATTCAACTTACTTTGACTCAGATTGATTCCAGAGGGGTTTGCTCAAATTGCAAAGAATTCCCTTTCGAAAGATAGAAGCTGGTCTAGAAAAAATCTAAGTGGAGCCATCATGCTTTTTGTTTGCTAGAAATCTTTAGGTTTGTTTTGGTGGAGTCGAGTCGGCCTTGTTTGTGGTTGTGTAGAATTCCCTTGCAATTAAGAATGTCGAACTGGTATGATAGAAGCCAATACAATGAGTATCGACCTGAATTTGAATATGGACATCATCAGTTTTATGACCATGGTGGGAATAGTAGTTTGGAACGCCAACCTTTTCAAGGTTATGGTTCATATCATAGTGAGCCCAATTACTATCCACACACGAATTGGTCTTACGAGCAAGAAAATCAGGAATATTATAGTACTAGTCATGCGTTTTTGGAAAATTACTTAAAAACTAGTCCTGATTATGACATTTCTAAACCTGTTCAATCTCTAGAAGAAACCTACCAACAAATTCGAAGGGAGTATGAACGTGCAGTTAGTTCAAGAGAAGAGAGTACACAACGGTCTAAGATATTCAATGAGACTTGTGAACGTATAAGTGTTACGCTCAGTGAAATTCAAGCACGTTTAGAGGTAGAAAATGAACAGTTAGCTAATGCTGCTCGAAATAATCTAAATTCCGAAAATGGTGTTTCCAATTCTACCCTTGATATCAATAGTGAATATTTTCCCAATCTAGAGGACGAGGTTAGAATAAAAGACACTACTTATTTAGATAAGGTTCAATCATCTTTTTACTATTATGATGATGAGGATAGTAGTAATGAAGAATCTGAAATATGTAGGCATAGTGATCAGGAATCTATTAATCCAATTGAGCTTTATAATGATTATATTATTTCTAGTTCAAATCCAAATAATTTTTATGATTATTCACCTATTCAAAAGGACGAGGATTTGATTAGGGATACCACCGTTTTAGACGATGTAGTTTTTCCTTTTGATTACGGAGCCGATAGTGGTTTATAGGAACGGGTTCATTTCGAAAATACTGTTTTAGAGTCTAGCGACTTAGAAACAATAGTCTTGGAAGAAGAAGATAGACCCGTAGAGATGAGTAAAGATGCACTACCTGATAATAAATTAGAAGAATCAATTGACCATTTTCAAGAATCTAATGATCCAGAAATTAGGGAGATTGTTACTAATCTATCTAGAGACACTAAAAACTCTAAGTTTGGGGGTGATTATCACCTTCATAGTGCCTTACCTTTAACTCTCAGAAAGTCCCTTCACTTAGGACTTGATATCTCTGCCTCGACAATTTTACAAGATTACCTTCATACTCGTTTTCCCGAACCTAATGATATCCAGGAAGAAGTTCAGTCGTTAGAAACCCATCCTATGGTTGATGTGGTTTGCCCAGGCTATGATCCCCAGATTGACTTTGTCTTCCCACCAAATAGTTTTCTTCCAACTGTGGGAACGTTTATATTCCAAATGTGTCGCATATTAAGTTGTGAGACTAAACCTAAATGCCTTAGGAAATTAGAATCGACACATTTGCTTAAGAATGACCACTATTCTCATTGTGGTCAATTTTGTAAGTCATATCTGATTGGCTTAGAGGATCCGCAATTATTTAGGTTATTACTTTGTGATTCCAAGTTCTTATTTGAGTCTTTCCAGACTCTAGGACCTAATAATTTGGATCCAACCTATGAAGAAACGCAGCCAATGAAAATATTCTATTTAGACCCTTTCATAGAACCTGAACCTGAACCGCAATTAGCGATAGTTTTCAGGAAATTAGGTAAGGGCATGCTTTTCTTGTCCATTTTCTTGGTTCACTGTAGTTTCCTATGGTCAGCTCTTTTTGGTTTTGAAGACCCACAATTATTTCGACTGTTACTTTATGGTTCGAGTTGACCAATCCTTTTCTAAGTCTGGCTGAAGACTTTAAACTTAGCACTTCTTGGGAGGTAACCCAATCTCATGCAACATGGTAATATCTTTCCTTAACTCTTTTTCTTCAAGCGGTAACAGTTTCTCCTTGTTCATGCTTTTAATTTTATCTTTAGAACATTGAGGAAAATGTTAGATTTAAGTTTGGGGGTGGGGAAGAAATTTTTTGTTAGTTTTAAGTTGCAATAAATAAACTGCAGAGCCTAGAAATTTACGCCTATTAAGGATAGCACTAACCAATCTAAGTGGATGGAAACATTTTTGTTTTAGGAGCTGAGGAACCAATCTGACTAGATGGAAACATCTATAGAGTCTATTCATAAAAGCACAAAGCTCAGGTGTTAGAAATAACATGATAGTTTCGCCATATCTCGTCGAGTCCTTTTCACTTTCTATTTTTAGTTTTCTTTTATTTCAAGTGATTTGGTGGGGCACACGATTCAAGTTGTTACCTTTGCTAGGGTGAAATAGAGTGACTGAGTTACTAAAAAAAAAGACCGGACCAGTTAGACCAATCGGAACAAGTATTAACACTTGGATAGCAATATGCGTGTGTTCTCCCTGTTTTCGTCGCCTAAGCAAGCGTGGAATACAGGACCCGTGGGAACTATCGTGTAATCTGCTGACAAAAAGCATGCGCTTGGATCAAAAAGATCTATTCATGCCGTTAAGTTTAAAAAAAAATAAAAATAAAAAATGGTTATTGTTATGTGTAGTCAACTACTGGTTCCCTTGTATTTGTCAGTTTGTTGATCTAGATTTAAGTTATTGACCGTTGGTTCCCTTGTATATGCCGGTGTGTTAATATTAGTCAGACCGGTATCTCAGTCATTTAGGTTAGGTTCATCTTGGCAGAGGCCTTCAGACAGATATGGGAAACACCGTTCGCTTTTCAACCATCTACATTTTTCTTTTTCCATCTTCTTAATCTTTTCATGTGATTAGTCTGACTCCGAGTATGATTTCCATCGTGAAACTATCTTAGTAGAGCTCTGTCACTTATATGAATTTTAGTATGCTTGAGTGCAAACTCGTATACAACAATTGGAATTTCGCGTCAGGGTACTTCCTCCTGTAATTAATAAGTATGCCAACCAAGGAGGTTCTTTAGTGCTTTCCAAGATTTTTTGTAGATAGCTAGGGTCTGGAGTATTGGTTTTTGTGGGTACACCTCTGATAAACCCACCCGAGATTAACTCGGTCACTTTTCAAGAATAAATTTTGCTCGAGGACTAGCAAATAATAAGTTTGGGGGTATTTGATAGACGCATATATGTGTGTATTTTCTCAATTCTCTGTATTGTTAGTACTTGTTTTCGTCCTTATTATGGTATTTTGCGTGTTTGTAGGTATTTTTTGGAAATAAATAATTTTGGAAAAATCGGCTCGAAAAATTATGCGGAGCATCACGGTGGAAATTTGTTATTCGGACTCTCATTTTGGTTAAGGGGCAACCCAATTACTAAGGGGCCCTCAGTTGGGCATTTGCTATTTTCACTCCACAGACGGTTAGGGGGACACCCTTCTTCACGATTTGAAAATTCAAAATGGCGGGAAAGTTCATGCAGTTCACGGAAGAAATTTGGGTTCGATCTTGTGTGGGCTTTGAGCGAGATTCAATCACTGGATTTTGTTTTGATTGACCTGCTTGGGCTAAACAGGGATTGTATGGTTAATGGATTCGATCCAGTTGGGCTAGAACATCGAGTCTTGGTTAAACAGGGAAAAGAGATTATCACGGGATATTGGATGATACGTAACTGCATGGGAGAATATTTTCTTCTTTATTCAACAAGATTCGACCAATTAAGCCAGGATAAACAAGGAAATCCAGCTCAGAACAAACGTGTGAGAAGAGAACAGGAAAGTAGCTAAAAGAAGACGCGTGAAAGGTGAACAGGGAAAGAAAATATTCCCGTGAAAATAAAAATCATTAAGGGAGAATTATTTGCATTTAACTCGGATTAGGTCGGTGCTTTTGAGTATAAATATGTCTATGGGGTTGAATAGAATGGTTGTCGAGAGTTCGGGGTCGAGAGGAGGTCCAGAGAAGCAAAAATCAAGAGTTGATGAAACTCTGTTGCTGCTGCTGATGATGATGAAGAACACCAAGAACACGAAGAACGGACCAGCCACAGCAGTCGTTTTTCAACAGTGTTAACGACTCACACCTGTGGGTCGTACATCAGGCAGTCTTATTTCCACGGCATTTGCGACAGGACAGCAGCAGTCTTATTTTGTCACTGAGGGTCGTAGTTCTCTGGTTTTATTGTATTTCTCATATTCTCATCATTTGTAAACCATTTTTGAGCCATAATAAATTATTCTAAGAGCATTTTTACTATGATCAGTTAAACCCCAACACTGGGACGACGGAGGAGGCCGAGCTTCATACATGGGTAATTTTATTAATTCTTTTTAAGACTTTTGCATTAAAAATTAATTGAAATATGAATTGATTAAATTGCGTGTTATTTGATTAGATGGGTCATGCTTAGCTTAGGTGATTTGATGTTCCATGCTTAACATTTACAACCAATGTTTTGAGAATCGACTTTGGCAAAATAAGAGTCCATATAAGTTTTGAGCGATTATTGTTGAGAATAAATCATTGAGCCTTATGTTATGAAGATTGGAAGAATCATTAGTCCCAGTACCTCTTGCCCAAATTGTTAATATTTTTTGTATATATTTTTATTTTTAAATCTTTACAAGTCCGAGCAACGAACTTTTACTACCACTTTGAAAACTACAACAACTATCAAGTATATCGGAGTTAACGTAAAGTGAAATTTACTTTAATTTATATAAACAAATATAATTGCGGAAAGCAAAAGTAAATCACACATCAAGATTTTGTTAACGAGGAAAATTGTAAGTGCAGAAAAACCCCGGGACCTAGTCCAGAATTGAATACTCTCAGAATTAAGCCGCTATAGAAAATCTACACCAACTTCGTATAGTTGAGACCAAGAAACTACCCATAGTTCACTTAGTTTCCTCAGTATCCAAACAACAAATGAGCAACGAATATTTTTGGTAACAACTCTATTGATTCTTTTCAAGATAAAGATATCTCAAGTCATACGCAAAGGCTCTTCCGTTTAATCTAATAAACTCATTTTCCTGGTTAGATCAATCTATCCAATAACTACCAAAGCAGTTAACTTTAGATTCACAATCAATTATTATATATCTCAACAAGAAACTATAAAGAGATGCCGGTCTCATGCAACTAATCAATCGAATAAATACGATTCTAGTTGGATCCCAGCCGATCAAGTTTTGTGCACACACAAAGATATGAGAACTAATAAGAAATCTTTCTTCGTCTTCAGATCTTCTTTAATCTTCAATAAAAACCTGCACAACACCACTTGAATATCTTGTGATCAATCACACACGGAACGGATTCTGTTAACAATGTATTATCACAATATGTCTTTAGATCTAACAACAGTTCTAAAGATCCTATCGATACTTCGATCTAGTTTGAGTGAATCTTATATCAAAAAATAAGATTCTCAAGAATAAATAAACTAGGTGCAATCAAAGTTTCGACAACCGTTAGTCAATCAAATCAATCGAAAACTAATAACACTGCAATTATCTAGTTTCCCACCAACGGTACTCGTAGAGCTTCTTGATCTCTTTTACCCAGTGTGAATAGACACGTGGATTATTAGAAAACGTTATCGGTCCATGATCTCTACTCGAAGAACTCTTTGTTATTGGTTTCTTACGCAATCGTTTTTTACCATCCTCCTTATCTAAGATCAAATTCTCAATATTTGGAAATACCTTTGAAGATCCAAAGACAACATCAGGTCTTGAGAATTTCTCACTTATAAGAGCAGCATTATTCCTTTTAAAGAAATTGAACTTTTCTTGAGACAAGAGGAGATCAAATTCGACTTTTTATTTTTCAACATGGGATTCATTCACTTCTGATGAGTGAGTCTCGATTAGATGTTTCTATCGTGTCGCATCTTCCCTGGCAGTATACTCAAGACTACTAACTTTCTCTCGGGTATATGTTAGTTTCTTGTATGAGTCTTTTGATATCGTCAGTGAGAGAATTGATCATGTCAAAGAGATCACGCTCTCTATCTAGAGACTTTTGAAGCTCATCAGTATACTGAGCCTTTTCCTTTCAAGAATTCTAATTCTAGAAGCTTGAAAATCAATAATCTCAGCAGCCTTTTTTAAACTTCTGGTAAGCTCCAATTCAGATTCTGATATGGAACCAAACATTTCTCTATGGTATTGGAGCCTATTTGGGCCTAATGACCTTCTTGCTTTCGCCATTAAACCTGCAAATTATCTTGATTTTATTTTCATTAGCAATGGATTCAATCATAGCCAAAGTTCCTCTAAACACTATAACTAACATTGTGCCTTCCAAACTTAAAGATCATAACTATCTTACCTGGAAATATTTTCTTATACCTTTTTTCAAAAGATATAATGTTCTAGGTTATATAAATGGAACTAAACCTTGTCCACTCAAATATGTCTATGCTCAGAGATATGCAGATCCCGAGAAACCATCAATCCTGAGTGGATCAAGTGGAATGAAGAAGATCAAACCCTAATTATTTCGATCCAGTCTTCAATTTCATAGAGTGTAATTTCTTATGTCGCTGGTCCAGAAACATCCTTTGATCTATTGAAATCTATTGAGGAATGGTTTGTTGCTACTTCAGCTACACATGTCATTCAATTACGCGCCAAACTTTCCTCTCTCAACAAGGTAACTCACATGCTCTTGTATTTCTCAATGAAATCAAGAAGATATCTGATTCACTCTCTGCTGCTGGAAGTTAACATTTGATGTCCTTAATGGCTTAAAGTTAACATTTGATTCTTTTTCCACTTCTATTAGAGTTCGTAATCCACCAGTAACTCTAGAAGAATTACACAATATTTTACTAAGTGGGGAAATTATTTTGTCTGAAAGATCTAAATCGTATTTTCATTCTGATGAAACCAAATCATTTGCGGCGTTTGGATCCAACAATCGACCTTTCTTTAATCTTACTACAAGGCTTAATTATTTCAATTCATATTTTAGACCAATATCTTCATCATCTCATTCATTCAGACCACAATTTCAACCACAAAACTCATTTCTTTCAGTTACATCTGCATCTTCATTTCCTACAAAATTTGTTGCTACTAATCCTTTTGTTGCTGGCTCATCAAGCACACCTCCACCTTCTCACACAAGTGGATCTACCTCTACGGGTAACAATTATTATGGACCAACAAAGCCAACTTGCCAAATTTGCTTTAAATTTTTTCGTTCTACTATTGAATGTATTCACAAGATGAACTTCTCCTAACAAGGAAGACCTATTCCACAAAATTTTCATGCTATGTTAGCCACAAAAGATATTCTTGGTGAAAACCCTTGGTATGAAGATTCAGGTGCCACTAATCAGACCAGACTCAGGACAGACAAGGGATACCACAAATCATATTTCTTCAGACCACCAATCATATTACTTTAGAACACGGCTTACTACCCATCTCAAGCAACAAATTTAGTTGGGTGTAAGTGGGTATTTAAGACTAAATACACCCCAGATGAAAGTGTAGACAAATTTAAGTGAAGACTGGTAGCCAAAGGATATCATCAACAAGAAGGGTTAGATTACATTGAAACTTTTAGCTATGTTTCCAAACTAACAACAATCAGACTTATCTTATCACAATGATTGGGGTGTTCAACAACTCGATATCAGCAATGGTTTCCTCCATGGTGATCTTCAAGAAGATGTGTATATGACTCAACCACCTGGATTTGAATACATGGATCATCCTGATTTTGTTTGTAAACTTCACAAGTCCATTTATGGCTTAAAACAAGCCCCAAGGGCCTAGTATGAGAAACTCATGAATGCTTTGGTGTCCATGGACTTTAAAGTTTCATCAGCTGATAGTTTTCTCTTCATATATTCTTCAGGTTCTATCCTTTCTATTGTTCTAATATATGTTGATGATATTCTCATCACTGGTTCTTCCTCTCTATTCTGTAATGAGGTAATCTCTAAACTATCAGCTTCTTTTCCAGTTAAAGATATGGACCAAATACACTGTTTCTTAGGTCTTGAGATTAAGAGGAATGAATCTGTTATGCACTTATCTCAAACCAAATATTTCATGGATTTGTTGAATAAAACTAATATGCTTGATGCTAAACCTTGCACTACACCAGCTATAGCTGATACTAACATGAGTAAGCATGATGAAAATCCTCTACATGATGCAACATAATACAGATATTTAGTTGGAGCCTTACAATATGTTACTTGGACCAGACCAGAAATATGATATATATGTTGTAAATCAGGTATGTCAACATCTGAGTTCTCCTACTTATGTTCATCTAGTTGTTGCCAATAGGATACTTAGATACTTGAAGCACACCATTGACTATGGGCTTGTACTTCAAAATGTGGCTTACAACTATCTCTTCTTTTTCTAACTCTGGTTGGGATGGGAACCCTGATGATAGGAGGTCCACCTGTAGGTATTGTATATTTTTTGGTTCCTGTCCAATTTCTTGGTCCTCTAAGAAACAACCAACAGTTGCCAGAAGTTCCATTGAGGCTGAATATAAAGCTTTGGCTCATACAACAACTGAGTTCTTGTGGGTTTGCCAACTCCTCAAAGACTTACATGTTTTTCTTCCATATTGTCCTAGTTTGGGTTGTGACAACAAGGAGTCCATATCTTTAGCTTCTAATCCAGTTATGCACAACAAAATCAAGCATGTGGTTATCGACTTTCACTTCATCAGGTAAATTATCCAGTCAAAGGTGCTGACAATTTATTATGTTTCTAAAAACGCCCTTGTTGCAGATGTTTTTACCAAAGGATTGGGAGCTGCAAGGTTCGAGTTCTTAAGAAACAAGTTGAGAGTGTTATCCACAACTCAACTTGAGGGGGAATAATAAGCTGTGTTCTGTCATGTTATCTGTGGTAGCTCTTGTCTGTCCTGAGTCTGGTCTGCCTTTATCATTTCTTATCAGTTCTGTTATCTGTAAATGACTGTACGGGATCTTTTCAATTCTGTTAGTTGTAACTGTCAGTTTCTCGTCCTGTTATGCTGACAGCTACACAAGCTATATCACATGTCCTTTGTGATTAATAAGATTACACTTTCTCTTTCCTAAACATTCTCTAATATTGGTTTGCTCTCTTGAAAATAACGGAAATTTCACTTCAAAGACAGCTTACAGGAAAATATATGAAGAGAAATACAATGAAGCACCTGTTGACCCCCGAATGCGAATAATTTTTAAGGAAGCTTCCCATACTGCCAAGAATTAAACACTTTGTTTGGAAGTGGATGATGAATCGTCTACCTACTAGAAGTAGAATTGCAGTCATAATGGATCATGTAGATGTTGCTTGTCCTTTCTGTAACTCTGCGGCAAAGGTTGATTATCACATCATCGCAGTCTCTCAAATGGATTTGTAGCTGGTTTAATACTATGTTTCAGAAGAGAATATCGTGTGTAGAAGTGGCGAAAAATGCCCCTGTTTGGTTAGACCATCTGGAATTAAAGGTGTTTCAAAATAGCAGCTGCACTCCAGATACAATTCAGAGGAACTTCAGATTACCCAAGCATACATTGAAACAGCTAGATACCATTCAAAGGAGATTTTGGTGGGGGCATAAAAATAACAAAGGCATAAACTTCATTGCTTGGAATTTATTATGTCATTCTAAAGCTGAGGGTGGTCCGACTTTTAGAAATTTAGAGGGCTCTAATAACTAAACTGGCGTGGAGGCTCTGTACAGAACAAGATCAGCTATGGGTGAAAATTCTTAAACCAAAGTATTCTCCCCATTGTGATTTCATTCATCTTGGGGATGACAATTCTAAATCCTCTTGGATATGGAAAGGAATAGAAAAAGGACTGCAAAATGTCAGAAAGTTTCACAGATGAGATGTTAGATGTGGCACAAAAACCCTAGTCTGGTGATGGGTTCAGGGTCTAGACCATCCTCCAATTCCCAAACAACAACTACGGAAAACCGTTAAGAATAGTTTATGTTTCTGACCTTGTGCTACAGAATTTAAGAAGATAAAATATTCCTTTGGTCACAGCCCTATTTCATGATCATACAGCTAAGCTCATTTTGCAAATGCACTTAGTTCAACATGATCAAGATACTATTATATGGGAACCAAACTGTAAGGGTTCTTTCACTGTTAAATCCACTTACAATGCCTTAATTTCCCAACATAGGAAGCTGCAAACACAGGCTGTCCCAAAACAAGTTGGAAACAACTATGGAAGTCTAATACTCCATACAGAATCAAGATTTTTATCTGAAAATATCTCAAAAACATTGTTCCAACTATGGTGAATCTGAGCTTCTATAAAGATGGTATTGATACTCTTTGTCTACTATGTAATCAATCACCAGAAACTATGGAGAATTTTCGATGAGCAAAAATGCAGTAACATTCGGTCTACACACTCATCCATAGTTTCTTGGATTACTAGTTGGTTTTTGGATTCTACAGTTATGAATCAAGATCTTAGGGACTTATGGTTGGTAACAGCCATGATTACTAGCTGGTAGATTTGGAAGAATAAGTGCAATAAGGTTTTTCGAAATAGAAACCCAAGTATACCAAAGACAGTTCACAACATTAAATACCTTATTAATCAATGTCTTTGTAGTTCTTAAACTAGTTTGAAGAATTGTCAGCACACAATTATACGGGTTGTAATCATATTTGGAAGCCTCCCCCATCTACCCATATCAAGATTAATATTGATGCTTCTTATGATAACAACAGAAAAGTGTTTGGCATTGGTCTAATTATTAGAGATTTTACAGGTACATGCAGGGGAATCAGAGGCAGGTAATGCAATGGAGGATTAAATGCGGAGCAATCTGAATGCTTGGAGGTTTAAGAGGCGATACATTGGGCCAAGTCTCTAAATATATCAAATGTCATGCTTGAAACTGATTGTATAAACGTAGTGAAGTCTCTAAATGGTGCAAACCTGCATGTACAATGGTAGAACCAGGGTATTGTCATAGAAATAAAACACCTTCTGAACAATATCAGTAGTAGTTTTGTTTATGTAAAGAGAACTGCAAATAATGCAGCTCATAATCTAGCTAATAAAGCTAGAACCTCTAGATGTCCTTTTAACTTTTTTTATTACATCCCAGATAATTATGTTGAAATCTTAAGGGATTTTTTTTAAGGGATGTTGAATTGTTGATGCTCTGTAATGCTTTCTTTTTTTAATATAATTTGCTTTTATGTCAAAAATAAATAAATAACAGCTGCAATCCAGAGAAGATTATTTACTCTGGCTAGAGTTTATTATTTACTGTGGCTAGAAAACTCTAGCTGAGCATAATTCTCATAGGCAATATATGTTGGACTCCACCTGAGGGCTACCTTACTTTAAATTCTGATGGCTCTTTTTAGTGATTTTACCAAAACAGGAGGCATTGAACTAATGGTTCGAAATTTTGCAGGTAAACAGAAAGCAGCGAAATGCTAGCTAACAACAGCGTAATTTTACAATATTCAAAAATTCAATCACAACCTTCTTTTGCTACTACAAAAGACTTGAATTACTGAATACAACCTACTATATTTGTGTATATGAAGTATTCTACATGGGAGAATAGAATGCACAAAACCATACTCATAAACCAGAGAAAAAGTGGGTGATTGAATTGTGTGACTTTTTGAGTCGACCCAGTAGGAAAATCGGTGAAAGTTTTCTTGTTCTCAATCTGTTTTCTTGATGTTTTCTATGCGTCATTGATTGATTCCTTCATCAATTGTTGTTCCTCTTTGCTGATCTTTTTGTTACGTCTCTTTTCAATTAACAATTGATTTTTTCTAAATTTCTTTTATTTCTGTCTTTAATGGTGTTCTAATCTTTGTGATTTGCAGCACGTTGTGATCCAAGTAGTGTACCGGTTGCGGTCTTTTAAGGGGGCAGTGGTGCAGTTTGATTCTCTATTGCTCATTAGGAACTGTAGTGTTCCCCATATTGGTAATATGGACATGTTCATCATCACCAGTGGTTGTTACATATTGGTCTCCATCATTATGATCTTGTTCATCTTGATCCATGAAGCGGTAGGCTTCACCATCAACCTTAGTTATAATCATCAATCTTATTTGGTTCATCATCAAAATGGGTTGGATCGCTTCTGCTACACTGACAGAGAAAGGGGTAGTTTCGGTACAAGCATTATTCACTGGGCGGAGTTTTTGGAAAATTCAAAATTTGAAATCCACTTTCCTAAAATAAAGCTTCATTCTGGTGAGATTCCTCAAAACAAAAATCTCTGGAATATCTCAACAATATACTGTAATCTAGGAAAGAATATCTTCTACATTAAAGCCAAAAACCAAAACCCTAAGCCTAACCTTGTTTATATAGTGAGATACCTCAGAAGAAAACCATCATCCCACATACCATTTTCTTTCTACTCGGTTTACATAGGTCTTTCATTCTTAACAATGTATCAAAGTTCTAGAATGCAAATGGCTGCCCTTACTAAAAGATTTAACGAATCAACTATTGGACGAGCCAATCCAAGCAGTTCAAGAGGGAGTTTAATTTCGGTTGAAGAGATAGCTGCTGCGACTGACAGATGGAAAAATAGTGTACTTGGGAAGATCATCTCCAAAGATGATATTGAATACAAAAAAGTCCAAAGAGATGTTAATATTATTTGGACGAGACATAGGAAAGTTGAGATTAATACCATCGGTAGGAACTTGTATGTGTTCAAGTTCAGATCTACAGAAGATGTTGCTGATGTCATGAAAAATGTTCCATGGATCATTGATGAACATTTGGTGGTCCTTAAATATTATGATAACTCAATCCCTCTTGAGAACTATGTTTTCACCCATCATATTTTTTCAGTCATGATAAAAGGTCTGTACCTTGAGCATTTGGATGAAGGAATCATTAACAAGCTATGTGACGATATGGGAAGGAAGGTTGCTGAAGAGGGTTCAAGAGGCTACACTATTCGTGGTAGAGTTGTGTCAGCTAAGATAGAAGTGTACCTCAGTTTTCCATTGAAAAGAGGCAACTGGCTTCTCACGGCTGCTAATCAAAAAGTATGGGCTCGTTACCACTTTGTTAAACAACCAAGAAAAATCTGTACTGAATGCTTCACAATTGCACACAATGACGATCTATGTGAAGAGCGTGCATGGCATATTTTTATCTTTGGCATGACTGAACCAGCATTTGAGGCTTATTATGCTCAAAATGCCCATATGTTTCAAAAGATGTTAGATAACACAGCTGAAAACAATGGTCCTAACGAAACGGGAAACAGTAGTTCAGGTGCTGCAGTCGGGTCAGGCGGGTCGGGAGAGGATGAAGCGGATCTAAGGAAATACAAGAGAAGTAGGGACTCGGGGTTAGAAGATAACCGCGTTCTTCTTAAGATGAACTCCTCAAACCCTAACTCTCTCAGCGGCAATATCACTTCAGTTATGGTTAATGATGGAGGAGATCAACTAGAGATCGAGGAGACCAGTATTAACTGTGGTGACATGAACATGGTAGACGTAGAGAATGGAGAAAGAGGATCAAACAATCTGGTGTTCCATCCCCCTGCTACAGATCATACAACAAGTGCAGCAAATCAGGTTTCTATAATCTCTATCTCCCTCCTTACGAATTATCATATTACCAATTTCACGATTGCTTATTCGTTACATGAAATTTATGTTAATTTTATAGAAATTTCATTTTCAAGGGTTCCTTAATTTCGTTCAATAATTTCTAGGTATTTCATCCTGTTTGTTAAAACCCATTCTTCTGATTGTTCTAGATCTTCTCGTTGGATTAGATTGTATGTGATTTGTAAATTGTTTCATTGTTGTTGTTCTATCAATAGAACCTAGTGGTTGTGTGTGGTTAATAGTCAGTTTAATAATTATTGTTTGGTCTCTTTCAATTTTAATAACTCTGGTAGTAAATTCAAGCTCTGTCTTGCTGATCCTCTTTTTTCTAAAATGAGAATCATGTCGTGGAATGTTCAGGGTTTCGACAACCCTTCTACTAGAAAATCACTATGGAATTTGATCAGAGGTCAAAACCCTGATATGATTTTTCTATGTGAAACCAAAAATGAATCTACTAAGATGAATCAATATCTTAGTAGATTTAATTATCCCAACTCTTGGGTCTTTCCCTCCATTGGTAGAGCTGGTGGAATTTTTTTAATTTGGAAAACTGGTTTTCATTGTGAAATTGTTCATTTTACTGATAAAATGATTAATGTCATGCTCTCTGATAATCCAAGCAAGCCAACCTTCCTTGTCACTTTCCTTTACGGTTCTGTATACCCTCAATGGAATTTCATCAGTGAAATTGGTGCTAGAGCCAATCTTTCTTGGGTTATTATAGGGGACTTAAATATAACTATGCATGACTATTAAAGATCTACATTGTCTACTCCAACTGTTGTTGAATACCCTGAAATTCAAACAATCTTAGACAATGCTGATCTTTCATACCTAGGCTATATAGGTAACAAATTTACCTGGAACAATAAACAGTCTGGTGATAATTGCCTTTATGCAAGATTAGATAGGGCTTTGGCTAATGTTCACTGGCTGCATCATTATGGGAGCACACCAGTTCATCATATTGATACCATAGGCAGTGACCATATACCAATTATCTTGGAGACTAGCTCTGTGTCTTATCAAGGTAGTAAACCCTACAAATATTTCAAATGTTGGAGTAGTGATCCATCTGTTAGAGATGTAATTAAAAATGCTTTCTATATAGATGTCAGAGGTTCCTCTTCTTTTCAGTTCACTAATAGACTTAGAAATGTTAACACATGAACTGAAATTATGGAACCTCAACCATTTTGGTAATGTTGATCACAAAGTTAAAAATCTTAACAATCGACTCCATGATCTTAATAATCTTCCTAATTCCCCAAATAATGTGGAATTGATTAAATAAGTAGAGTTTGATCTAGAACATTGGCAAAAAGTTCAAGAATACTTTTATGCGCAAAAATCTAGACAAGAGTTTTTCAATTCCTTTGATAGGAATACTGGATTTTACCATAACTATGCCAATAGGTGATAGACGCATTTATGTGTCTAATTTGTCCCAATTGTATATATTGTTAGTGCTCGATTTTGTACTTATTTGGTTATTTTATGTCTTTGTAGGTGTTTTTGGAGAAATAAGCTTTTGCGGCAAAATTGGCTCAAAATGTGGCATTTAAACCTCTGTAGATAACGTACCATAAGCACCCCAGAAGTATACCAGTGACATCCCAGAAATACCCCGGAGGAACCCCGAGAAAAGTGTTGAAAACATCCCAGAAAAATTACTAAACGCACCCAAGTGGCAAGTGTTATTCGGACTCTCACTATGGATAAGGGGTAACCCATTTCGGGCATGTGCTAAAGGGACAGCGGAACTGGATAAGGGGGAGGTCACCTTCACCTTTTGAATTTTGAAATTGGCGGGAGTGTTCATCACATCTGTTGAATTTTGGGAGACGATTTGATCGAGTTCTAGGGCGATTCGATCGCTGAAACTTGGTGGGTATCTTCCTTGGACCCAAACAGGCCTAGTATGATCATTGGTTTGTACCCAAATTGGCTGGAAATCGAGTTTTAATCAAAACAAGAAAAATAGGGCTTCACGGGTTCTGTTGATTAGAGGAAGAGATTACGTGAGGTATTAGAAGTGTACCAATGTCTAGGATGATTCCTTGGACATCATAGAAGAGTTCTAAACACATCAGGACACAAAAGAAACCGCGAGAATACAGGAAAAATCCATTATCCGTAACTTGGCAGAAAAGAATAATCTGAGATATACTCGGATTCGATTAGGTTTTTGTGTATATAAGGAGTTGCTACGAGTCCCAGAAGAGTATCAAGAAGTTTGGGGAAGTTTAGTGACCACAGAGACGCAGCAGAGAGGCTAGAAGACGAAGAACAAGAAGCTGCAGGAAAGCTTCCTGCTGCTGCTCAAAGAGGAAGAAGAAGACGAAGAACAGACAGTCAGAAACCGTCGTTCTTCAACAGAGGCAGCAACAGTTTGCATGTGTTGTTGTTTAAAGCAGTATCGTATTGTCGCTCTTTCTTTGACGCCTTCGGTGAGTCTCAAAATCGTTGTATTATAATTTCTAACTCTTTTAATCATACTTTGAGCATCAATAATGTATTTTGAGAACATGATTAATATGTGTAGCTAAATCCCAACACTGGGATGATGGAGGAAGCCGTTCTTTACGCATATGATAATTATATTTAATTCTTTTATGACTACTTGCACTTTTATTAATTGTTTTATGATTTTTCTTAATTAGTTGTTATATCGTATGATGATGTATGCTTGGTCGAAGTGCTTTTGATGCGTCATGCTAGTGATTTACAATCAATCTTCTAAAAATCTACCTTGGCAAGATTAAGAGTCGATATCATTTGAGTTATAATTGTTTGGGAATAAATATATGAATTGTGTGAATGATTAATGGTGGAATCCTGAGTCCTAGTATCTCTTGATCTTGTGACATATTTTGTATATACATTTTTGTTTTTAAATCTTTTCAAGTCCGAGCAACGAACACTTTACTTACCACTACAAAACTACATCAATTTTTGGCGCCACCAACGGGGACTTGTATTTAGATTTGTTTTAGGTTTTTATTTTTATTAGTTTTTGTTCTTTTTACGCCTTTTGGTATTTCTTGTTTGTTTTCAGATTTGGAATTAAGCTACAGAAAAAGAGAGAAAGTGCTAAAAAGAATAGCGAAGCCAAAGAAGGAAAGAAAAGAGGAATCCAAATGGAGTGAAGAAGAAGATTTTGTATATAATTATTTTCTTTTCATTTTTTTTAGAAACTGTAAATAGGGTTTTGTTTTAATTTTCTTGTAATTTTTTTTTTTTAATTTTTGGACACTTTTGGACTTTATTTTTGGGACTGTTGGACATTATTATTTTTTTTAACCCTAAGGAAGGGTTAAGGTTAAATATAAACTGTTTGCAGGGAAGGAAGACGATTACAATATCGTCTCGGCCCCTCGGGTTCGTACATGACATAGGAGTCATGGCCTGAGTCGACTACAACGGTTCATCCCCCGTCTGGAACGGGAGGTAAGGTTCTGAACACTCGCGAATCCCCTGCAAGCGGGTTACTGTATTCCTTAAGGTGATAATTGATTGAGGACGAACCAGACTGTTTTTATATTCCTAGTAAAGGGCAAGTCCTGGCCAAAAAAATATAAGGGTTCGGATTTCATCATCGTTCCCTTCTTGCCCGCTTTAGGAAACAAAACCTAACGCGAACCCAAGCTTTAAAATCTTATTAGAAAGAGACCTATAGGGTAAAGAGCTTGTTAGGAAAAAATTTCGAAGGATATTGGTTACCCTCTTAAGCAACATCAAAGTTCATGATGAATCTGGGAGTTGAAACAAGCCGCCTTGTAACCCCGGTGAGGCCTTGGGTATCAAAGCTCCATTGATCTTCCCGCGCCTCAGTTTCATCTCACATTAGCTCGGATTGATCCAGAGGGGTTTTCTCAAATTGTAACGAATTCCCCTTCGAGAGATAGAAGCTAGTCTAGAAACAATCTAAGTGGAGCCATCATGCTTTTTGTTTGCTAGAAATATTTAGGTTTTATTTGGTGAAGTCGAGTCGGCTTTGTTTGTGATTGTGTAGAATTACCTTGCAATTAAGAATGTCGAACTGGTATGATAGAAGCCAATACAATAAATATAGACCCGAACTTGAATATGGACATCATCAGTATTATGACCATAGTGAGAATAGTGTTTGGGAATTCCAACCTTTTCAAGGTTATGGTTCATACCATGGTGAGCCAAATTACTATTCATACGCCCACCGGTCATACGAGAAAAATTCGTCTCTACTAGAGTATCCACGAAAGTTAGCTGAGTCGTCACAAAAGTTACTTGAGTCGTCACGTAGTTCACCTGAAATGAATAACTTATTTATGGACGAAATCAATGCAATGTGTGAACCTTATTTCCTAGATATAATTAGGAAGTCTTTTGAGTCGACTAAGAAAATGTTGTTAGAGGCCCAGGAAAGAACTTCTCAAGATAGTCTTAATTTCCAATATAGTGTTTCCAATAATACCTTTGAAAATGAGGATAGTTATTTGCATAATCAAGATGACAAGGATAGGATTGGTAACACTACTTTAGATGAGGTTCAACCATTTTCATGCTATTATGATGATTATGACGAGGATAGTTTTGATGAAGAATTTGAAATATGTAGGCATAGTGATCAGGAATTTGTTACTCCAAATGAACTTTATGATGATAGTGTTATTTCTGGTTCAGATCCCGATAATTTTAATAATTATTCACCTATTCAAAAGGATGAGGATTTGATTATAGATACCACTTCTTTAGATGATGTAGTATTTCCTTTTGATTACGAAGTCGATAATGGTTTATAGGAACGAGTTTATTCTGAGAATATCGTTTTAGAGTCTAGCGATTTAGAAACAATGGTCTTATACGAAGAGAATGAACTCGTACATCTATTAAATATGGGTGAGGATATGTCACTTGAGTATAACCTAGAAGAAGCAATTGACTATTTTCAGGATTCCAACGATCTAGAAATTAAGGAAATTGTAGCTAGTCTATCTAGAGATACCCAAAACTCTAATTTCAGGGGTGATTATCATTCTCCATGTGCCTCAACCATTTTACAAGATTATCTTCACACACGTTTTCCTGAACCTAGTGATGTCCATAAGGAAGTTCAGTTGTTAGAAACCCATCCTCTGGTTGATGAGGTTAGACCAGGCTATGATACCAAGATCGACTTTTTTTTTCCCACCAAATATTTTTCAATCAATTGTGGGAACGTATAAATTTCAGATGTGTCAATTATTTAGTTTTGAGACTAAACCTAATTACTTTAAGAGATTAGGGTTGATACATTTGCATAAGATTGACCACCAGTTTCATCGTGGTCGATTGTGTGAGTCAAAGGATCCTCAATTATTCAGATTATTATTATGTGCTTCTAAGTTTTTACTTGAGTTTTTCCAGACTCTAGTACCTGAGCCGGATCTTAGCTTTGAGGAATTCCAACCCATGAAAATATTTTATTTGGACCCAGTTATAGAACCTGAACCACAGCTAGATGTAGTTGTCTTAAACAGGAAACTAGACAAGGGTGCGCTCTATTTGTTAATTTTCTTGGCAGGTTGCAGATTCCTTTTATTTGTGATAGCTCTATTTGGTTTTGATGACCCACAATTATTCCGGCTATTAATATATGATTCTATGAGGTGACTAAATCTTCCAATGTCTGGCTGAGGACTTTAAACTTAGCACTTTTTGGGAGGTAACCCAATCTCATGCAACATGGTAATATATTTCCTTATCTCTTTTGCTTCAAATGGTAACAGTTTCTCCTTGTTCATGCTTTTAATTTTATCTTTAGAACATTGAGGACAATGTTAGATTTAAGTTTGGGGGTATGGGAGAAACTTTTTAGTTGCAGTATGAATAAATAAACTCCAGAACCTAGAAATTTATGCCTATTGAGGATTGCACTAACTAATCTAAGTGGATGGAAGCATTTTGGTTGTAGGAGTTGAGGAACCAATCTGATTAGATGGCAACATCTAAAGAGTCTATTCATAAAAGCACAGAGCTCAGTTGTTAGGAATAACATGATAGTTTCACCATATCTCGTTGAGTCCTTTTCACTTCTTTTTTGATGTTGTTTTCTTTTTAAATATGTTTCTAAGTGATTTGGTGGGGCTCACGATTTAAGTTGTTACCAATGCTAGGGTGAATTAGAGTGATTGAGTTACCATGAAAAAAAATTGAAAAAAAAAAAAGAAAAAAAAAGAAAAAGAAAAAGAAAAAAAAAAAAAAAGTTAAAAAAAGAAAAGAAATTGAGACCAGACCATTTGACCAAAAGGAATAAATTCAATAAAGTCGACCACTGGTACCCTTGTATATGCCAGTTGTGTTGACCTAGAGTTAGGTTATCGACCACTGGTACCCTTGTATATGCCAGTGTGTTGATATTAGTCAGACTAGTATCTCAATCCATTAGGATATGTTCATTTTGGCGGAGGCCTTCAGACAGATATGGGAAACGCCGTTCACTTAGTAAACATCAAAACCATCTATGTTTTTCTATATCCATCTTCTTGATCTATCCATGTGATTAGTCTTGACTCCGAATATGATGTCCATAGTGCAACTATCTGAGTAGAGATCCGTCACTTTATATGAATTTTAGTATGCTTGAGTGCAAACTCGTGTACATCAATTGGAATTTCGCATCAGGGTACTTCTTCCTGTAGTCAATAAGTATGCCAACCAAGGAGATTCTTTAGTGCCTTCCAAGGTTCGTTGTAGATAGCTAGGGTCTGGAGTATTAAGGTTTTGTGGGTATATCTCTAGTAAGCCCTCCCGAGACTATAACTCGGCCACTAGGGACACCTAGGGGTTTAAAGGCTTATTGCATACGCTAAATGCAATCGACGATGCCTGCGACAGTGAGTTAGGATTTTATTTTGTAGTTTTGATTTGCTCGGGACTAGCAAATAATAAGTTTGGGGGTATTTGATAGACGCATTTATGTGCCTAGTTTGTCCCAATTGTATATATTGTTAGTGCTCGATTTTGTACTTATTTGGTTATTTTATGTCTTTGTAGGTGTTTTTGGAGAAATAAGCTTTTGCGGCAAAATTGGCTCAAAATGTGGCATTTGAACCTCCGTAGATAACGTACCAGAAGCACCCCAGAAGTATACCAGTGACATCCCAGAAATACCCCGGAGGAACCCCGAGAAAAGTGTTGAAAACATCCCAGAAAAATTACTAAACGCACCCAAGTGGCAAGTGTTATTCGGACTCTCACTATGGATAAGGGGTAACCCATTTCGGGCATGTGCTAAAGGGACAGCGGAACTGGATAAGGGGGAGGTCACCTTCACCTTTTGAATTTTGAAATTGGCGGGAGTGTTCATCACATCTGTTGAATTTTGGGAGACGATTTGATCGAGTTCTAGGGCGATTCGATCGCTGAAACTTGGTGGGTATCTTCCTTGGACCCAAACAGGCCTAGTATGATCATTGGTTTGTACCCAAATTGGCTGGAAATCGAGTTTTAATCAAAACAAGAAAAATAGGGCTTCACGGGTTCTGTTGATTAGAGGAAGAGATTATGTGAGGTATTAGAAGTGTACCAATGGCTAGAATGATTCCTTGGACATCATAGAAGAGTTCTAAACACATCAGGACACAAAAGAAACCGCGAGAATACAGGAAAAAATCCATTATCCGTAACTTGGCAGAAAAGAATAATCCGAGATATACTCGGATTCGAATAGGTTTTTGTGTATATAAGGAGTTTCTACGAGTCCTAGAAGAGTATCAAGAAGTTTGGGGAAGTTTAGAGACCACAGAGACGCAGCAGAGAGGCTAGAAGACGAAGAACAAGAAGCTGCAGGAAAGCTTACTGCTGCTGCTCGAAGAGGAAGAAGAAGACGAAGAACAGACAGTCAGAAACCGTCGTTCTTCAACAGAGGCAACAACAGTTTGCGTGTGTCGTTGTTTAAAGCAGTATCGTATTATCGCTCTTTCTTTGACGCCTTCTGTGAGTCTCAAAATCGTTGTATTATAATTTCTAACTCTTTTAATCATACTTTGAGCATCAATAATGTATTTTGAGAACATGATTAATATGAGTATTTAAATCCCAACACTGGGATGATGGAGGAAGCCGTTCTTTATGCATATGATAATTATATTTAATTCTTTTATGACTACTTGCACTTTTATTAATTGTTTTATGATTTTTCTTAATTAGTTGTTATATCGTATGATGATGTATGCTTGGTCGAAGTGCTTTTGATGCGTCATGCTAGTGATTTACAATCAATCTTCTAAAAATATACCTTGGAAATATTAAGAGTCGATATCATTTGAGTTATAATTGTTTGGGAATAAATATATGAATTGTGTGAATGATTAATGGTGGAATCCTGAGTCCTAGTATTTCTTGATCTTGTGACATATTTTGTATATACAATTTTGTTTTTAAATCTTTTCAAGTCCGAGCAACGAACACTTTACTTACCACTACAAAACTACATCAATAGGAGAAAGCATTTTAACCATATTAATGCTCTCAAATTGGACAATGGGCAGTGGGTTAATGATAGAGCTGATCTTGAAATCCTTTTGGTAAACCATTTTACTTCTATTGGTACTTCTTCTAATCCTTTTAGAAATCCAGACATTCTAAATTGTATTGACTCTTGTATTTCAAGTAGTGATATTACAAATCTTCTTAGGCCTGTTTCTAAGAAAGAGATTGTGGATACAATTAACCAAATGACCCCCTGGACTGCCCCAGGGCCCGATGGTTTCCCACCTGGATTCTACAAGGAAAACTTGGATATCCTTCTAGATGATGTTTGGCAAATTTTTAACTGGTTTTTTGAATCCAAACATCTTTTAAAAGAAATGAACCATACTTTTATCACTTTAATTCCTAAAATAAATAACCCCTCTAGTCCCACTGAGTTTAGGCCAATTTCTTTGTGCAATTCTATTTATAAAATCATTTCTAAGATCATTGTAAATAGAATGAATCCTCTCTTGAATAAAATGATTAGCCGATACCAGGCTACTTATGTCCCTGGCAGACATATTCAAGATAATGTCATAATTGCTCACGAGTTGGTGCATACCATGAAAAGAATAAGGAAAACTGACAAATGGGGGTCATGGGTCTTAAACTTGACATGTCTAAGGCCTTTGACAGAGTGGAATGGTCTTACCTGAGAGACATTCTTAGAGATTTTGGGTTTTCCGAACACTGGTGTGACTTAATCAACCAATGTGTTAGTACTACTAGCATCTCTATATTGTTAAATGGTTCTCCATGTAAAACTTATAAACCAACAAGGGGTCTGAGGCAAGGAGATCCCTTGTCTCCATACTTGTTCATCATAGTCATGGAATCATTCTCTAGATACATTATGCATGCTGAAAGTTGTAGCCTAATACATGGTTTAAAAGTCACTAAGGAGGCCCCTAGTATAAGTCATCTTCTCTTTGCAGTTGACCTGTTAATCTTTGCTAAAGCTTCTCATTCTGAAGCTTCAAACTTATTGAGTCTAATTGATAATATTTTTTGATGATGTTGTAGTAATGAGGTTCAAACTCTCGGACTTGTGAAGATTAAATTTAAAGATTTAATAAAATTATATACAAAAATATTAACAAAGTGGGCGAGAGGTATGAGAAAATAACCAAGACACTGATTCCACTATTACACATGAATTAATGATGGTAAATAATCCAAAACTCTAATTATCTTTTAAGTCCTTTATATCTTAACTCACTAATAATCAAGCAAATTCTCAAACATCAATTGTATCCCTTAAGCATAGATTATCTAAACAAAGCATAATCTATCTAATTGAATCACAACTGATTAGGAAAATTACGCAAACAATTTAAACTCTGCAAAAGCAGTGATTGAGTGAATTATAATTAAATATTAGAGAAAATAAAATAGTTACCAATTATTCATGCGTAAATAGCTTCCTAATTTCCTTGATTGTGGGAGAATTAGCCGCTCATCATGTTGTAAACACGCTCAAAAATCATTATTATTGCTCAAAGGGTGTTTACAAATGATGAAAATGGAGAAATAATTCAAAACCGGGTTTGTAACAATTATATTTGTTACAAACCTGAGAACTACGACCCACAGTATGTGTCACTGATACTGTTGCTCTAAGACCCCACGGCTCTGCGTCGCAAACGCTAACAAATAAGTATGCCTCTGATGTACGACCCACGGCTGTGAGTCGTTGTTACTGTTGGAAAACGACGGTCTTGGATGGTCCGTTCTTCGTGTTCTTCATGTTCAGCAGCAGCAGTAGCAGAAACCGAGTTTGGGAAAACTCGAATTTCTCCTTCTCTGGCTCTCCTCAGCCCCCCAGACTCTCGACACCCCTTCTTTATGATCCCATCCACCTATTTATACTCCTTAGACTCATTTAATCACGCCATGATTCTCAATATTCTTCATTGAACTCGGGCAGTAAAGAAATATTTTGGGAATATTTTCTTCCCTGATTTAGCTTCTCACGCGTTTCTACAGCTGCAAAATCTCCTCATTTATCTTTTTCAAGGTCCAAAGTGTTGCTAGAGTCATCATACATGAGCAGAACACGTTCTTTAAAACTCATGTAATCCCGTGAACTGTCCCTCTCATGCACGTGCTGCCCTGATTTCTTCTCGCGGACTTTTCATCCAAATTTGATAGAACAAAACACTTGTAATAGCTATGTATATGTCCCAGGAACAATCCCATAAATTTTCAGCCATTTAGTCTCCCTATAACACCTCCAAATCCTTGATTGAAATCTAACAGTGAATAAAAATATTTTCCCGCCAATATTCAATTCAAACGAAGGGAATGAAGGTGCCCCTTAACCAGCTGTTTGGGTGCCAATAACAAATGGGTGTTGTGGACAAATTTGGGCTACATATAGCCCTGGGTGCTGAAGATGAATTTGGGCTACACATAACCATGGGTTTCCCTTATCCAAATCTGGGATCCGTATAGCAAATGTTCTCCGGAGGTGTCCCCAGCAACTTTTTGAGACGAATTTTCCAACAATGTATTTCTCCAAAAACACCTACAAACACACAAAGCATCAAAATTAGTACAAAAATCGAGCACTAACAATAGAGACATTGAGTACAATTTAGACACAAAAATGTGTCTATCACTAATCAATGACTTTAGTATGGCCTCTGGCCAAGTGATCAATCTTCAGAAATCTGGTTGTTTTTCAGTAGAAATGTCCACCCTGATCATGTTGTTTCTCTCATTAATAATTTAAAAGTTAAGAAAATAGCTCTCAATGAAAAATACTTAGGTATTCCCTTATTCATTTCTAGAGCTAGGTATGATTCTTTCAATCATTTAAATGAACATTTCAACAAAAGAGTTTCCAAATGGAAAGGTAAACACTTTAACCAAGCAGGTAGGTCAATGATGGTGCAAAATGTGTTAAAGACATCCCCTATTTTCCGCATGAACACTTTCACAATTCCTGATAAAATCATCAATAATATGGAGGCATCTCAAAGAGATTTTTGGTGGAGAAAGTCTAAGGCTGGGGGTATTTATCTTAGAGGTTGGTCTAGAATTTGTACTCATAAATATCAAGGGGGTCTAGGTTTTCGTAATCTTAAGCATGTAAACCTCTCCCTTTTGACCAAATCTGCTTGGAATATTATTCATAAACCTGATAAATTGTGTGTTATTATTTTGAAATGCAAGTATTTTAAAAATTGTCATCCTTTACATGCTGTTAAAAAGGTTGAATGCTCTTGGGTGTGGAGAAGTATTAGTCGAGGCCTTGAGGTCATCAAAAACAATTCGATCTGGGAGGTTAAAAATGGAAGTGGTATTTCTGCTTTTGTTGATAATTGGATTCCCAATATTGTAGAACCTAAGTTTGTTGCTTTTCCTAATCCTAATGTCAATGTTTCAGCTTTCATCAATAGGTAAAACAACTCTTGGAATACTGAACTTGTAAATGCTTTCTTCACTGCTTCAAATGCTAGTAAATTCATTAACATTAGGATCCCTTTCTCAGGTGATGATAGACTCATTTGGCCTTACATTAAGAACGGTCAGTTTAGTGTTAAGTCGGCTTACAAATTGATTTCTGGTCAATATGCTTATATTAATAACACAAATCTTTGTGGAACCTGTCTATTCTCCCTAAAGTCTAGATTTTCTCTTGGAAATGCTATGAAAATATCCTTCCAGCTAAATCTGTACTGGCTAGATACTCCAGTGAGCATGATTCCTCTTGTTGTATGTGTAATTCTGGAATCATTGAATCCCCTGAGCACATTATTCTTCACTGTGATTTTTCTAAGAAGGTTTGGTCTCTCACCCCTTATGCTAATGTTATTGAACCAAATTGCAATTCTAATATTAATATTCATGATTGGGTTCATAAATGGTTAACTGTTAACAATCTTAAGGACAAAGCAGGAGCCATTTTCTATGTAGCTTGGAGTATATGGAAACAAAGATGCTCTAACACTTTCCAGGGGAAAAGTCTCAATCACCAAATTACAGCCAGACTTGCTCTTAAGCTTGTCAATGACACTGAAATGTTTTTGAGCAATAATAGTTTCTTGGTACCATATAGGTCTATACCTGTAGAAGATAAAAACATCACTAGTATCACTAGTTCTCTACCTCAGGACTGTCATATTATTTTCAGCGATGCTGCTTTTGACAAAAACACTAATCTTTCTGGTATTGGATTGGTCTGGAATGATATTGCAGGTGCATTCTGTGGATGCAAGCTACAAGCAGGGAATGTGAGAAATTCTGAAGAAGCAGAGAGCCTAGCTCTGCTAGAAACAGTGAAGTGGGCAAACGCCAAAAAACTTGAGAAAGTCTGTTTTATCAGTGATGCTATATCCATCATTGATTCTACCAATTCTAGTAATAGCCAATTGTTTTGGTATAATAATTCAGTCTTAGAAGACTGTAAAACAATTTCTTCTATCTTTAACTTTGTTAAATTTGAATTCTTACGTAGGAATTTCTTAGAGCTGGCTGACAAAGCAGCTAAATTTAGCAGAAGGTCTAGAACCTCGGGAGAATGGTTGGGTCATATCCCTGCATTCCTTAATCCTGCGATGTAATTCTTTTTATCGATACAGGTTCTTTTTCTAGCAAAAAAAAAAAAAGAAATGCTAGCTGGAGCTGAAAGTGCTGAACAGGCAGTGTCGAGAATTGTGGGAGGCAGCAAGGTGGGCAAAAGAATCAAGGCTGTAGAAGGCGCGGTTTGAGCTGGATTCAGAACCGGTGGTCGATGCGGTTAATGAGGAAAGGTTCAGCATTGATTGGTGATTGCATAATCTTATCATTGAGGATATTAGAGTTTTCTTTAGGTGAATCAGATTCCTTGGCAATGTCATTATATGCCCAAGGAAAAGAATAAAGTAGCAAATATTCTTTCTAAATCTACTAGAGTTGGAAAAAAAAGTAGAGTTTGGGATCAAAATCTCCCTAATGTATAATAATACAACTGCTGGAGGAAAGAAACTCTGGAACTAATTTCTACTAATATAATTTCCTTTCTGTTTCCGAGAGAAAAAAAAAAAGGAAAAAGAAAACTGAAACAAAGTTCTCTATGCCTTTTTTCTTTTCTCTCAAAATGAAATGTAAACGAGGGTCAAGCGAGATTCAATTCAAATGTGTCTAGATAAGGGGTACTCATTTAAGGCTAGTCCCCAGAACCTGGTGACATATATCAGAGTGCAACTTATCTATCACGGATTCGCAGGTTGATGCAGATATTCTTGTCTCGAACCCCATCAATCAGATCAGATTCTGAAAGTGTTGCCACGGTAGCACAATATTGTGCCCTCTTGAACCTACATACATATTTATCCCGTGCTGGACCAGTAGTCCAAGGTGCACCTGTGGAAGTACAAGCACCTGGTACAGAAGCAGCAGGAACAGGTGGTGCTCTATTAAACTCGGCATCCTCCTCAGCGAGCTCGTGCAACTTGGTTTTTCTCACTAATTCTTCTTTCCCTTTCAGCGTCTGTAAATCCCAGATAGCTTCCAGATTGTAAGAGATATGGAAAACACTATGACAACCATGCTTGGGATGTGATCATCTCACCATTGCATTCAAGAACTTGAATCAACAAAGCTGAAAATCATATCAGATCGTACCTTCCTTCTCCCGAACTCCAATCTTCTCTCTCCTCCTCGGACCTCAAATAAAATCTCCGCCTCTTTCTTGTTTCCTGTGCTCCTGAAGCTTTTGGGCAATACGATCATCCCTCTTTCTAACCTGGAGAATGTTCTGCAACAACAAAAATGGAATGGGCAATGGAAGAGACATTTAAATTCAAGAAGGCCTTGTTACGCAGTTAGAACTGTGCCTACTACGCCCAAAAAGATACCTTCCTTATTCTCCGACATCCTTCGAAAAATATTCTTCTACTGAAGGTCTCCAACATGTTGTTCCCTCTCAGCTCAAGCTCTAGCTGCAGAAGAACATGAAACATCATGACCCACTCAAAGAAACAAATTCAGGATCCGGGTAGTTTTAGATGAGCAAATGAGGCAATGGGTCGAAAAAACCAAATACGCCGCAGGCAAGCGCAACTGATATACTTTGGACCGCTTTCATATAGAATATATATAGAGATGGTTGTAATGATGCGCATTATGATGAAATTAACAGCAATAGGAGCTTCCTCTTCTCTTCTTGCACGTTTCAGTTAATCCACGGTTTTAGCAAGTTTCTGAAGCTTCTTCTCAGTCCGATCTTCTCTTTCAGTTACTGTTTTTCTCTATGTTTACAAGTAAAGACCTTGTGTCATACATCTATCCTTCTCTTCTAGCTCTCTATTAATTCTTTGTTGCTCCCTTTCATAAGATTCTCTGGCAAGCCTGATCTTTTCTGCCTAAGCGGTAACTTTCTGTATCTTTTGTCCTTCGTACTCTTCGTCAAGTTCCTTCAAAGAACACAATTTGTATAAATTTGAGCTGTAATCTGGTTGCATCCACTAGAGTATGTAATGTTGCAAAAACAAAAGAGAACCGCACCATTTCCAACAAATGACTTTCTGTTGTTCTTCACTTTTTCAGTTGTTGACTTTCTGGCAAGAAGCTTTTAGTGCTCCTTTTTGACCACCACCTCTGCTAAAGCAGGCAGAGCCTCACCAAGTTTTGACGCCTTCTAAACTAGAGGATAAATCTACCCTCTTGTTTTATTCGAAGACTCATCAAGAAGGGTCAGATGGCCCTGAAGCCTGTCAGATTGAAGGTTCCTGAAGAAGGAAAAGATAAATACATAACTTGCACTAACAACCTGATATACGGATTGCAAGTCTAGATAGCATGTCCCTCTATTTGTGGGTGTTCTATGCGGCCAAAAGTAAAGCATATCCGGTTCCATGCACAAGAAATTCAATTTGATGACATCAACTGAAACCTTGTCGATAATCAAATAAAAAATGGAATCACCTTGGACAAGACCTCGATCTTCATCTTCTGATAAACCTATGAAACCTGAAATGCAAAAGCAAACAAATAAAAAATGACAAACACTGTAAGGGTGAATAAAAATGATGGGAACAAATCTTAGCACGTTTGTTGGGTGGTGTTTAGAGTATGTGAGTGCTGGGATGTGGTGGTTAGTTGATCTTTGAGTGGTCGACCAAATATAAGCATCATTACCTGTTGAAGCAACTGCAGGGTAGCAAGCATTACGAGAACAACAACATGATATGGAAGTTGCACTTGTGGAACAGAAGATGCAGACAAAATCTTGCATCCAACACTAGCAATACTGCATAACAAAGATTTCGAGTAGGCCACCAAAGGCATCTCCATTGCTTCAGCTTTAGATTGCAAAGATGCTATAATTGTTCATCAGGCAACTTTAAACAATTTTCGATTCTTGTCATTACCTGCTACTATAATTAGGTTTTACAATGAGCTAATATATCAGGAAACACAAAACACACAAACATCTAGAATGATAAGATTAGAGGGGCCATTTCGAATATAAAATTGGGGCAGCACAGAAAAAAGCAACTTCACAAAAAAAAAAAAAAAAAATTAGAGTCATAAGAAGAAAGCCATTCATCAAAGAATTTCAATGAAAAAGATAGCTGTTGAAGTGATCCACAAAATGCAAAGAACCTGTTTTTGAACTATGATATCCCTTGTTGGGTTCTAAAGACCAAAGTTACTTCTTTGAAGCCTAACTTCATTTACAAAAACGAAATAAAACGACCCCGTATGCTTTCATCATTTGGCCAAAGCCTACTATGATCAGGTTTTGTGATAGATTCCAAAAGATTGATACATGCTAAGACTTATAGATTTGTGTCAAAAAGTTTCTGACCATCCATTATAAGTTTGATGCTCGAAATGAGGTGCTTTATAACATGAGTACTACCAAAGGGAGTTTAAATTCATCGATTACAGGGTTATAAGAATCCAATATCTGTGGTTTTCCCTTTGAATAAAATCCAATCATACAACACAATCAAGCAGAAAAATCTTAGTAGAAGTGGGAAATTTGTAGTCATGACTCCTAAGATCAATCCAATTTCATAAAAATCCAATTCCATTAACTTGATATACCAGCATTACATAAAAACATAAGTTGTAACCTTTTTTGTTGGTCTAATCCCTCCTAAAACTAATAGACAACTACTACTACAGCTGGTTACATATCTAATAATTTTTATAAATACCTAAACTGATAAATTTAATTATATCACCTTAACCTTGATAATCACAATTCTATCTTCATTTACGCTCAGAATCCAAGAGCCTTTAAAACAACCACCGAAGCCATTGAAGCAGCAGTCACACCTAAGATGATCTGAATAGCAGTTTCCCCTTGCTGAAGAGTTTTAAGAGTTTCTTTTTGAGATGCAATTAAATCTTCATAAGGATCTTTTTTCTCCTCCTTTTTGAGGGTTTCAACTTCAGATGACAATTTCCCACGAGCAAAATCACCAACTTTCTTCAGTGAAGATGTTAACTGAACCAAATCAAATCCGTTCTTCATTGATGAATCACCCATTTTGGTTGAATTCCCTGTTAGTAGTATGAGACAATCACCAAAGCTCTGAAATCAGTTTTCTCGGACTTTTGCGATGCCCTAACCGATAAATAAAATCGCCCTTAATTTTAAGGAAAGAATAAAAGGGATTCTTTCCTTGTTATGTTCAAGATTATTCTAATAAATAGCAACCGTCCATCTGGATACACAAATACCAGCCGTCCGTCCATCTCCATTGGTATAATATTTTTAGGAGTTTTTAATAAAATGACTATGTGGGGAAATGCATAAAAGAAAATGCCCACGTTTGTTTCATTATTTATTTCATGCCCATCCCGTTTTTTTTGAAAAAACAGTTAACAGACGTTACTCTGTACGTGGCAATAATTCAGGCTTGGGAAAAGACGTTCAAGCCCTGAATCGTGCAACTGGGACCTGGTTAAACCGTATTGAAAGCCCATGAATCATGCAACTAGGACCTGGTTAAACCGAGTTAGATGCCCGCGACACTACCTAGTTAAGCTAGCTAAATCATACGGTTGTGTACCCGTTCATATAATGCACGGATAAGATCGTCCACCTTCTGGAGGGTGTCCAAGATTGCACCACGTGCTCTCTTTCTTCTCCGGCGCCGATACAATAAAATCCCCAAATTTCTATAAAAACCAAAACTGATTAGGCATCATTCTGCAAGTTGAAACTCCACTCTTTGCCATCTCCATCCAATTTAAGAACGAATCCACACCAAGAACCACCCAACTTCCATCTTGTGCTGCTGCGAATTCAAATTGAATATGACCCAACCATCAAAATCAATGAAATTAGTGATAGCTCTTGTTTCAATCGACCCAGAACTAAATAGATCACCCTTAAGCAAATCCAGATACTTTAGTGCTGCAATCTATAACAATGGAGAAACTTATATAAACCATATTTGAATCCTTTTTAAAAATCCCCAAATCTATTGTTGTTGATGCTGGAATCGGAAGAAGAAATTTACAATTCCGGGGGATATAAAAAACAAGACGATAACCACGAACCTCACATCAATTTCCCCTCTTTGTTTTACACTTATCTGTAACATTTTGATCTCACACTAGTGAATGACTAAGAAGATAAAAGAGAAAAAAAAATATTGAACCATAAAAAAATGTTGTTCGATACTCCCTATACTCCCTAAGACCAAATCCAAATATAGTGGGGCGTTTGTATAGTCCACGCCCATAACCAGACAGACGTATAGTCCACGTCCCATCCCAGGCGGAGGTATAGTCCACGCCCCACACCAGGCGAACATATAATGCACGCCGGTCGTTTTTTTTGTTCTTTCGTGTGGGGCGGGTTTAATATCTCCGTCCCACTCTTTACAAACTTCAAATACATGGGGCGGGCATAATACCTCCGCCCCACTTTTTTTTCTTTTTTTTTTATTTTTTTCTACACCGGGCGAACGTATACTCCCCGCCCCACACCAGGCATTGGTATATTCTACGCCCCACACCAGGCATTGGTATAATGTCCGTCTGACCAAATTTAGTTTTTCCACCGTAGAGTCACACACCAGATTAAACCCAAAATTTGGTCTTTTTTTCCCTCTTTGGTCTTTGGTTATACTCGCACCACTGCAGTTGCTCTAAGAAACGTTGTAGGGTAGATGGACACGTCTTCCATACTCCACCTGTATGTGTGGCACTTAACACTTTCCTTTTATTTAATATTTTATTCAATATGCAAAACTCTCTATACTTTCCAGCCATTGATTGATCAATTAGACGGTGGGAGATGATGTTTGGCAGTTTAGTAATTGCACCCACTTAAATCTCATCTCCTTCGATGATAAATTGACTGAGTCTATGAGATTTTACTGGTTTGGTGGACCCAAACGCTAACGGTATGGGTATTAAATAAATAATAAAAAAACGGGAGCATTTTCTTAAATGCATTTCCTTATATGCGCATTTTTTTTTAAATTCTCATATTTCTAACCTTCTTTTTAAACTTTCTCGATGAGTTGTGCTACGACGGCCCCGGGCACCATAACTATCCTCTGAACTCTGCCCGAACATGTTCTTGCTGGGAGTGAACGGCCGAATACACAGCCTGTGGTCACTTGTAGACATGGGTATGTAAGCACAAATCTACGGTTTTGTGTTTAATTTAATCATGGGTATGTTAAATTCGATCCTGAACATGATATGTAAGCACAAGCTTACGGTATTGAGCATGTCAAAATTAATCTCCGACATGTCAAATTTATTCATTAGTGAAATGAGTAGAACATTCAGGAATTTTTTTAGGTCTCAATCGGAGGAGTGGACTGTTATTACTAGTTGGGAATGCTACTCTTTTTATGGTTTACACTCTTGTTCCACTTTGTGTAAGTTAGTATAGCTTTTAGTATGCTTCTGTTTCAGTGTCTTACTGGTATGTTCAATAGTCGTTGGTTCCGTCTCTATGTTTCAGATATACATCTTGTCATGTGTTGTTCTTTCTTTTTTACTCTTTGTATCATGTGTTTGTGTAGATTCAAGAACTCTGTAACACTTTAATTTCATAAAAATCTATTTACTGATTTTACTATAGAAAACTAAGGTTTTTAAATCCTCCGTCATTATTCCTCTGAAACTTTCTTTTACACCGTTTTCAAGCAATGTCTAGATCAAAAACACTCTTCGCTTCCTCTATTACCTTTATTCCTCTTCACATCTTATCAAATACCATACCTCTTAAACCTGAAGAAGATAATCACATGGAAGACTTTAATTATTTCATTCTTGAAGAAATTTCATGTTCTTAGATACGTCAGAGGTGAAATTCCATGATTATTAGGAGCATTTTGTCTAATAATAAAAATACAGTGAAAGGTGTTGATGGTGGTTTTTAGTTCAAGGATTAAACTGTAAAACTCCATATTTGTATGTCTGCTTTCTGCAATGAAGTAGAGCTGTCAAGTGGCTGATGCACGTCTATACCTCCCTGCTTGCATATATACTATGTAATTCAGTATTAACGAAATTTATTAGAATAATATTGGTGCATGTTGCAACAATCCCAAATATTCTATGATTTTATTTAAGCTCCTGGTCGCATTATTCATTAATGCAAAGATCCACTGAGTATCTATCCTATGTTGTATTCCCAGCTGAACTCTTAACATTGACATGATACGACAATTAGTGTTCACTCTTAGCTGAGTAACATGAATTTCCCGATGTATCAGGATTAAGATGCACATGAAGCTCTCAATTAAAGGCGTGCCAGTGAGATCAAAGCTTCGCTGCTCTCCAAAATAAAAAATTAGTGATTTTGTACCAACGTGATTTTGTACCACCAAAAATTGATTTATTTTGTGCCAACTCACAAAATCCAATATTTGACCTAATTTTGTTGATTTACAAAAATTAAGTTTTTTGCCCCAAAGCGGAGACTGCACGATATCTCGATCCTTATTGGTCAAGGATAAGCCTTGAAAGGCTAGGAAACTAGGCTATCATATAGCTAGTAGGATTAGAGTTCTACCAAAAGTTGGAAAATAAAGAAAAAGGGGAAACCGTGACTAACATGGACTGCAGTAAAGGAGGCATGACCGCACCACTTGGTCGGTCGATTTTCCCTAGCTGATGCCTCCCATCACCGATCGATCCCGCTTCATGTTGCAACCCGCCAGCCTCTCTTTCCCATCATCCAATCATAACTCTCCTAGCCCACAGGCATCGTCGGCAATTGCTAGCCAAAGTAGGCTAGTCGAGCGGCTCTAAAAATGGTTTTAATTAGTTTAAAATAGCCTGTGACAGCCTTAAATTGATCACAGAGTCCAACTTAGCCATCCAAATTGTCCAGCTTAGATTTTGTTTGGGGCGACTAATGAGGTGTTGTTATGTTCATCGGCGACTCATCTTTACTCTCGATCAATCACGTCGCTCCTAGCCAACAGGTTCCGCTCCGAATCGGTGCCCAAAGTAGGTTGGTCGTACGGCTTGGAAAGTCTTAGTTAAGTTAACGACAACATATGGCAGTCTCAAAATGATCTCGGTCGTCCAAATTATCCCGACGAATCGACCGGCCTAGGTCCCATATTGGGTGACCAATAAAGAGCCGTTGTGATTACCGGTCGTCCTTCCTCTATGAGGACCGATCGCCCTGTCCTCAACCTACTCAAATAGCTCCTGGGAGCTGCTCAAAGTGGGTTGGTCACGCTCCTTATAAAACCATAAAAAAATTCAACGACAATCAATAACTGCCGCAAATCATCTCAACCACCCTAGTTAACCTGCTGATTTGACCGGCCTAGATTTAATTTAAGCTAACCAATGAGGTGACATGATGATTATCGGTCATCAATCTCTCATGAGGGGCGATCGCTCGTCCTTCACCTACACGAGCAGTTCCTGGAAACTGCCAAAAGATGGTTGGTCACGTCTTTTTAAGACTGTGAAATTCGTTACTGACTCAAACAGGCTCTATAAAACGATGTTTCATATGCAACGGTTATTTTGAGTTGCTTGCTTAAAAACGATGTTTTGTATGCATCGACTACAAACGATGTTCTATAAATATCGAATTTACAAATAATTTAATTATTTAACCTAAAAACACCATATGTTATTTTCTGAGAGCCCGACTTACAACAAGTCTTATTCATACGACTTGACTTTCCACTTATGACCACCTTCCACTTTTCTTGCACATGATTGGTCGCAATTATTAGGTGTTGCCAATAAGACCCACTCGACAATTAATATGCGAGTCTTGTTACATTTTTTGTGTAACTTACTCTATATTTTCTACAAAAATACTTGAGACATGAAACATGTCACAAACTGGGGGATTTTCATCAGGGTATTGGTATGGAGGTTTACAGCGTGCGGCGTGCAACACACCCATTAAGAAAGTGTCTGGAATAGCGGATAGGTGAGCAGGTAGAGGAGTAGTGAGAGTAAAAACCGTCCAGTCTTCCCATAACCATAAGACACAGTTTTCACCATTCACCCTTGATCTCCACTACTTCACAACTCCGACTTCCAATGAGATTAGTGTGTTCGACAATGACTTGTATAAATAGATTTTCAATCTAGTTCAACCAACAAGATTTTTTGGTTACCAACGCAAGTATTCAGAAAACCATCCAGGATCTACAACTTACACTTTGCAAGTCGATTCTACATTCTCAAACAAGTCATAAAAAACTACACTTTACAGAGTTCCTCATTCTGATATCAACACCTTTTTTGCTTCCCTCCCTAAGATCAACCCTTCTCATTCATTTTGTGAACGAAGAAAGACTGGAACATCCATTTCTTGGTTTAGACCAGAATTGTACAAATTGATCTCTTGAATATAAAGTACTATTGTGCAGTACATTTGTTTAGGGTTTAGATTCGTTTCTCATCGACACACCCAAATTACCATTTTCAGCAAAATCAGTTTTCACCCTATTACAAATTGGCGACCACGGTGGGAGATTAATCTCTCGGTTACAAAATCAATTTCTCAATTTCAAAATGGTGGATATTAAGTCTGGGTCAGTAACCAATCCTGGTGTTACTGGCGCTACTCCTGGCGCCAATATTCTTTCTGTTGATGCCAAGGTAACACCTACCGGGGCTGTCAGTACATCTCATGGAATTATATCCTCTACCACAAACACCAGTGACGCTGGAAACATTTCCTCTGGTGTGACACCTCTGTCACCAAAGCCAGAGCCGATGCTACTCTTTTTAACGTTTCTTCGAGCGTGACAGCTCCAATCACCACCAGAGCTACTACCACTCCTCCGTTAGGACGGGAGGCTAGAGGATCCCATGGAAACCAACCTCATATTACTATTGTCGATTTAATGGAGAGGCAGGAAGTTCTTTCCAAATCTCAGACATGCATGGCTACAACTCAAAAGGAGGTACTCACCTTTCTCAAAACACTAACAGAAAGGTTACCACCAGAGCCACGTCAACCCCAAAGGAGAAGGCAAGGAATGCTTTCATGACTCCTGGTGCAATCACTTCAATTAGGCGTATCTTTATATATGAAGAAGCTCGCGTTGCTCCTGAACGTCCATCAAAAAGGAATCAACAATCCAACTTCGTCACATGTGAAGATCTAGAACGAATTCTCCAAAATTGAGGCAAGGAAAACCCGGCAACCATTCATCGGCACCAACCTCCTTACCCTCCTGATGTGCAAAGAGTTCCTCTTTCCAGAGGATATTCTTCTCCCCAATTCTCCCTTTATGACAGTATTAGTAACACTCGTGAACACATCTCTCGTTTTTTGGAATCACTAGGAGAGCAAAAATACAGTCACGCTCTCCGCCTGAAAGAATTCTCAAAATCACTCACTAGGAGAGGATACACCTGGTACAATAACATTGCACCAAACAGCATAACCAATTGGTGTGAAATGGTTACCACTTTCTATAAGAAATGTTACTTTGTGTCTGAGAAAATCATTCTGTCAGACTTGGGAAGAATGTTTCGGCGAAATAATGAGCATCCAAATGATTATGTCAAGAGATTCAGAATTCAGGCATTAGATTGTCACGATCCAAATGTGACTGAACAACAACTAGTGGAATTGTGCGTCAATGGCATGGTACCTGTCTATCGTGCTTTACTAGAGAACCTGCGCTTTCAGAAATTTTCGGAGCTCCATGAAGCTGCTAAGCGCTCGGCTACAACAACACCTGCCTTTCTGGAAACAACCAGGCCTTCCAGGAATGAAGATACACGCGAGACTCGAGGAAGTAGATGTCTCATCAATAGAAAATGCAATACTCAACCCTCTGTAAGCGTTGTGGGTGAAGGAGGAAAAAGGAAATCTCCAACCATAGAACAACAACCCAAACGTGCGGCACCAGCACAACAGATAACTCAACCTTGTAAAGCTGCGGCTAAGACTCCTGCACAACAACATGAAGCAGGAGAGGCTGCTTCGTACTTCCAATTTCCAATCGAAGAGGTAATTGAACTCCTGGAGGCATGGATTCAAGATGATGATATCAAGATACCTCCTATCAGACGTCCACCAACTGAGAAAGAAATGGAAGATCCCAAATACTGTCGTTACCATAAGTTTGTCAATCACCCCACCAGTGACTACAACAAATGGAAGCGCATTTTCAAAGAGAAGGTGGATGCATGGGGGCTTCAAATAGGCACTGAGGGATTTCACAGAGATCATTTTCATGTTAGAAGTTGCATGCTTTCTGGGGACTAAACTGTGCAGACTATGATGGAGCATTTATGCGAAATTCTCTTTCTTCAAGGCGCAACGTTAAGACATATTCGTATCTCTTAATCGTGTCATGTCAGGAAAATGATTGTTTTCAGTCGGAGAAGCTGCTCCTAAACCTAAACCTTTTCTGGAGGAGAACGCGATTGGTGTATGCAACCGGGGACTCCTAACCACCGCTCACCTCAAAGGCATTGAGTTCGACAGCGCGTTGATTGATGCAACCTCTGACTTTAACATTATCACTATTAAGACTCTGAGAGCTGCAGTAATTTCAAAAAAAGAAGTTGTTCGCTGCCTCGCTGTGATCAAAAACTCAGAAGGGGAGTCCAAAAATGAGTACGGATACATTATTCTCGAAATCAAGGTAGGATATTCCCTAACGCACGCCAAATTTCATATTGTTAAGGAATACCCAAATTATGAATGGTCCTGGGGTGCTCATGTATACATAACAACAAAGCGAAGGTAGGAGTATGTTATTTGCCAATGTCTATACCTGAGAGGATCTCCAATAAACCGTCTAATCCTGAAAATTATTTGTTGTCGTATCGACAACTCACATACGTGACATGATTACCTGGAGAGATTGAAGAACCATTTGTCTGCAGGTTCCGTACATAAGTTAGTCTTATTGAACAACCTTTTTTACAACCAGTCACTCTGCATCCCGTCAAGACCTGAGGACTCGATCCAGTTATTAACCCAGATGTCACCAGGCGATGTGAATGAGATGTCGGTCCTTTCCAATACTTTATCAAGTGTTTAGAAGTTGTCTCAGTCAAAGACAATAAACATAAGGGTCAAGTAGTTGTTCAATACTCAAATCCCTTTCAAGTTGGAAATATGGTAGTAAGGATTACTACTCAACCTGCTCTTCCGGGTTTTCCAGAAGGAAAATATGAGTCATACTTAGTAGCAGAAGTTATCTTGGGAGGCTACTGCAATCTCATCAATACTGACAGGCTAGAAGGCGTAGTAATACATGCCAGGTGGCTCAAACCTTTCAATACCTAGAATGTCATGTCACTTTTTCCTCTAGCATTTCCTCTAGTATTTCCCTTTTTCATGCAAAATCTGTAATTCCTGCAAAATGATTGCACTGACTTGCATTCGTAGTTAGGATTTCAATTTATCAGTTAAATCGAAGCATTATTTCCTTTCAAAAAATTACTCATGAATCATTTCAAAACATTCATAAAACAATTACCTACTAGTTCAAAACCAGAAAATCAAACCATAAAAGAGGCGTCTCTTGCCTATCAAAAAAAAAAAAAAACCTAAGAGGAGAAGGTTCAGAAAATAAAAGCATTCAAGGGAAATTGTCCAGCAATAACTCAGCTTTCTTAGAAAATGCGTCTTTCGTGTTCTGAAGAGAAACCTGCTTCAACTTAAACTCCTGGGATAACTTCTCGATCTATGCCTCTTGCTGATTAATGAGATCCATGAAAGGGGCTTCATTCATTTTAGTCTGCAACTTTTGGATTTTGGAAAACCCTTCATAGAATCAGGAAGTGTTGAACCCGAAGTTGACGCACATGTCCCGATAGTACTCCCAGTTTGCAACTACTTCTTCAGAAACGGTTTGTCCAGTCACATTGCACATGTCACCAATTGAAGAAAAAGCCTCCTCTACACGTATGTCTAATGAAAAACGGCTAGTGGATTTCTTGGACGTGGAAATGTGTCCACGCTTCTTCCATATTTGAGTATATAACTCCGCATACTTGGATGGTATGTTGAATCCTCCAATCAACACGTGATCCGCAATGAGAGCATCAAATAGAGGGTCGAAGGTGGCACCTGCAGCAGAATACACAACTAGCGCTCCTTCGAGTTCAGGAGATTCTTTGGGGATACTCGCGCCCACAACCATATATTTGACGTATTCGTTCTCCTTGGAAGGTACAGTAGCATCCCCGACATCATTAATCATCTCCATTTCGGGATTATTTCCTGGCTCAATCTCGTCCTGCAACGTCACCGGTTAAAATGTCTATTTTCATTTAGGAGAATAAATAACCTTAAGTCGAAAACATGTGGAAGACTTGCCGGCTTGTCTGCTGGCTCGCTTCAGGACCCAGACCTGCTACTACTATACGCAGAAGTGCTTCCTTCATCGCTATCAAATCCTGAATATTTTTGTCTTTCATCTTCATCTTCAAGAGACTCGGTATTACAGGATTTCTCCTTTTCTTCTGGGGGTACCTTGAATGTGTTGCTATCATGGTTACCTGCCAGTGCGAGTCTGGTAAAGGAGTTCATGTTCCCAAATCCCTAAAATTTTGAGAAAAGTTCAGCGGGATTAATCCAAAAACACTTAGATATTTCAGCTGGTCAAATGGAAACATGTACATACCTGCACGTTCGAAGAATTAAAGACTACCGGAGTTGTTGGAGTTGTTCGAATACCACCCGCATGCATCTTTGACCTAATCTTTTTTTTTTTGGGACTGCCTCTGTCTTGTCTAGGTTTGGTCTTACTCTTTTTCTGAAATATTAAACAAATCATGTGGGGTGGCAAGGTGAATATTCACGGATGAAAGGAAATTGAAGACATGAGTTCCTACTTGGGTTGGCTCGTCAGAGGCTTTCCGTTTTCTCACAGGCAGTGTCTTCAACTTGGGATGACTCTTCAACGTCTCGGGAATAGTCCTACCCCGGGGTACTATCACAACTGCTTGTACAAATTGATGAAAATCAAAAAGCTCCTTCCGCCAAAATTCTTTATACTTAGGAGTCGCCATTGGTTTTCTACCAGAAAGCAGAAATGGGAGGGTCTTCTCTTCTACATCACTGTCAGAATCAAATACAAGTTTCAAATGACCCACAGAGGGCATTGGTAGACGATGAGAAGGAATTTCCTGGTCAAAACCCATCTGGCGTGCAACTCTATCAATGTTATAAGATTCCCTGGTGAAATTTTCCATGAAGAAAGATGGGACATGTCCAGGTGTGCAACTTCACATAAACACAGTTTCCCCTATATTCATGTTTTCTCCACTCGAGACCAATACTAAACCAGAGACAAAAGCGAAGGTGTTTGGCTGAACCACATATGGATGAATTGGGGTCCAGTGACGATAGCTCACTGCATTCATCTTGTCTAGAAAATCGATAAGTCTCCTACCAGGATTTGTGCACTTATTTGTGGAGTATTCTAGCACCTCCATACGCTTCTGAGAGCACAACACTAAGATTAGGAGCATAATCACTGAAATGCTCCCATAAATACGCTTGAACAAATGCGATGTGAACATTAGATTCCACCTTCATGTATCCATTGTAGACGCACATGTCCAACACTAGAGAATCGAGATGAGAATACAAGGAGCCGAGGAACAAGCTACCTATAGGCAAGACGACGCCCTTCGCCAACTTTACAACAATTGGAATCAGTTTCAATCTCATCATCTTTACCCTAGCGCCGTCATCCAAAACATCTCTAGACAGCCACATGCACAAGAATGCGGCAACACTGAGCGTGTCATTCAACACCTGCCCCGGCTTCGGTATCAAAGGGTATTATTCAGATACCCACCAAGTATATAAGCATTTTTTTGGATCATCTTTCGCGTTATATTCCGCAATTTTCTTAATCAGAGCTATACGACATGCCTCATCTTCATCAAACCAATCAAAATCAAAATCAAAATCTCCTACAACCCGGAGACCCAGCAAAACACTTACACTTTCAAAGTGATAGTCTCGCCCCATATACCCACGACTAGGTCGAGTTAGGGTTTGCACCCGCTCGAACAAAAAAAAAATCGTCGCGACCGAAACCTAAGCTAGGTTTCACGTAAAAAAAAAAGAGAAATAAGAGAAGCAACACCTACCTCGAGTTCTTCTTGCTGCTGATCTTGATTGTCGGTGACTACTTTGTTGCTATATTGCTACCGGTACTTACCTTAATGTTATTAACAACAACGGAAATCCACTTAGATTGGACGAAATTTCGAGATCATAGGAGTTAACAACCACAACTAGGGTTTACACCCGCAAAAAAAAAAAAAAAAAAAAAAAAAAAAAAAAAACGAGAGCAAGGTGTACTTACCTCACTGCTGGCAGCGCTCGGTGATGGCGACAAGGTGGACTGGCTGCTACACAGAAGTCAGAAGACACAATAATTAAAAAAAGGGTTACACCATGTTTGTTTACTCCTGACTCATCTGAGTCGTCCGGATCTGAATCATCTGGATCTGAGTGAAATCACCTGACTCATCTGGATCTGAGTCGATATGTTTGTTTTGAGTCAGATCTGACTCATCTGACTCGGAAATAAGTGAGTCAGTGGTTTGATCTCATGAGTCAGGGGTATTTTGTTACCTGACTCAAATGAGTCCGAGTCAGAGGTTCTGTCTGAATCAGAGGTCGAGTCAGATCTGACTCAAAATGGAAAACAAACGGTCTGACTGATGACTCGGTCCGAGTCAGGGGTTGACTCAGATTCAGACGCCGAGTCAGCTGCAAACAAATAAGGTCTTAGTGACCCTTTTATACCAAGCGCACATTCCAAATCCGAAAGGGGGAAAGGCTCCCTTTTATCAGGAGAATATTCCAAGTCCAATCAGGGAAAGGACTTCCCAATCCCGTAGACATGCGGGGGAAACGTTCGGCGGAGAATTGGTTGGCTGCGCTTCCTGTTGCTGGCTCGTTGTGACGGTCGACCCTTTATCAATCACAATCTCCCTGGTAACTCCCGTCAATTTCGTCTTATTAATTTATTTTCGTCTATCACCATCTATTTCTTATCCCGCAATAATGTCACTATTACGTGCTAAGCAGGGGAATTAATGTTGATGGTGATTTTTTTTTCAAGACTAAAACTGTAAAACTCCAAATTTGTATGTCTGTTTTCTGCAAAGAAGTAGAGATGTCAAGAAGCTGATGAGCGTCTATACCTCTCTGCTTACATATATACTATGTAATTCAGTATTAACGAAATTTATTAGAATAATATGGTGCATGTAGCAACAATCCCAAATATTCTATGAATTTTATTTAAGCTCCTGGTCGTATTACTCATTAATGTAAGACCCGCTGAGTATCTATCATATGTTGTGTTCCCAGCTGAGCTCTTAGCACTGACATGATACGATAATTAGTGTTCACTCTCAGCTGAGTAGCATGAATTTTCCCGAAGTGTCGGGATTAAGATGCGCATGAAGGTACTCAATTAAAGGCGCACCAGTTAGATCAAAGCTTCGCTGCTCTCCAAGACAAAAAAAATTAATGATTTTGTACCAATGTGCGCCACCAAAAATTGATTTATTTTGTGCCAACTCACAAATCCAATTTTTGAATTAATTTTGTTGATTTACAAAAATTAGATTTTTTGCCCCAAAACGGAGCCTGCACGATATCTCGACCCTTATTGATCGAGGCTAGACCTAGGCCATATAGGAAACTAGGCTATCATATAGCTAGTAGGATTAGAGTTCTACCAAAAGATGTAAAATAAAGGAAAAGGGGAAACCGTGACTAACACGGACTTCCGTAAAGGAGGCGCGACCGTGCCACTTGACCGGTCGATTTTCCCTAGCTGATGCCTCCCATAACCGACGAGCCCGACTCCATGTTGCAATCTGTCGGTCCCTCTTTCCGATCAGCCAATCAGAACTCTCCGAGCCTACATGTATCATCCATAATTGTTAGCCATAGTAGGCTAGTCGAGAGGCTCCAAAAAGGGTTTTAATTAGTTTAAGACGACCCATGGCAGTCTTAAATTGATCACAGCCGTCCAACTTAGTCAGTCAAATTGGCCAGCTTAGATTCTGTTTGGGGAGAAAAATGAGGTGTCGTTATGTTCATCGGCGACCCATATTTACTCTTGACCAATCATGTCGCTCCTAGTCTGCAGGTCCGCTCCGAATCGTTGCCCAAAGTAGGCTGGTCGCACGGCTTGGAGCGTCTAATTAAGTTAGCGACAATATATGCCAGTCTCAAAATGATCTTGGATTCCAACTTATCCGGCCGAATTGACCAACCTAGGTCCCATTTTGGGTGACCAATTAAGAGCCGTAATGATTACCGGCCGTCCCTCCCCTATAAGGACCGATCGCCATGTCCTCAACCTACTCGAATAGCTCCTGGAAGCTTCTCAAAGTGGTCTTGTCACGCTCCTTGTAAAACCATAAACAAATTCAACGACAACCAATAACTGCCGCAAATCATCTCAACCACCCAAGTTGACCTGCTGGTTTGACCGACCTAGATTTAATTTGAGCTAACCAATGAGGTGACATGATGATTACCGGCCATCCATCTCTCATGAGGGCCAATAGCCTCGTCCCTAACCTACACGAGCAGCTCCTGGAAGCTGCCAAAAGATGGCTTGTCACGTCCTTTTAAGACCGTGAAATCCGTGACTGACTCAAACAGGCTCTATACAACGATGCTTCATATGCATCGATTATTTTGAGTTGCTTGATTAAAAGCGATGATTTGCATGCATCACTTACGAACGATGTTTTATAAATATCGACTTTACAAATAATTTAATTATTTAACTTAAAAAGCACCATATGCTATTTTCTGAGCGCTCGGCTTGCAGCAAGTCTTATTCATACGACTTGACTTGCCCCTTAAGACCACATGCCACTTAGCTTACGTGTGATTGGTCGCAATTATTAGGTCTTCCAATAATACCCACTCGACAATTAGAATGCGATTTTTGTTACATGTTTTGTGTAACTTACTTTATATTTTCTACAAAAATACCCGAAACGTCAAACATGTAGAGGAGTAGTTGGAGTACAAACTGTCCAGTATTCCCATTACCATAAGACACGGTTTTCACCATTCACCCATGATCTCAACTACTTCATAACTCTCACTTCCAACGAGATTAGTCTGTTCGACTATGACTTATATAAATAGATTTTTCAATCTATTTCAACCAACAATATTTTTTGGTTATCAACGAAAGTATTCAGAAAACCATCTAGGACCTACATCTTACACTTTGCAAGACGATTCTACATTCTGAAGCAAGTCATAAATAACTACACTTTACAAAGGTCATCATTCTGATCTCAACACCTTCTCTGCTTCCCTCCCTAAGATCAACCCTTCTCCTTCATTTTGTCAGCGAAGCAAGACTGGAACGTCCATTTCTTGGTTTAGGCCAGAATCGTATTGATTCAAATCATGAGAGGTTGACAAAGATTCAAAAAGAATGCAATTCTAGAAATAAGTATGAAAAGTATGATTTCAAACACTGGAAAAAAGTATGTAACTGGCATGTTTTAGCAGAAGTACGCTAACAATCATCAAAATAAGAAAGAAAATTTTAGTAATCTGAAAAAGCGGGGGTCTAACAACCACACCCAAAAATATTTCGTTTAGGAAATTTGTATGGACTAACTCTAATATAATTCCAAGAGAATCAACTAGACAGTCAGACTCAATCAAGGAAAATATATCCAAGAGTTATATCTCAATTTCTCAAATCAATTTGCAATCGAACAGATAAAAATCTGTGAGCCGTATTAATATGAGAAATAACTTGGATGGAACCAAAGACCAATATTAAAGCTGAAAATGCGAGGGTAACCAAATATACCTCAAACTAAAACTTTTCCTACCTATAAATCCTTTCTCCGAAAGTGATTTTCTATAGACTGAGTCGAGACAATGCAACTAACCGGTTCACACTTCCTGTGATCGTCTATGGATATGAGATCGAGACAATACAACAACGAAGTATGTTTACTTGATAAAAAGTTTTGGACTTAACCAAACACAATAGGATTGCTTATCAAGTAAATAGGAATTAACGTTTGTGTAATTTACTTTAATTATAATAAAATAATTATAATATGGAAAATAAAAGTAAATGACACAGCAAGATTTTGTTAACGAGGAAACCGCAAATGCAGAAAAACCCCGGGACCTTATCCAGAATTCAATACTCTCAGGATGAAGCCGCTACACAAAATTAAACCAACTTCTTATAGTTGAGACCAAGCAACTAAACCTATAGTTCACATAGTTCCGTCTGTATTCCCACGCCTCCAACTTATGAATAAGTCACGTACTTGGAACAATTCATTTGGCTCGTATTCCAAATAGTAAAGGAACAAAAAATATATTTGGTATCAACTCTCTTCAACCAAGTGATGTGAGTTCGACAAAGGCTCTTCTGTTTATCTCAATAAACTCCTTCATCAGGTTCTTAGATCTATCTTATGTTCAACTACCAAAGGTAATTGTTAAGATTTTGTAATCAATACTTTTAATCACAAAGAATTGTATTGATGCGGATCTACACAACTAATCAATCCAATTTACTACAAGGATAAACCGATTATAGTTGGAACCTCTTATACTGAAACAATTATTGTGCACACCAAATATTATGAACCCCAAATCAGAAATCTTCAATATCTTCTTTGTCTTAAAATCTTCTTAGATCTTCAATAAACACCTGCACACAACAACTTGAATCACTTGTGATCAATCACGCACAGAACGGAGTCTGTTAACAATGGATTATCACAAGATCGTCTTTAGAACTAAAAACAATCTAAAGATCCATGTTGAAAATTTGATCTAGTTTGAGTGAATCTTATATCAGAAGAGAAGATTCTCAAGAAAAACAAACTAGGTGCAATCAAAATTCAACCACCGTTAGTCAATCAAATCAATCGAAAACACAAGATAAACCGCAATTATCTAGTTTCCCATCAACGGTACTAATAGACCTTCTCAATCCCAAAAATGACTTTAAACTGAGCGGTCGTAAGAGATTTCTCCTAATTAGGTTACTCTCCTCTCCGAATAGGTGGCTACACCAGTAACAACACAACCGAGGAAGTTTGCTGTCATGAAGGATTAGTTTGCTAGAAATGCAAACTTAAAGTATTTATAGAAAAGGAAGTTTGGACACCAAGGAATTTCCAAAACCGAAAATATTCTCAAGATATGCAATATATTTCAAATTCGGTTTCCATAATTCCTGGAAATGCTCTGTCCAAAATAATGACCGAAAATATCTTTGGAAAATCTTCAACTAGTAAATGCACATTAATAATTCTCATTTTCCTAAAATAAAATTAACAACCTTAAATAAAGATTCTTAACTTATTTATCTTTCGATCCTGGGATTTTCTTCCTTTATCTATTAAGGAATAACTTTGAACAATAAAAGATAAACATTACTGTACGTGTTCAAAGTATGTTGACATCCTTACTTTGTAAGTCCTCTTTCATACTTACAACCTTGAAACCGATTTGCCACAGTTCCAAACAAGTTTAGAATTGGTTCATCTGACTTTCAAGAACTATGTGATTGATCAAGAACACTCAATCACAAATCATAGGTTTAACGGTTCTACCAAAACAAGTTTCGGTACTACCTCCATGTGAGTACTGTGCATAGTCACACTAGCTTTCCAAAATTCGGTTGACTAGGTACTAGGATTGGTTCACCACATATATATGGTATTTAACTTATATGTGTTGCACATGTCCATAGAATCGGTTCCCCTTTGCCTAAAAACGTGTTGCACATGTTCATAGGATCGGTTCCCCTTTCTCCTAAAAACTTGTTGCACCTCATACAAGGATCGATTCCCCTTTGTGATGTGTTGCACCTCTTACTAGGATCGGTTCCCCTTTACCCAGATTCGTTCATACAAATCACAAACTCGATCATACCATCTCAGGTGATTACCTAAGATCAGTTTCACTAATAAAAGTCATACCAATACATAAGTCAGGCCTTCGTGAATAGTTTTACCAAGAACATAAACAAGTCATGAGCGGTTATACTAAATCACACATATTGGTTGTTCACAAGATATGTAATGAATAACAATACCAATAACGCCTGGCGATTTCCTTTTCGATTCATAAACAACTTTATGAACTTAGTTCCTTAAAACACATGTAAAACATTGCTTCCTAGGATGAAATCCTCACCTCATACCCCATAGATAATCACAATAGAATTTAAACGATTATGTTGATGTCTTATTTACAAAGATTAATAATTAAGCAATAAACCTCGTGTTGTATTCCTTAATACTATGTCTATCTAGAGTTCAAACATGCTTCGCAGTTTTGTTTTCAATATGCACGACTTGAAAGATACGTTAGGGAATGAAACAGTTCAAGTCAAATATCACTAACCTCAAGTGGAAGGATGATGTTGTCGTTGTAGCTTCTTACTTCTTCACTTCTTCAAGTCTTCGCAATACTTGTAATGTCTCACATCCTAATATTTTCAAGCTAACCTATATGAAGTTGACTCTAGTACATAATCAAGCGACTCTTAAAATGAGTTTTGATTCACTAAAATATGACAACCAAACTTGACATACCAACGCTTGGTGGGTTCAACCGAGCAATGCTCTAACAATCTCCCCCTTTGTCAATTTTAGTGACAAAACTCTTACAATCATATGGATAAACAAATTACAAGAATTCATTACACATACACTTGATTCCCGAATTCAACAGCACAATAATCTGTATACATTCAATCCTTAAATGCCGTTGTTGACATTATAATAACAAAGAATATTACTCCCCCTAAAGGTAAAATAGGTAGATTTTATCAATCCGCACGTCTTTGTTATACCAATTAATATGATATGCTACTCCCCCTTAGTCTATGCTTTCACTCTTCGTTAGATAAACGTTTAAGCACACTTGTCCTTTCCCTTAGTGATACCAATCAATATAAAATCAATTCCAGTATCACTTGTTTACTCCATATATTTCTCCCCCTTTTTGTCACAAAATGACAAAGAAACGAAAAAATAAAGAACAAACCGAAAAGAATCTTACAAATCTCAAAATAGACTTGCAACCTATAGAGTTAAGCACGAGGGTTCCACACACCAATTCTGATAACCAACAAAGTAATTTGTTTTGATATTTTATCAAGGAAATAATTGCCTGAAGCAATTTTCCTTAATTTAGTTTAGCAAACCAAAAATCAACTAAGCATCTTAGTCCCTTTGCTAAACCGATTGTAAAAATATAACCGCTTCGTTCGATAAGACCAAAATAAATATAACTCTATTTTTCTCATCAGGGTCTAATTATCCATATAACTTAGACCTTTCACTTTTAAACAAGATAAGTACTAGGTTAGTTAACTAGTATTTCTTGTAAATGTATTCGATTAGACTTGAATAACCTAAACCTCCACTTTGATAAGTCTAACTAAGATAAACTTAGTTTCTCTTATACGAAATCGAATTGGACTAAACAATCCATCCCGTAAGCTTTTTCTTTCGTTAAGCCATAAATAATTCATACAAACCAAATAAATCAATTTGCATAATTATTCACCTTAACCGGAAGCAATTGAAACAACATAGACATTAAAGCACCACAATTGCACCGAAATTTTGTAAGCCTAAACAATTGATACCACACAATAAAGCAAGATAATAATAGTTTTTCTTAACCGGAACCAATTGAATCACACACACATCCATACATACATCATGGAATAAAACATCAATTGTGCTGAAATTTTATTAAGCAAAAGTAATAAATATATGAAATAAAAATCAGGTTTTTCTTAAATAGGAAAACAATTAACTAACAACATTGTTACCTCAAATTTCTCATCCACTTCTCCAATATGTTTGCATCTTCTTCCAGGGAAAATTGATATCGAAATATCATTATGTTGTCATCCTTATGCAAAACAAAAGAATAACAACAACCAACCTTTACCAGAGAAAGGTTGAAAACCGGTTTTTAACTATTGCAAGCAAAATTTGAAAACCACCGAAACGCATATGCTTTTATGCTAAACCAAAACCGATTCAACATATTGTGACTTTTTCACATATTGTTTCTATCAGAACCCCTCATGATCCTTTGATAAAGCCTACCAACATGGGCTAGAACTTAACCCTTCTAAATCAAAAAGTCACCCAAACCATAAGGGTTCACAACATTATGAGATCGAATATCAAGGTAATAAAGCCAAAATCAAACATCCCATAAACATCCATAGATTCAGTCATACAAATCACAAACTCGATCATACCATCTCAGGTGATTAATTAAGATCGATTTCACTAATAAAAATCATACCAATACATAAGTCAGGCCTTTGTGAATAGTTTTACCAAGAACATAAATAAGTCATGAGCGGTTATACTAAATCACACATATTGGTTGTTCGATATGCAAATGAATAACAATACCAATAACGCCTGGCGATTTCCTTTTCGATTCATAAAAAAGTTTATGAACTTACTTCCTTAAAACACATGTAAAACATTGTTTCCAAGGATGAAATCATCACCTCATACCCATACATAATCACAATAGCATTAAAACGATTATGTCGATGTATTATCTACAAAATTTAACGGTTAAGCAATAAACCTCGTGTTGTATTCCTTAATACTATGTCTATCTAGAGTTCAAACATGCTTCGCAGTTTTGTTTTCAATATGCACGACTTGAAAGATACGTTAGGGAATGAAACAGTTCAAGTCAAATATCACTAACCTCAAGTGGAAGGATGATGTTGTCGTTGTTGCTTCTTACTTCTTCACTTCTTCAAGTCTTCGCAATACTTGTAATGTCTCATATCCTAATACTTTCAAGCTAACCTATACGAAGTTCACTCTAGTACATAATCAAGCAACTCTTAAAATAAGTTTTGATTCACTAAAATATGACAACCGAACTTGACATACCAACGCTTGGTGGGTTCAACCGAGCAATGCTCTAACACAAGCGTCAATCAATTTCAATTAACAACCAAAGGTTGGATTCACCAATTGATTGAACTATGCACAACCTGTCATATTTCAATTATATTGAAAATATAATGCTGAAAGGAATAACACAGACACCAGAAGTTTTGTTAACGAGGAAACCGCAAATGCAGAAAAACCCCGGACCTAGTCCAGATTTGAACACCACACTGTATTAAGCCGAAACAGATTCTAGCCTACCACAAGTTAACTTAGGACTAGAATGTAGTTGATCTCTAACCAATCTCACACTGATTAAGGTACATTCGCATTTCTTACGCCTCTGAATCCCACCAGGACTCTACGCACTTGATTCCCTTAGCTGATCTCACCCACAACTAAGAGTTGATACGACCCAAAGTCGAAGACTTGATAAACAAATATGTCTCACACATAAACTCTATTGAATAGATCTGTCTCCCACAGAAATACCTACTAGTTTTTGTTCCGTCTGTTGATAATCAAAGTGAACATGAACCTATTGATGCACAGACTTATATTCCTGAAGAACATCCTAGTAATATCAATCACTTCACAAAATAGTCTTAATCGTATGGTAGCGAAACAATATATTGTGGAATCACAAAGAATGAGACGAGAAGCTTTGTGATTACTTTTTATCTTACCTATCGGAGATCAAATCTCGAGCAATTCTTAGAGAAGATAGTACTGAATGTGATAGAAAGTAAGATCGGAACACGCAACTACGGAGAAAATAGTTGGGTCTGGCTTCAGAATCCTAATGAAGTCTTTAAGTCATTAACCTATAATGGTTTTAGGAAAAACCTAGGTTAAAGGAGAATCGACTCTAGTCGCAACTAGTATCACACAGAAGGTGTCGAGATTAGGTTTCCTAGTTGCTAGAGTTCTCCCTTATATAGTCTTCAAATCAGGGTTTGCAATCAATGCTACCTTGGTAACAAAGCATTCAATATTCACCGTTAGATGAAAACCTGATTAGAGTCAAGCTAATATCTTTCAACCGTTAGATTGTATTAGCTTGTTGCACACAAATGAAATGTGCCTTCATTTAGATATAGGTAACCGTACCTAAATGTGTACACTTGGTTGGCTCAACAATAGCTAACCAAAGTTAGCCATATGAATATTTTCATATCAACCTTGTTCATCTTAAACACAACTAGTTCAAATGACTCAAATGAAACTAGTTATAGAGTTGTTCAATTGTTTATATTCTCGTAGAAGTATACATGACACAATTGAAGCAAAATAGGTTTTGATTCACTCGAATCGATTCATGAACATTATAGCCACGGTTTGCAAAGATTGCATTCCTTATTATATAAATGTATTTGTTCATGAGTATGTAAACATACATTACTGATTTTAGAACTTAAGCCACTCAGGTATGCAAACGGGTACGCATACCTAAGTTACCGGACTTGGTCTTGTTCGCCAGTATGCAGACGGGTACGCATACTGTCGTTCATGACCAAACTCAGTTGAATCAATACGCATACGGGTATGCATACTATAGTTCCCGGACTTCAACTGTTGAATAGTACGCGTACGAGTATGCACACTAAATTCCGTACATGGAATACACTTGCAACAGTTAGCATACTAGTACGTATTGTGCTATATCCAATCAAAGGTTAATTGTTCTAAACTCCCATTTAAATCATTGAAACATTCTTGGAAGACGAGAATAGCTGTATCATACAAACTATTAGCTTCAAAGCAATTTCCAAGTGATCAAATGATCAATACGAAACATTCTGAGTCTACATCAAATGATTGTCTCACACAAATCATGTAAGATGTTACTAGGCGATTTTCACATAATCATCTTTTGACTTTCGTCAAGAATAAAATATAAACTTGGTTAAAGCGAAAGCTTACCAACACATATTTCAAGAAATATGTAAGCGAGCTAACCTCATCTCGAAATATCAACTGTGTATAAAGTAAAGTCTATATAGTTATATGACTTTTGTCTGAATAGGAGATAAAATAAAAATATACTTTTGAGTGATAGATGAGTTCAAGTCTCCACATAGCTTTTGTTGATTAAGTTCCACAAGCTCCCCTTAGTAGTTGTTCGTCTTCAGTCGATGAACGCCGTGAAGTCTAAACCTCAACTACACATTTTATCCTAATCCGAGACATAGCTATAAGTAGACTAGAAATCAAGACTTATAGTTTTGACAACTAAACTTGACAAACAAGCTTGAGATGTCAACACTTGCGAGTTCGACCGAGCAGTGCTCTAACATAATCCTTAAACAAATACTACTAGTAATACATTTATTTCATGATACCTACTAAACCATAAACAACAACAGCACATCCATGTTAGACCTTTAAATTGGCCAAACTTAGAATACATTGTAATCAGCTAGGTTAAACCCCTGCCAACTTAGACATTTATAAAAAGCATTTTGACCAATAATAAACATTAATTGAAAAAGCGGGAGTGTAACAACCACACCCAATATTTCGCTTAGCAATCTGTATGGACTAACTCCAATATACTTTCAAGAGAATCAACTAGACAGTCAGACTCAATCTTAAGAAAAGTACATCCAAGAGTTATATCTCTATTTCTCAATTCAATCTGCAATCAAACAAATAGGAATTTGCGATCCCGATTGAATATAAGAAATAACTTGGACGGTATCAAAAACCAATATCCAAGTGTCAATCAATATAATCAACAACCAAAGGTTGGATTCACAATTGATTGAACTTACGCACAACCTGTGATATTTCAATTATATAAATAAATATAAATCGAAAAATAAATAACACAGACACCAGAAATTTTGTTAACGAGGAAACCGCAAATGTAGAAAAACCCCTGGACCTAGTCCAGATTTGAACAATGTATTAAGACGCTACAGACACTAGCCTGCTCCAAGTTAACTTCGGACTGGAATGTAGTTGATCCCTAACCAATCTCACACTGATCAAGGTACACTCGCGTTCCTTACCCCTTTACAACCACGTCGGATTCTGCCCACTTGATTCCCTTAGCTGATCTCACCCACAACTAAGAGTTGCTGCAAACCAAAGTCGAAGACTTGATAAACCAATCTGTCTCACACAGAAAAGTCTATTGAATAGATAAATCTATCTCCCACAGATATACCATATGAGTTTTGTTCCGTCTTTTGATAAATCAAGGTGAACGGGAACCAATTGATACACCGGACTTATATTCCCGAAGAACAACCTAGTAATATGAATAACCTCACAATAATCTTAATCGTATGGTAGCGAAACAAGATATTTTGGAATCACAAACGATGAGACGAAGATGTTTGTGACTACTTTTTATCTTGCCTATCGGAGATTAAATCTCGAGCAAATCATAGAGAAGATAATACTCAACCACGATAGAAAACATCAAGATCAGAACACGCAATTATAGAGAAAATAGTTGGGTCTGACTTCACAATCCCAATGAAGTCTTTAGGTCTTTAACCTATAGGGTTTTGGAAAAACCTAAGGTTAAAGGAGAATCGACTCTAGTCGCAACTAGTGTCACACAGGCGGTGTGGAGATTAGTTTTCCCAGTTGCTAGAGTTCTCCCTTATATAGTATTCAAATCAGGAATTACAATCAAGTTAACCTTGGTAACAAAGCATTCAATTTTCACCTTTAGATGAAAACCTGATTAGACTCAAGCTAATATCTTTCAACCGTTAAATTGAACTTAGCTTACTATACACAAATAAAAAGTGACTTCATTTAGATATGAGTAACCGTACCTAAACGTGTACACTTTGTTGGCTCAACAATAGTTAACCGAAGTTATCCATATGAACAATTTCATATCAACCATATTCATCTTAACCATAACTAGTTCAAATGACTCAAAAGAAACTATTTCTAGAGTTGTTCAGTTGTTTATATTCTCATAGAAGTATACAAGAGACAATTGAAGAAAAATCGATTTTGATTCACTCGAATCAATTCATGAACATTATAGCGACGGTTTGCAAAAGATTGCATTCCTTATTATATAAATGTATTAGTTCATGAAAAAACCATTTTAGAACATAACCTACTCAAGTATGCAAACGGGTACGCATACCTAAGTGGCCGACCTTAGTTTGGGTTCGCCAGTATGCGAACGGGTACACATACCTTCCAGACTCAGTTGAATTTCCGGAACTTGAAACTCAAGCCAGTACGCATACCGGTATACATGCTAAGTTCTCGGACTTTCATTAACTAACCAGTACGCATACGGGTATGCATACTATGGTTCCCGGACTTGGAATAACTTGCAACAATTAGCATACAAGTACGCATATTTTGCTATATACAATCATGGTTAATTGTTCTGAACTCCTGAAAAAGCGGGGGTCTAACAACACCACCCAATAATTCTATTAGCAATCTGTATGGACTAATTCCGAAATACTTTGCTAGAGAATCAACTAGACATTCAGACTCAATCCAGATTAAAGTATCTCAACGAGTTAATACCTCTCACTTGTTTTGATTTACTCAAGCTAAAACAATAGCGAGTCTTTAATCAAACACAAGGAATAACTTGGACGGTACCAAAGACCAATATCCAAGGATCAATCAATATCAATCAACAACCAAAGGTTGGATTTCCAATTGATGATCTTAACGCACAACCTGTATTATTTCTATTATATAAAAAATATAATGCGGAAAAGAAATAACACAGACACCAGAAGTTTTGTTAACGAGGAAACCGCAAATGCAGAAAAATCCCGGGACCTAGTCCAGATTGAATACACATTGTATTAAGCCGCTACAGACACTAGCCTACTCCAAGCTAACTTCGGACTAGACTATAGTGGAACCCCAATCAGTCTCCCACTAATTCAAGGTACAGTTGTACTCCTACGCCTCTGATCCCAGCAGGATACTGCACACTTGATTCCCTTAGCTGATCTCACCCACAACTAAGAGTTGTTGCAATCCAAAATCGCAGACTTGATAATAAACAAATCTGTCTCACACAGAAAAGTCTATCAAAGAATAAATCTGTCTCCCACAGAAAAACCCTAGGTTTTGTTCCGTCTTAAAATATAAAATCAAGGTGAACATGAACCAATTGATAAACCGGTCTTATATTCCCGAAGAACAGCCTATATTAATCAATCACCTCTCAAAAATCCTTCTTGACTACACAAGCGGTTTGTCGAGGAATTACAAAAAATGAGACGAAGATGTTTATGACTTCTTTATCTTGCCTATCGGAGAACTCTCACGATCTCAAGCCAATCAAAGATTGTACTCGTACGATAGAAGATGCAAGATCAGATTACACAACTACAATAAAAGTAGTATCGGTCTGGCTTCACAATCCCAATGAAGTCTTTAAGTCGTTAACCTGGTTTTAGAGAAGAAAACCAAAGGTTAAAGGAGAATCGACTCTAGCGAGCGTACTAGTATCACACAGACGTGTGAGGATTAGTTTTGCACAATGCTAGATGTCTCCTATATATAGCCTTCAAATCAGGGTTTTTCCTTAGTTACAAAGCAATCCATATTCACCGTTAGATGAAAACCTGATTTATATTCAAGCTAATATTTCTCAACCGTTAGATCGAAAACTTAGCTTGTCATACACACTTGGGTATACGTTTACTGGGTTTGTGAAAACCGTGTCCAAACGTGTACGTGTATGTTGGTTCAACATAGTAACCCAAAAGGTTAACCATATGAGCAATTCATATTAACCTAGTTCTTCTTCACCATAACTAGTTCAATTGACTCAAATGAACTAGTTAGAGACTTGTTCAATTGCTACGAGATCTTATGTAACTACACAAGACACAATTGAAACAAAGATGATTCGAATCGATGAATCGGCTCATGAAATTTACAACCACGGTTTGCATAAAGCATTCCTTAGTAATTTAAGTTTCATGTTCAGAGCACATCTTTAGATCATAAGCACTTAAGCTCTCAAACAAGTTCGCGGACCTAAGGCAATCGGCAGAGTTTTCCAAACTTAGCAGAAAATCTCGGCAAAGAGACTTCCGCTAGTTCGCGGACTAGGTTCGCGGACTAAACACGCAAATGAGTTTTTGAGAAATCCCAGCAGAAATTCTCGGCAAGAGAACTTCCGTCAGTTCGCGGACTGAATTTGCAAACTGAGTTCGCGGACTTGGCAAAGCCAATTCCTCCGGTTTCTCTCAATCAACAAAGTTCAAAAACTTCGGATTAAGGAATACATGGTTAGGTAATCTAAACTCTCATTCCAATCATTGAGACATTCTCAGAGGACGTTATATATCCATTATTCATAGACCGTTTCACGTCAGAGCAATTCTCAAAATAATTGAAACTTTTCATGACTTTCGTCACTAGGTGAAGATAAACTTGATCAAATCGAGACGCTTTACCAACACACGATTTTGAGAAAAAGATAAGTAGTGAATACTCAGCTCGAAATGTCAAATGTGTATGATCTATTCTATATAGCATACGAATTTTTGTCTCATAAGAAGTAGGAGATAGAATAGATAGACTTTTGAGTGATAGATAAGTTCAAGTCTCCACATACCTTTTTGTTGATGAAGTTCCACGGTTCCTTGTGTAGATCTTCGTCGTTGTATGATGAATCGCCATGAAGTCCTTGAGCTCAACTACACTTTTCTATCCTAGTCCGAGACTTAGCTATAATAGACTAGAAATCAAGACTCATAGTTTTGATCACTAACATTGACAAACATGCATGATATAGCAACACATGCGAGGTCGACCGATCTATGCTCTAACAACTCTCATTTCAATCATTGAAACATTCTTAGAAGACGACAATTGTTGTCTCACACAAACTATTAGCTTCAAAGCAATGTTCAAGTGATTGAATAATCAATACGAAAGATGTTACAAAGAGATTTTCACATGATCATATTTTGACTTTCGTCAAGAATATAAGATGAACTTGATTAAAGTGAAAGCTTGCTAACATATATTTCGAGAAATATGTAAGCGAGTCAAACTCAGCTCGAAATATCAAATGTGTATAATCGAAGTCTATAAAGCTATACGAATTTTGTCTCAAATAGGGGATAGAGTAGATAGAGTTTTGAGTGATAGATGAGTTCAAGTCTCCACATACCTTTTGTTGATCGAGTTCCACAATCTCCCCTTTGGAAACTAAACTTGGCAAACAAGCTTGAGATAGCATCGCTTGCGAGTTCGACCGAGCAGTGCTCTAACAATCTCCCCCTTGTCAATTTTATTGACAAAACTATCAATACATATGGATTACAAAATAAATAAACTTTGTAGCTTCTCATCCAAATGCTTGATTTCCTTGGTTCTTTAACATTACTCGAAATCTTCGTCACTTCCAAGTACTCCAGTGATCCTGAACGTGTTCAACTTAGCATCATAGTTGTTGAAGATCTGTAGATATAACAATGAGAAAACAGTAGCTCTCAATCATTGTTATACAGTTTCATAGTATTATCACACAACATCAAAGTCCAATTGTATCACAACTTTGACAACAATACTATTGTGATATGTATCACTCCCCCTTAGTCAATACTTCATCTCACAATGAAAACCACTCCCCCTTACATAATGATCTGTAAACCATATGTATTTTTAGTGTGAACTACACATTAATTCTCTCCATTTTTGTCAATATAAATTGGCAAAGGTACGAAAACTAATGGGATCATAATGAAATTCTCATATAGATACTTCATGACCAATAGAGAACATGTCAACTTTGTTTCGATGATTTCACATAGTCGAAAATTAGTGTATTCATCAAGGAGTTTATAAAGATACAAGAAAACGCCTACAATATTCCACAGCCGCACTCCTGATGGGCTGTCGTAGGATCAATAAATTAATAAATATATTCCCCGCTAATTAACAAATAATATAGCGGTAGTAAGAGATCGTTCCCACAGAGAGCTGTGTAATTGATAGGTTATTTTAATTAGCAAAATAAAATAAACAACAAAGGGGGATTGGTTTTAAGATAAATAAAGAGACAATAAAGAAAAGAGGTGATTAAGGAATCCTTCGTCATTACCAAGAGTTAACAGGATTATAATACTTATCTATCTTCCGTTAGAACCATTCATCACCAACCGTAGATTAATTAAGAAAAGTATTTATTCTTGAAAACAACGAAAACACAGAATATGGGATAAAATGGAGCGTTAGTGCACAAATGATGAGTTAAATACCAATAAAAAGGTGCAAATATATACAATATTTGGAACTCATCAGATTGCAACCGAGAGATTAATCTCCCATTGTGGTCGCCAATCTGTAGATGGGGAAAAACGATTTGCTGGTATTTAAGGAATTGAGGAGACGACCGTACGGAGGAGACTCCTCAAACCGAGCGAAATGTTAAACCTCACACAGATGCACTGCTGCAAAGGGGGTGCTTTAGATTCGAGAGATCAATCTGTAGTACTCTGGCCTAAATCAAGACAATGACCGTTCCAGAGTAAATTCAGTCACAAGAGAGGATGGGTTGATCTGTAGGAGGGAAGCTGAGGAATGTGTGGAATCGATGGTAATCAAAGATTGTGGTTAGTGAATTTCAAATAAGATAAGCTCCGAGTGATTGAAATTTATCAATTGAGAGTAGTTGCTCAATTGATGAATTGATGATCTCGTGTTGTCGATTAGACGTGAGATTCATGATTCTGTTGATGATTCAATCATGATTCAGAGACTTATTTATATTGCTGGAATTGTAGACACCATGATTCCATGAAGTGTGACAGTTGATGGAATCAAGGAGTGGGGAAGTGGAGATCGTGTTTGAAACCAGTTGCTTAACGTGTGGAGACTTGGTCGATTTCCCACCCACTACCTCGTGAATTCCTTTAACTGATTGCACGAATTGCTCACATTCCATCGTGTGTTTGAACACACGTGCCGTAGACCGCCAGACCAAAACCCTAAGTGATATCCCCCCAAGTGACACGATTGACATCTCGTGGTTCGTTAGTCAATTGATGATTTCATGGTTTGATGGGACGATGAGTCCATGTAGTTGCTGAGTTGAACATGATGTTCTGAAACTCGTGAATTGAACATGTCATGAGACAGAGGTATAGTTCTTACGACGTGAGAAAGTATTGCTCATTCGGTGGATCGTTGAATATTGATTGTTGAACCAATATTCCTTGGTTTGAACAAATATTTATCATCTGAGAAAGTGTTGCTCATGTGATGAATTGTTGAATATTTGATCGTCTGAGAATGTGTTGCTCTTCTGATGGATTATTGGCAGCGTACCAAAAATATTAATTAGAATATCGGTCGTTGAATCGAGCATAATTAATAAAATTAATGACCATGAGGTCGTTATAAAATTATTAAGGTTAGAATCTGGAATGATGATCCTTGGATTTAGAAACCTTAATTTGATTAATTGATGATCAATTCATGGTTCGTCAGAATTTAAACCATGGGACGAAGGAGGGAGCGACTACATGGGACCGTGGATCAACCATGTAGTGTCCATATGCTCACGTGAGCAAATACGAAAAACTCCTAAAGAGTTGACGATTTGTTGGTGAAAGAATGATTAAATGCTGGCTTAATCATTTATTCGAAAATACTCGTCTGAGCCTTAGGTGAGAAAACCTAATTAATTATGATGAGGCGAGGGACCGACCATGGAGTCATGAAACCGTCCCTGTGTTGTCCCGTGACCTCCTGACGATCACTTCATGAAAATCCAAAGTGTTTGGGAGAGTTTTGGACCTAATACGAGCAATTGTGCAAATTAGGTCAAAACTGTGAAAATTGATGGGACTGGCTTCCGTGAGCCAAAGAGTCAATCTTGGTCGGTCAAGATAGCATGCTCGTGTCCCCAAGGCATCCATGTCTCAGTCCTGAGAATTTTGATATTTTCTGGCGTGCAATTGAGCATCCATTCGAGAAAATATGCCAAAATTAGGGTTTCGACGAAACACCATGAGATGATGAAAAATAATTGTAAAATAAGGAATGAGGAGGCGTGGGACCGCCGTGGTCAAGGAATTGTCGGCCGGTCGTGACCACGGTCCCGTGGTGCCTTTTCCTTAATTTTCTAATATTTTGATGATTTTATGAAAAATTCATGAATTTTGAGAAATTTGATGAATTTTGGGAGTTTCCATGAATTGAAGGAGTTTTCATGAGTTCAAGGAAGCAAAAAATATTAAAATAATAAAACAAGGGCGTGTGGGACCGTGGAAGGCATGGCCGGCCGGCTAGGGCCCGGTCCCACGAGTTTCCCTAATTTTATAATGATTTTATGAAAAATTCATGAATTTTGAGAAATTTGATGAATTTAGGGAGTTTCCATGAACTGAAAGAGTTTTCATGAGTTCAGGGAAGCAAAAAAATATGAAAATAATAAAAACAAGGGAGTGTGGGACCGTGGAGGCATGGCCGGCCGGCTTGGGCCCGGTCCCACGAGTTTTCATAATTTTTTAATATTTTTTAGGTATTTTTGATGATTTGAGGGAATTTTTCCTAATTTGAGAGAAATACCATGAAATCAAGGAATTTGATGAATTCAAGGAAAACTAATAATAAAATAGTAAAACAAAGGGGCGTGTGGGACCGGCTAGGGCATGGCCGGCCGACCAAGGCCCGGTCCCACAAGTTTTCATAATTTATATTATTTATTATTATTTGGTGATTTGTGCAAAAATACCATGAAATCAAGGAGTTTTTTCATGAAATTAGAGAAATAATAATAATAATAAAATAATAAGGAACCGTGGGTGTGGGGCCGGTTGGGACCAAGGCATGGCCGGTTGGCCAATGGTCACGCCCCACACTCCTTTCCTTAATTTCATATTATTTTTTATGAATTTATGGAAGTACCATGAAACCGAAGAGTTTCCTCGAGACGAAGGAGATTTGATAAAATGAGAGGATTTTCATCAAATCATGGAAAATAACTAAAATGCATTAAAAATATAAAACTGGCGTGGGATTGACCACGGCACGGTCGGTCGTGTGTCCGTGCTCCCAGCACCCTGGTCAATATTTTTAATTATTTATTATTTTCTTCTCTATTTTGCATAAGTTCATCGTTTTTTTTGTATTTTTGAAATACTCGTTCTTGCGGTGACTGTTAGTGTATCATCGTTGAATACAACTTCACCATTCGAATTGGGGCTTACTTATAGTAGCTCAGACTCCCGGTTGTTGATTATTTATTACTAATTGTGGAATTCAGTGGAGAATAATTCACAAAACTGAGTATTAAGATGTTTATTATTAATTCATAGGATCAGCTGAGGATTCGATTACGAATTCAGAATAATAAAGTGAGTAGTACCATTCCATGGGATCGTAGATTCGACCATAGAATCGGAGTAATTAAGGTTTATCTATTACCATTTATGAAATCAGTTGTGGATTCGATCATGAAATCGGAGTAATGAGATAATATAGTTATTGCTATTCTATGAGATCAAGCTGTGGATTCGATCATAGAATCGGAACAATTGTTATTGCCATTTCATGGGACCAGTTGTGGATTCGACCATGGAATAGGAGCAATAATAGATTACTCCGGGAATTCAGTAGTGAATGTCACGGCAGAATCAATCTTAATTAGGAATAATTAACTTTGTGGCTCTATACTAGCAGAGCAAGTTGTCTAGGAGCATTAATTATCCCGATATGAGCTTGTCGGTAAGTCATATCCTTTATATAGTCAGGGTAAACTCGTTGTTTGTTCCTCAAGATGTTATCTCTCTATACTAGTAGAGCAAGCTGTCTAGGAGCTGTCCATCTCGTGATGCTATATAGAAATAATCACTGAAAGTATTCAGTATTCATGAGATATGCCGTTGTCCAGTCGTGAGACTACATATCTACATGTACTCTGAGAGAAAGTACTCTCCGTTGAGAATTCGATGAGAGACTCGTGTCTCGATACTCACGTCCGATTGTTGAATCGGAGTTTCGTATAATTATGAGTTTACGAATTTAGCCTTTGTCAAAAATCCACCATCTACAGTTAGGATCTTTAGCATCCAAAACACATCCATAGGCTTTATAACCTCCATTATATCTATACATATTGCAGCATGCCACTGGTTTGGATCCACATGTTGCTGAACCATACACCGGATAGGTCCTAAATTTAGGCAGATTAGTTTGTTAGACATGCATACAACACATAAATAGAGCAATATTTAAGAAGAAGGGACATAAATCATCTTTCACTATCATCCCTAAGCTAAAATTGCATTTCCACCAATGATGCATTTCCAACAATTCTAAACCAAGGCGTAACCCAACCAATTTATAAACTCAATTTGAGCATCAACCCTAGAATTTGACTACTACAACTCCATTTGAGCAACAATCCCAGAATTTAACTACAAGAATCATATGCATAGGTCATTCTTGAGTATCAAAACCCATTATCTCACTCTAACATAACACACAATCATACTCAATTTAAAACACCAAACTAAAACCCTCTTCAAACACTAACAATTCTTAATCAAAATCAAATCACATCAAATCCTCTAATTCGGTCAAATCAGGACATCAAAAATCAAGAAAACAAAAACCCTAACCAGACCCCCCGCTAATCAAAATCAAATCACATCAAATCCTCTAATTCGGTCAAATCAGGACATCAAAAATCAAGAAAACAAAAACCCTAATCAGAACCACCACCCCCCCCCCACCCCCCCAAATCAACCCTAATTTACTAATCATACCAACATTGATAACTAAAAATCAAGAAAAACCCGAAGAACATGAAAATAGCCCAAAATTAAAAATCACCAGGATTGCAGTGCGTGGAAAATTCTTCCACATCTATAACCACACAAAACACAAAGAAATTAAAACCAAAACCCATAAAACCTAAAATTAAAACAAAAATCAAAATTAAATAAAAAATTGAAGATTGGTAGAAGAAACTGAATACTAACCAAAAGTAAGAGCTTTAATATCTTTAATCAGGGGTTTCAAAGACATTAACCTCCATAATCTCATCATCTGCAGCAGACAGCAGTAACTATTCTTCAATCTTCTTTTCTGAAAATCGACAAAGGCCTTTTCGAATCTGATTCAGCAAGAGCACACTTTCAAATCAAGAACAAATAACACAAAACATTCAAACTCATCCAACAATCGAGCCCTAAAAATTGTAAAATCAAAACCCTAACCCCAAAATTAAAATACAAGAGAAAAATCAAATTAAAAAAACTTGTCATGTATGATATTCCTTAAAACAAGATACTATGAATCTCTAATCAACAACAATACTGTGAGATTCACTGGTTTCAGATTTTTCAGATTCAACCCAATGTCTTCTTCTACTTCCTGATTAACCACCTTCACTTCTATTTCTATTAGCACGGGTAGACATGATTATCAAACCCTAAGATAAATGAGTTAGAGAAGCGTTTGAGGTGCGGCTGTGAGAGGATGAAAGAGAACTGAGCTTCGTTCTCTTTTGACAGGGTAGATAGGAAACATAAAGAAGATATGGGTGAGGTAAAAGAAGAAATATGTTTAGCTTATACATTCACTCCAGTTTGGTTAATCGTGACCATCAAAAGGATGGGCCCCAGAAAATCCAAACTATAAGAAAATCTAGGATCATCGGTTGTGGTGTGGGTTAATGAATCGGGACACAGGCGTAATTAATTTTTTTATATAATGACTGTTTTTAGCGCTCTGGGATGAGCTCCCGAAATTTATCACAGCAATGACCGTCTTGACCGGTCCGCGGTCTGTTGACCGTCAATGAGGATCGAATCTGTGGGTCATTTTAACCCCCATTTCCACTAGTGAATGCTACATTGCCTTTTATAATACCATCCTAGCAAAAAACCTTGTATTTGAAGGTTCACTAATGACTTGTTTTAATCCTTAACGAATCTAGAGGCTCTCTGGAGTCTTTTTTTTTTCCACGAAAAAAACACTGTGAACTTTAAGTTCCATTGAGTTTTTATTCCTGGCATTTTTAGGGGCGACCCCAAAAGAATCAGGGGCGATTTTTTTATTCCCAACTCATAGCCAAGGTTAAGGGATGTCCAAAAGATAGAAAAATACGTTAATTCCCTTCCGTAATCGGAAGTTATTTTGTGTCCGATTGTTAATATTAAATCGGTAGTTAAATAACACAAATATACTACCGATTGATACAAATTTGTGCTAAATGCGCATTTGGGGATACTATTAATCGGAAGTTAACGATAAATTCATTTACTACCGATTACAGGCTCAATCAAAATAAAAATAAAAATAAAAAGGATTTTTGTAAAATCTCATTTTTGGGCTACTCTGTATACGGTAGTTATATAAACTATTTTGACCACCGAATATGGTTGAATATTTGCAAAGAGAGCCATGTACAATCGGAAGTCAGGATTTTACCTCATCTACTACCGATTATAGGCTCAACCAAAATTCAAAAAATAGATGATTTTGGCAAAATCATATTTTGGGGAAACTCTATATTCGGTAGTTATATGAACTACCTTGACTACCGATTATGGTAGGATATTTTCAAAGAGAGTCACCGTATAATCGGAAGTCAGGATAACTTCATTTACTACCGATTATAGGCTCAACCAAAATTCAAAAAGTTGAGGATTTTTGCAAAATCACATTTTGGGAAAACTCTATATTCGGTAGTTATATGAATTACCTTGCCTACCGATTATGGTAGGATATTTGCAAAGAGAGTCACTGTATAATCAGAAGTCAGGATAACTTCATTTACTACCGATTATAGGCTCAACCAAAATTCAAAAAATTGAGGATTTTTGCGAAATCACATTTTGGGGCAACTCTATATTCGGTAGTTATATGAACTATCTTGACTGCCGATTATGATAGGATTTCGGTAAATAGATCTACTGTATAATCGGAGGTCAAGATAACTTCATTTACTTCCGATTATAGGCTCAACCAAAATTTAAAAAATTGAGAATTTTTGCAAAATCACATTTTGGGGCCACTCTATATTCGGTAGTTATATGAACTATCTTGACAGCCGATTATGGTAGGATTTCGGTAAAGAGATCTACTGTATAATCGGAGGTCAGTACAACTTCATTTACTACCGATTATAGGCTCAACCAAAATTCAAAAAATTGAGAATTTTTGCAAAATCTTATTTTGGGGCTACTCTATATTCGGGAGTTAAATAAACTAAATTCACTACTGATTATGGTAGCATTTTAGTCAAAGGTGTACTTTAATCGGGAGTCAAGATAAAAAAATTTATTATTGATTATAGGATAATCAAAATTCAAAAGATAAAGGATTTTATTTTGGGAATACTTTATATTCGGAAGTTATATAAACTAAATTGACTCCCGATTGTGGATTAACTTCCCGACTGTGAAGTTATCTACCGATTGTAAAGAGTAGTTTAGCCATTAAAAATACAGGAGATAAGAAATGGCTACATTTTACGTTTGGATGATGTTTTTTTGTCTTTTTATGTCAGCCCCTAATTGTTTCGGGATCGCCCCTAAAAATGTCAGGTTTTTATTGTCAGAAATCTGATTTCTATTTCTCCATGAAAGGGTAAATTAATCTTTTCAACACCGCGTAGGATATATCCCATACCTAAAAAGCTTGTCACCGTTTAACGGAGCGTTGTTTTTTCAGATTGGCCTTGGGCCTCCAGAAAGAAGCCGCACACAAACCCAATGATTGCCATTTTTCTTAGCCACATATCTATATGATCATATGGATGGCTGTGGATGGCGATCCGTATGAAAATAAAGAACCAATGAGTTAGCAACACAGCACGAAGTTAAGTGATATAAAACTTTCCCAATCTCTCTATACGTGTTTGTTTCTCTCTCTGTGGCAAGTTCTAGTCTGTTCTGGATCTACAAAAAGGAACAAAGATATCTCTGTCTAGCCGTCGTGATGGGTGGTGGTGAGTCGTCGTCAAAGGCGGTAGTGAAGAAGGGTGGAATAGAAGAATATGAAGCACTTTGTGAAGCCATAGAGAATCAGCAAGCCAGGAATATGACTTATCTCGTCTGTACTGTTGGGTTTTATATGTTTTCTAAAGTTTTTGGGGAAATTTATTCTGGATTCAGAAACAGGAGATCTAGACGCTGATGATCAAAAAGAAGATACTAAGAAACTAGGGAACATCCGATCTATTTGGGTTCTTTTCTCTTTTCTGGTAGTAGATATTTGTGATCGGTGGAGTTAGGGTTTATATTTATTGACATAAGAAAATCTGTGATATTTCAATGTTAGTTCCTGCTTAGAATTTTAATCAATTTTTTATGGGTATCTCAGTCGGGGTTAAAAAAGGACTTTGAAAATTGATCAATTGGCATGTTAAAAAACAGATCAAACTATCGAAGCTGATCACTGTGTTGTTTGTTTTGTTCAATGAGAAGGGTAGCGTAGGCTGTTTCTCCTCCATTGCTCCTAGTCTTCTCATGTAGTATGGCTGCGCACCAGAGTTTTTCTGTTTGACACTGTTTTATTCCGTTTTTTTACTCAGACTGCTTAATTTTCAAAATCATGAGAGTTTAACAAAGATTTGGCAAGATTGTAATTCCAAACACTAGAAGCATTAAGTAACCGGCATGTTTAGCAAAAGTACACTAATAATTATCAAAATAAGAAAGCAATCCTTGAACAAGCACTACGAGTAATTCCACAACACCTACTAAACCATAAACAACATTCACTGCATCCATGTTGAACCCTTTGCTTCCACTCCTCATCATCTACTGTTTTTTTTTGGGGGGGAGTACATCTTTCACCTGCACTGCACCATTACTAGAAGTCAAGACCAATCTGAATAAATTTGTATTTTTATAAATAGCTAGATATACGCTAATTCACAATTAAAAGAATACAAGGAAACTGAACTGATTATCATTCATACATCAACATCAACCCAGCTTATCCTTGCGAGCCCCATATGGCTGCACATATTCCAGCAAGTGCAGTGGCACCAAGAGCACCCCACTGCCAGTTATCAATGAAAAATTCCCGGATGTCTTCCATACGATCCTAAAACAAATGAGTAAAATGAAAGTCATTCAACATTAGATTCGATTCAATGCAAGATTCTAATCTAAGACTCCATCCAATGCAAGATTATATTCAAATAAAAGTAAATTACACAAGATACATACCACGGGAACAGTTCGAGCATAAAGTGGGTTCCCTGGATCACCTTCGTGTGCTTTTCTTAGGTACATGCTTGCAAAGCCAGAGTCATATTGGTGCATATGTGCAGGACGAGTTGCACGCAAAGCATACGCGCTGCCCAATAACCACATAGTGTTATGTGATTGTTTGTTTAGATGATGTGCTTCGTCTAACACATCGATGGACTCTGCAACGCAATGCAATTGAAGTAAAAACTTAGTTATATAAAATAAAAATACTTCAATTGTAAGATGGAATTCACAAATTTCTTTGTGATGACTCTGATCTACTATTAAATAAAAGAATTAGTTACATGAGATAATAAGATCAATGAAGGTAAATATAACTATACCATCGAGGGAAACCTGAGGATCACTGGGAGTGTGGCTTTGCGATAATTCTAAAAGTGCTGCCCCCAATTGGAGGAGGTTTCCATGATTTTTAGGATTTGTGCGTCTCTTTTCTCTTGCTTCTTCTATTCTCTGAAGGAGGTACTCATTCCGACGAGGTTCAATATCTGCCGGAATTCGAGGAAGTGGGTTCGCCATCTGGTTAAGAGCTGGTAAGCACCTACAAAGACAAATGGTTTCAGCAAGTAACAAGTTCAAGTGTTTAACACCATAACACCATATATATATATACAAAGACAAGATAACAAAGCCAACAACAACAGCATTGCATTCAAGAAAGCTATCCCGTTACCCAACAAGAGAGGGCAAACAACATCAAAAACAAGAGCTACACAGTTTGTGACTAACCTCTTTGTTTAGCTTACAGGAAACTAACTCAAGAAGAAGAAAAGAAGATGAAGAAGAGCGAGTGAGTGGGTAAGAGATGGGTTGCTTGTATATAACTTACGAAAAGTGTGTGAGAGAGGGAGAGACAGATAGATTGGGAGATTGAACGGTTTAAAGAGACTTTAATGGTGTACTTGGGAATCTGGGATGACATCAAAAATAAATCATGCATGCATCTATTACACTCAACAAAATGTACATTTTCAGTTTCGTTTGAAAAGAAAAGAGCCAGAGAGAGATTGCGTGTGTGCATGTGTTTCAAATGTTCAAAACAAACAAGCTGTCCAATGCTACGTACTATTAGTCTCTTATAGAGCACAAATATACCTGTGCAGCAGGTCTACTCAGGCTTTGCTAGGGAATCGGCAAACAAAGCTAATTAGCTAGCGCCTGTCTGACTATATACACGCGAGGCACTGGATTCCGAAACTTAGCCTAGACTACTTCAAATCTAGACTCTCCAATTAACCAAGGAGCAATTGTTGGATAATACGGGAGTTGCAAAATGACATACGGCACACATGTAGCAAAATTTTGGTGTTCTTCACATAAGAATTGAAGTGAGTGGGCATTTGCATAACTTATTGTTTGTGTTCAGAGCCCTCAGACTCCACAGCTAGAAGAAAAAAAGTAGGGGGATTTTGCGTTTCCCCCTGATTAAAGATATCTAATTTGCATTACCCCTAGAGATTTATAATAGGTAAAACTCTCTTTAACTTGGATGTGCCGTATCCGAGCAGTTTAGTACAACACGTGCAGTTCACGTGCGTGTCAGAAAAAAATATCTGAAAATTAAAACCCAAAATTACCCTTTAGAAAATCAACGGTTTATATTAGATCTGGGCTTAGATTTGTTACGCGTACCCTAATCTCACCTAACTGATTGGATAAGAGGCGAGAGAGAAACCATTATCTTCCATTTCACAGAGAGACAGAGAGAGAAACGATTCGAGAGACAGAGAGAGAAACCCTTTTCTCTTCGATTCCACCCTTCTTTCTGCAAATCTTAATCAGAGAAAGAGATAGAGAAGATCAAGGAAAGAACAGTGGGTTTTGAAGAAGGATTTGGACATGCAATTCACTAAAATGTTGTAAGTTTTTTTTCTTTCGATTCTCGATTCTGTGTTAGGGTTTAATCGATTCTGTGTTAGGTTTTTTTTTATTTTGGGGTTTTTGTTCTTTGGGTTGATAATAATGGTTATGATTATGATATATCTCAGTTTGTTTATAAAAAATGTAAGTTTTTGATGTTATTGTTTTGATAATGAAACTGAACTTTTTTATTCTGTGTTTTTGTATGTTTGTAATGATAGTAAGGATTATGGTGTGAAAGATCTGGTGATTCATTATGGTGGACGTTGGCCACCTGACCAACCAATTGGGGGTTTGCACTTCTTCTACTATATGAATGGTCATGAATTTCGTCATAAGAATTTTGATGGTGACTGTTTGAGTATGATAGATCTTATTGCTGGTATGGGAGACAAGTTGAATGGTCTGGGAGGGGTGATTACTTTTCAATATTTGGATGGTGGTTTTTTATTGGACATAGATGATGAACCAGACTTGCTGAGGCTTTAGACTGATTCATATCAAGAAGAAGGCATTCCTGAAGTACATTTGTTTATGATTCATGCAGATCCTATTAGTCAAGATGTGGGGTAGGTGTTCAGCCATATGTTCCGCGAGTGGTGTCTGAAGTTGATGTTGCTGGTTCGTCAACACAGTGGTGTCTGAAGTTGACCAGTAATTTTTGATATTGATGACTATGATGATGTGGTACTCCCTGAGCAGCCACATGAGCAGACAAGTCAGCAGCCACATGAGCAGACAAGTCAGCATCCACATGAGCAGATGAGTCAGCAGCCACCAGATACACCTGGAAAGAACTTCTTTGGTTCAAAGAAAGTGGTTTCTAAGAAACATACACCACAGAAAAGACCTACTGTGGATGATAACAGTACAGCTGAACCTGCAAGTAAGAAAAAGACATCAGATGGTGATGAGTTGGATGAATTAAATGATGAAGGGTTTGATGAAGAAGAGCTGGATATACTTCCTGAGTGCACTAATCTGGATTATCATGACATTTATGATTTACCAGTTGAAGATGATTACCATAGCAGTCAGTCACTTAGTTCATACAGTGAACCTGATGAAGAATCTGACTGTGAAACTGACTTAGAAGAAGAAGAAGAGACAGCTGAGCCATATAGATATGGAGAATATAGGAAGGTTGCAGACAAGTATGATGATATGTATGCAGATAAAGAAAGTGAAGACCATATGCCATGGACATGTGAGACAGATGAATTTGCAATTGGTATGACTTGGCCAACTATGAAAGAGTACAAGGCATTTGTGACAAGGTTTTGTATAGCCAATACCATGGAAATTATAAAGACAAAGGATGACAAGGACAGATTAAGGTTAGTGTAGCACAGATAAGGGTAACAAGGATAGGTTTAAGTTTCGTCAGAAACTTAATAGAAAACTGATTTTAGGATCAAGATTCTAAGGTAAAAGTTTGAAAAACAAACTTGATAATAATATTGATAATAAGATGTGTCTTGTAAACAAGAGTTCCAACCTTTATATAGACTTACATGAACTGATTAAAGGAAAGAGTTTGACGAAAACTAGAAAAGGAAATACTTGCGAAGCAAACTAACTTAAACTGACGTAAGGGATCAGCAGTCATAGTTGATCCAACGTAAAGGGATCAACAGTCATAGTTGATCCAAAAGCATGAGGTCAACTGTTACAGTTGATACAGAAGAAAAGGATCAACAATCATTGTTGATACAAAGAAAGATGTACTACATCAGTCCCCTCTTCTTGAAAGAAACTCTCCCTCGAGTTAAAGTATAGAAAGAACTTCATTCTCTCCATGGAAGTTGAATATTTCTTGCACATTGAATATATTAGAGATGTTCCAAGTCGATGGAAGATCAATAACATAAGCATTGTCACTGATTTTCTTCAAAATCTTGAATGGTCCATATTTCTTCATCTTGGTCTTGTTATAAGTACCAGTAGGAAATCTTTCTTTTCTGAGATGAATCAAAACCAATTCTCCTTCACCAAAAGTTTTAAGTCTTCTATGCTGATTGGCATCGTCCTTGTACTTGTTGTTAGAATCTGCAAGCTTTGATTGTACCTCTTGATGTATGAGTGAAGCTTTCTCAACAAAGTTATCTTCCTTAGCATTTGATTTACGCAGCTTGGGAAGTACCACCAAATATAAAATATGATTAGGAACCTTGGAATAAACAATCTGAAAAGGTGTCTTACATGTAGATCGATTAACTGAAGTGTTATAAGCAAATTCCATATGTGGAAGGAGATTATCCCATTGCTTCTCTTTTCCTCCAATAACCTTGGCTCTAATCATATTTCCTAAAGATCGATTGACTACTTCAGTTTTTCCATCTGTTTGAGGGTGAGCAGTTGTAGTATATTGAAGTTTAGTACCCAAACGCATCCATAAAGACTTCCAAAAGTAGCTCAAAAATTTAGTATCTCGATCAGAAGTAATTGTTTTGGGAATTCCATGCAAACGTACTACTTCTTTGAAAAATAAATAAGCAACATTGGATGCATCAGTTGTTTTCTTGCATGCTATGCAGTGAGCCATCTTTGAGTAACAGTCAACAACTACCATAATAGAATCATTCCCCATCACAGTACGTGGTAAACCAAGCACGAAATCCATGCTAATATCCACCCAAGGAGCTTCAGGAATTGGTAGAGGAGTATACAAGCCAGTGTTTTGAATATTACCTTTAGACTGTTGACAAACCATGCATTTTTGTACGTACTTTTGAACGTCTCTTTTAATAGAAGGCCAAAAATAACGTTATTTAACCAAAGCTATTGTTTTATCACGTCCAAAATGTCCACCAAGGCCACTGCCATGTAATTCTTGGATGAGATGAAGACATAGAGAACATTGTGGAATACATAAACGATTTCCTTTAAAGAGAAACCCTTCTTGAATGAGAAAATCATCAATACTTCCTGTTGAAAAAACACACTTTTCCCAAAGTTGCTTAAATTCTTTGTCTTCACTATATAAATCTTTTAAGAAATCAAAGGCTAAACTCTCATGTTTAAGAGTAACCAGAAGATGAGCTCTCCTACTCAAAGCATCAACAACTTGATTAAGTTTCCCACTTTGATGTTTAATGGAAAAAAGTATATTGGTTAATAGTAGATAACCATCTATCATGCATCCTATTGACCTTTGCTGAAGTTTTCAAAAACTTGAGAACTTGATTATCAGTATTGACAACAAATTCACTGTGAATAAGATAAGGATGCCAATTATTAAGAGCTTGAACAAGAGCAATTAATTCCAACTCATAAGTAGACCACTTCTTCCTTGTATCTGAATTCTTTTCACTATAGTATGCAACTGGATGTCCTTCCTGAGATAACACAACACCAATGCCAACAACAGAAGCATCACAATGAATCTCAAAAGGTTTATCAAAATTTGGCATGGAAAGAACAGGTGCACTACACAATTTTTCCTTAAGAAGATTAAAGCTCTTATCTGCTTCTTCAGTCCACTCAAAAGTATCACACTTCAAACAATCTGTCAAACCAGCTGCAATGGTACTAAAGTTTCTCACAAATCTTCTATAGAAAGAAGCTAACCCATGAAAACTTCTTACTTCACGAATAGATGTCGGAGTAGGAAAATCCACAATTGCCTTAACTTTAGAATCATCCACAGAAATACCAGTATCCGACACAACATATCCCAAGAAAGTGACCTTGTTTGTAAAGAAAGTGCACTTCTTTAGATTCACATACAAAACATTGTCCTGCAGTGCCTGAAAGACTTGAGATAAATGTGAAATATGCTCTTCTTCATTTTTGCTAAAAATCAGTATGTCATCAAAATATACAATGACAAACTTTCCAAGAAAAGGTTGCAGAACTTGATTCATGAGGCGCATAAAAGTACTATAAGCATTAGATAATCCAAAAGGCATGATTAACCACTCATATAAACCTTCTTTTGTTTTGAAAGCTGTTTTCCATTCATCACCTTCTCGAATACGTATTTGATGATACCCACTACGTAAATCAAGCTTTGTAAACACTTTAGCACCCAAAAGCATATCTATCATGTCATCAATTCTTGGTATGGGAAACCTATATGGTATAGTAACTCTGTTTAATGCTCTACAGTCTATACACATACGATGTCCACCATCCTTTTTGTCTACTAAAAAGGCTGGACTAGCACAAGGACTTTTGCAAAGTCTTATCAAACCTTTTTGTAACAAATCATCAACCTGACCTTGTAAAATCTCATGTTCTTTAGGACTTAACATATAATGAGGTTGATTAAGAATATAAGTTTCAGGTATAAAGTCTATCTGATGTTGTAGATCTCTTAATGGAGGCAAAACATTGGGTAATTCAGTAGGAAATAAGTCATTGAAAGAAGGTAATAAAGGTTGTACCTTGTCTGGAATTTCCACCATTTGTTTATCAGCTTCATGAGAACTCAAAGAATGATTTGGTTGTAAAGAATGAACAATGGTAGCAACTAGTACATTTGTCTTCTTATCTGATGGTTCCTTGACTGAATTAGAAGATTATAAAGGCCATAGAACTTTAGTAAACCCTTCATGAAGAAAGGTATACTTATTCTCATAGAAGTTATGAACAACACGAATATCATACTGCCATGGTCTTCCCAATAATAAACTTGCTGCAGCCATGTTAATAACATCACACAAAACATAATCTGAATACCCAGGGAAAGAAAACTTCACCAAACATTGATGATTAATTTGCTGAGTGGAAGAGTTATTTATCCATCCAACTGAATACGGTTTTGGTTGAAGAGTAACAGATAAACCAAGTTTCTCAACTAACTTTGCAGAAACATAGTTTTCTGTACTTCCACTGTCAATGATCATAGTGCAAAGCTTCTCTTCCATGAAACAATGAGATCTGAAAATATTATGTCTCTGAGTAGGACATGGTTCAGTGATTAAAACTGGACGAATCATCCCAAGGAAATCTGCATCATAAGTCTCATGTTCTTGAAGATAAAATAATTCATCATATCCTAATGCTTCTTCTTCTTCTTGTGTTTCGTCTGAAGTTTCATTAATGTAAGCATGGAATTTGCGAAAATCACTAGAAGAATGGCCAGTTTGGTTTCACTTGTTACATTTATCTCCTCGAAATTTTGACTAAGGGTTAGATGGTTTAGATAATGGTGGAAAATCTTGTTGAAACTGATTACCTTTAGTATTGCGAACAAAATTTCGTTGTGGAGGAGGCTGAGGTGGCTTAGCAGATGAGATATGCGTTGTAGGAGCAGGTTCTGAAGGAACAGAAGTAGGTTGTTGTTGCTGATATGGTTGGTTTGCACTTCTGTCATGTGGATCAACAAAGACAGTTGATCCCTGTGAGGATGGATCAACAACGACTGTTGATCCCTTTTCAGCTTGGTAACCATAAGAATAATTATATGGTCTGGTAGTTTTAGAAAAGTGTTGATAACGAGCTTGACATGGAGTTGCTTGTCTAGAGGTACTGAGTGCACGCCTTTCAACTCTAATAGCTTGTTGGATGGCTTCAACCATTGTAAACACACACTGCGTCAGTCCCTGTTGAATTAAATTATTCAAACCAGATATAAAACGTGCAACTAATTTCTATTCAGTTTCATTCAATTGGTTACGAGCAACTAAAGCATAGAACTCAGCAACGTATTCTTCAACTAATCTGGCCCCTTGTCGACAGTTCTGAAGCTTAATAAAAAGTTTTTGCATATAATCTCTAGGTAAGAATTTATCTCTTAATAATTGTCTTATTCTTTTCCATGTACGTACAGGAGGTTTATGAGCATTGCTTCGATCTTCGCCGAGTTTTTCCCACCAAGCTGCAGCTCCACCTTTTAATTTATAAGCTACCAGTTTAACTTGAGAAGATTCAGGAACTTCCATGAAAGTGAAAAAGGAATCGACTTCATAAAACCAATCCAACAAGTCTTCAATATGTAAACCACCATGAAAACTAGGTATATCAGCCGTCAACTTATATTCTGGTAAAGTTCCATAAGGATTCATACCAGATTTTAATCGTTTTTCATCAACCCATTGTTGATCTTTGAGTTCTTCAGCTTTGTCATCTTCATCATAATTGAGGGGTATGGTAATCTTTTTTTTGTTAACATAACCTTCCAAGGGTTCCTTGTGGTAAAGGGTATGGGAAATATTCTCAGGAATATTATCATTCTGAGTAAAAAAAGGTTTATCTTTTTTGGTTTCATCTTCTTCTTTTTCGCCAGAGCTTTGGTTCCCTTCTGTATCATCGGTTAATTTAGGCATCACCAAGTCACCAAAACCAGCATGTTTCCATAATTTTTCTAAACAATCTTCATGCATAGCAAGTGCAGATTTTAGAGAATTTGTAGTTGAATCAAGCTTGGTAGCAAACTTGGTTTCTAAGGAACTAAAAGACGTTTCAATTTTGTTGCCGAGCTTGGTTTCAAGTGCTGCGCTGAGCTTGGTTTCAAGTGTTGTGACAATGGCATCAATTTCAGTTGGTGTTAACTTGTCTCCCATTGTAACGAAAGGTAGGTGGGTGAAATTTTAGGGTTTTGAGTTGTTGCGGAAGCTGTGGAAAGGATCTGTTTCTAGATAAAAATCTAAAAACTCTATATCTGATACCAACTAGTGTAGCACAGATAAGGGTAACATGGATAGGTTTAAGTTTCGTCAGAAACTTAATAAAAAACTGATTCTAGGATCAAGATTCTAAGGTAAAAGGTTGATAAACACACTTGATAATAATATTGATAATAAGATGTGTCTTGTAAACAAGAGTTCCAGCCTTTATATAGACTTACATGAACTGATTAAAGGAAAGAGTTTGACGAAAACTAGAAAACAAAATACTTGCGAAGCAAACTAACTTAAACTGACGTAAGGGATCAACAGTCATAGTTGATCCAACGTAAAGGGATCAACAGCCATAGTTGATCCAAAAGCATGAGGTCAACTGTTACAGTTGATACAGAAGAAAATGATCAACAATCATTGTTGATACAGAGAAAAATGTACTACATCAAAGGTGCAGGTGCAAAGACCCCAAATGTTCATTCAGACTTAATGGGAATCTGTAAGTTAACTTATACATATGTTATTATCTTATTTCATACATATGATTGTTGGAAGGATTCAATTTAAAGGTCATGGAATTGATGTTTGAAAGGAAGATGAAATGTTTGCAGTGGGAGAGAGAGGGCAAGATATTGATGCCAAGGGAAGAGAGAATTATAAATAATAGAATTTCCAAGAAGAATAGATACAAATTGTTTGGACAAAGTGAGTTTGAATGGTGTGTCCAAAGCCGAATGAATGGAAGTAGGTGGGATGTTAGCTTAACTGAAAAATCATGCAGCTGTTGTGTTTGGGACATCACTGGCATTCCATGCATCCATGCAGTTGCAGTAGGAATACATTTGAGGGTTGATCTGAATAGGTAATATTCTACCATTATGATTTCCTTTGTTTTTTTATTTGTTCCATTTGCGAAAAGTAACCTTATGACATACATTTCATTTTTGGAGTACGGTTGATGACTTGCAGAAGGTTTCCAGTTATAAAAAAGCTTATGCTGGTAAGGTTAAGGCATGTGCAAGTGAAGAGAATTGGCTTGAGGTAATATTCTACCATCTCTTTACTATTTTCAGTATGTGGCAAATGTTTGTGTTCTAATATGCAGCATGAAATGAGGCCCAACAAGCCTAAATACAAGAGAAAGGTTGGTAAACCACAACTGAATAGGATAGGTTTGACGTTGAAGGAAGACCAAACCCTGAAAAAGGCAAGAGAAGCTGTAGCGGTTGTGGTTCAAGTGCCCACAATGTCAGAAGATGCCCTACAAAGAATGTATCATCTACAAATACTAGAGGAAGGGGCAGGAGCAGAGGTAGGGGCCATGGAAGAGGAAATACTGCACCTGCTCAAAAAAATGGAGCAGGATCTTCACAAGGAATGGGAAGGGGCAGTGGAGCAGGATCTTCACAAGGAATGGAAAGAGGCACGCCACCTGCTCAACAAAATGGAAGAGGTGCAGCTAGAGGAAGAGGTGCACCTGCAACAAGACCTGTCCCTCCTCCTTATACAAGTATTGGTGGATTTGGAAGAGCAGCAACAACAACAAATTTCCACAACCAGAATGGATTTAGAGCCGATGGAATGAGGGAAGCTTTTAGACCCCCATCCCAGACCTTCAAACCAGCTTGGAGGCATTAAGTGCATATACATGTTTGTGTGTGTGCTCTTTTTTTTGATGTGCATGCAGGCAATATTTTGTACAGAGATTATACTCTGATCTATCTTAGCATTGTGCAGGACATTTGCCATTTTTTGTACATAGATGTTACTCTGTGAAGCCTATGTGTAGGGAAAACTATTTTAATACTCTGTTATGGCCATATATGGTCTTTGTTAGGCTCAGTTAGCCACTTTACTTTCTTGTTTGGACATGATGCTACTTTAGTTCCAGAAATCTGTTTATTACATTTCAGTTTTACTTGTTACATGGAATTTCTTTTCTTCTGTCCAATGTCTAACTTGACTGAGCTTTGGAACTGATCACACAATTCACCAATACTTGTATTTGCACTAATCTGTTTTTGTTTCATGTTTCTTTCAGGACAATCTTTAGCCCAATGTGAGAGATTATGACACTTTAAACACCCCTTTGCTTGATGTTGTCTATGTGGTGGCAACCTCACTGCTTCATCCAGCCATATAAATTCACCACATATGAAGTTTTGACACCTCAAAAATCTTCTTTGTGGATTAGCTTGAGTATTTCCTTCCCAAACTCTTCTAATACCATCACATTTTCTACATTTTGAGTATATAAATGGGCAATCTATTGTTGAATGTGTTTATTGAAAACATATTTGACAGGTGGTTTCATTGGAAGCTTCATCTTTTACCTGAAAAATCACAGTTTAAATTTGTAATACACCCTCACTGTAAATACTATAATTTGCATTACCCCCTTTAATGGTGCATATGCAGGAACTTACCTCACTGTCGAGACTTGAAGATCCACCTCCCATACTTGATCACTAATGTCTGCTAGTGTTCTTCCTTACTTGTGATAAATCAGCTAACTAAATGATGTGGAGGTTTGGTGAAATCAGAGAATGGATTTCAACCGAGAGGTTTGAGCAGAGATAATAGGGAAGGAGATGCCCGTTGAACGGTCAAATTTTTTTTTGGGCTAAGAATGCACCACATATCCAGATGTAAGTATGTCTTTTGACAATTTCAGATATTTTTTCTAATACGCATGTGAACTGTACGTGCTGTACTAAACTGCTCGGTTACGGCACATCCAAGTTAAAGGGGATTTTACCTATTATAAATTTATAGGAGTTAATGCAAATTAGATATCTTTAATCATGGGAAAACGTAAAATCCTCCAAAAAAAAAAAAAAAAAAAAAGTATATCAATAATTGTGTGAGAACACAAATGTACCTTCTAAACTGCAATGGACGAGTAAACCTATAATTATGATCCAGGGAGGAGACGCAACGGGACGGAGTAAAGACTAAAATCTGGACCAAAACCAAATTCCAGACCATATTTGGTCTGGGACCAAGACCAAAACTATATATAGTGGAGCGGAGGTATAATCAACGTTTGGCATCGGGCGTATATATAATCTACGCCTGTTGTGAAACGTACGTAAAGTCACCGCCCCATAAAGAGGCGTTTATATAAGTTACGCCCGGTTCAGGCGTTGATAAAATGTTCGCCCGTTGAGACGTTGATAAAGTTTACGCCCCATGTCAGGCGTTAAAAAATGAACGCCCCATTCAGACGAAGATTATACAAACGCCCCACCCCGGCGTTGATATTCTTAACGCCCCACGCCAGGCGTTGATATTCTTAACGCCCCACGCCAGGCGTTGATAAAGTGTACGTCCCAACCAGGCGTTGATATAGTTAACGCCTCACGCCAGGCGGTGATATAATTAACGCCCCACAACGAGCGGTGATATAATTAACGCCCCATCCCGGCGTTGATATAGTTAACGCCCCACGGCAGGCGTTTATATAGTTAACGCCCCAAGCTTGAGTTTAAAAAAAAAAAAAAAATACTTAGACAAAATTGATTTTGAAATTTTTTTATACCGTTGGTAATTCGACCGTTGAAGAAAATGGAACGTTGAAGAAAATGGAACGTTGGATAATTTGGAACGTTGGAAAGTTAGGAAGACGGTTTTTTCCCATATATACACCTATATATACACATGAGATCCTGTGACATTTTCAGGGTTCAATACTTCAAACTATCCAAACCAATAAGAAGAAATATTGTTTCTGCTTTCAAATCAGTTGGAAAATTTTCACGGATTCGCTTACAATGGCACCAAGAGTAGCACGAGGTCCAAATTTTACGACAATCGAAGATGTAACAATGTGTAAAATTCATTTATCTATATCTCAAGATTCTAGTGTTGGAGCTGATCAATCAGAGGCGACGTTGTGGACTCGTATCAAGGATGATATTGAACTTCATTTACCTAATAATCCAGAGCGGTCTTGGAGTTCTTGGCAAAAACGATATCAGGGAATAAGTAAAGATGTGGCGTTATTTTCGGCAAAAGAGACAGAAGTTGAAGGTGAATATCATACTGGATGGGGTCCTGAAAAGAAGGTAAGCATTCTTGATTTTTCCAACCATTGTTTTCTAATATTTAATAAGCGCCCATGTACTTAAGTGTTTTTAAAAACATTAACAGCTTGAAGAAGTTAACAAGAGGTTCAAGGAATGCAACGATGGGAAAAAATTTAAGCACGAAGAGTGCTACCAAGTTGTGTTAGAAAATATAAAATATAATCGACGATCGACTTTTGTATTCGATACGACGCATGATTTGGAAACTTATGAGAATAACGAGGAAGATGATGAAGGACCGCAAACAACAACTCAAGGAGAGACCGGTAACGACACAGATGGGGGAGACATAGAGAACACATATCTTCGTAAGATGGGGAAAAAAGCAGCAAAAAGATTGAAGAAAACAGGGAGAGAGAAATCCAGTCACCAAGAGGAATTGATGGGAATAATTATTAAAGAACAACAAAATTTCAATACTCATTACCAAGCACAATCAAGATTCAAGATGGAACAAAGAGCAGCAGAGTTTGCAGCAAAACAAGCTGAACATGCTACAAAAATAGCCAAGCAAGCTGAAGACGAAGAATTTCGCATCATTATGATGGATCTTGAAAAAATGGAACCTGTACAACAAGAGTACTTCCGACTTCGCAGGGCGGACATAGTTCGGAATAAAAGAAACCAATCTTAACACAAAGGCGGAATAGTTCAAACCTTAATTATTTCTCCTATTTAGTGATTAGTAGTATTATTAGTATTATTATATTTAAATTTCTTAGTATCTGAACAATTAGCATTATTATTATGTAATTTTTGGATTTTAAATTTACTTTTGTTGATTTGAATTAAATTTCTACTTTTTTCATGAAACATACGACCTTAATTAAAACTTGAGGATGTTTACATACAAAGAGATAATAGAAAGGAAATGACAAACGAAAACTTTTAATTCCCATATTTTGCCCATATATATTCGATCAAGTCATCACGCAAGCGAATATGTGCATATTTGTTACGCATTGCACATCGGCGTTGCTGAGCTCTAATTTGGGAAAACTCGTCACTATTGCCTCTTAATATATTAACCGGTGTTGCGTTGCTACGTTGTTCATAAACATGTGGCCAGTCACCGGGTAGACGCTCATCCTCGACTATCATATTATGTAAGATAATACAAGTTTTCATGATATAGGTAAGCACATCTGGATTCCACATTCTTGCAGGTTGTTTGATGATTCCAAATTGTTGTTGAAGTACACCAAATCCCCGTTCAACATCTTTTCTTGCACCCTCTTGCATCGATGAAAATATATCCTTTTTCCTACCCACCGGATGTTTAATGGCCGTAATAATAGTAGGAATCTCTGGGTATATTCCATCACCTAGATAATACGGCATATCATATGAATGTCCGTTCACCTCATAGCTCACGGGCGGTGCTTTTCCTGTTACAAGACTTCGAAAAACATATGAACGGTTCATAACATTAATATCGTTGTTAGAACCGGGCATACCAAAAAAAGCATGCCAAAACCATAGGTCATACGACACCACTGCCTCCAACACGATACTTTCGCTCCCTTTATACGCGGTGTAAGCCCCAGATTCTGCCGACGGACATTTATCCCATTTCCAATGCATGCAATCTAGACTACCCAGCATCCCAGGAAATCCCCGGTCTTTGTTTTGCTGGAGCAACAGTTCAATATCACCAGCCGTTGGTTCACGCAAATATTCTTTCCCATACAAATTCACAATCGTCTTACAGAACCTACGAGTAGCTTCCAACACAGTTGTTTCTCCTATGCGTAAGTACTCGTCTATTGCATCTGCCGCACATCCGTAAGCTAACATTCGTACTGCTGCTGTTACTTTTTGATGAGGGTTTAATCCTAAAACTCCACAAGCATCGGGATTTTGAACAAAATATCTGTTTGCATTGGTAACACCTTCCACTATCCGGTTAAACAATTGTCGACGCATTCTAAATCTTCTGCGAAAAACATTGGGTGGTTGGTTTGGGTACGGAGAGAAATAGTCGTTCCATAGAAGTTCAGCCCCTGACTCACGATCTCTTGGTATTCTGATACGAGTTTGAGGCCATTTTGAATTTGTAACAAGGACTCCCAAACTAACGGCCATGTTATTTTGCATAATTGCTATTGCATCATCATCAGAGGAATAAAAACTACTATTAGAAGAAGAAGATGAAGAAGAAACAGAAGAACAATAATGAGCGGTTTTCTCATATTGTTCCATTGCTATATGAAGCAGAAGAGATGTATTGTTATTCATATATTGAGTGAAACCAGTCTTTAATTTATAACCCATTTTCAAGAGCATTAAAAAAACCAACAAAATAGATATTTTTTTGGGTTCACGCAAATGTGTTTTTCAAAAAAAACAAAATATCTGTTTGTCAGTGACCTGATATGACAATACTATATACGATTAGACTATACTATATATGATATGACTATACTATATAAGATAAGAAAAGATAACTCCAAAGACAGTTCATCTAAATAGTCATAACAAATTAACCCTTCATATTATCATTATCCGAAGTGGACGATCTTGGTGCCAGAAAAGGCATGTGCGTTCTCGGATTGGTATTGACTGATGACATTGTTGAAGCTGATCCCTGATTCATACCACTCCAAACTTGTGATGGCAGGGTTTGGGAAAATGAACCGTATCCAAGCTGAGGTTGGACAGTGTGCGGCATACGGAAAGGAGATAGTTGTTGCTGCAAATCAACGTTCGCATTATTTAGCCTTTGTATTTCTGCTTCTTTCGACATGATAACGTCCATCCTCTCCTTCGTTTGTTTTAATGTAAATTCGCGAAATTGTTGATTAAAATCAGCATTTTCTTGAAATAATGTGTAAGCTTCATGCTGTTAAGAAAAATAAAATATATAAGTACAAATATACCAACAAAAATCGAACGTACAATAAAAAGTCGAAAGTACACTTACGTGGGATAATAGATGTGGAGGAGGGATATGTACATGTTCAACAGGTTGTTCAATTGGGACCGTATACAAGTCACCGACATACCCATATGTTTGGGCTTCCCAAATAGGATGAGTCACGTAATCTTTGGAGTTGGTTACCATTGTCCAGTATTGTAAATATATCATAATCTTTAACAACTTGCACTATCTCTGTTGCATCGACCAAACCTTCTTTTTTTAGGCGTTCGGCTTGAATATTGCCAATATCCCCTATAACTGTGTGTAGTCTTATAGGAACAGCGAAACTACAATGGTTTTGCCGCCAACACCTTTCACCAAGATACATGTTGTGCTGTACAGTTAGAAAGGGAATAAGAATTTAGTAGGTATGTTATATAGAAAAAAAGTATGTTATATAATAAAATTTAAAAATTAACTCACAATGCCCATGTAAGAAAATATATATCTCGAGTCTGATAGCCGCGTAGCCGTGCATCCCATATCAGATGCAAGAACTTCTCTGTATGATTCCCATGGTCGCCATGTCACTTGTTCAGCAGTAAGCTTACTTAGTAAATCCCTACAACGGAAAATATCATTTGTATTCTTCGGTACATTCCATTTAGAAGATACGGGCCATTTTTGTTCTGTACTCGCCTCTGGGATTTCTGGTCGACATATGCCCAGGTATTCATACCCCCAAAACTACTCAATTCCAAATAATTAGCCAATTTAATAACTTAGCAACAAAATAAACAATGAGAGGAAAAATAACTAGATTGAAAGAATACCTCTAATACTTGGAATGGACCACATAGTGCCTTCTGTCTCCTCCCAGATAAACGGAGTGCCGCATACAATTTCGAAAACGCAGCACCACCCCAGTCAAACGTGGATACTACATCAAGATTTTCAAAAGCAGCTAACCATCCAGCATCAATATAAGTCTTTGCATTAGAAAAGAAAAAATGTCCCAAAACATACATGAAAAAGGCAATTGCTACTCTATGAGCAAGGGTGCTATCATTTTCAGCCGCAACCAACTTGTCTTCGAAGAAATATGACCTTAAATATTTAATTGTAATTGAATTTGAAACCCACGACGGTGCTTTCGGAGAGAGCGTGACATCTTGGATATCCGGAAAGATATGCTCACGAACATGTTCAAATTGGTACTTCCCCGAATCATAAGGAACATCAGGCCCATCACCGATACTCAGTCCAGTCAACATGAGCCAATCCAGGGGGTGAATCCCATCTCACCAAATGGGAAGTGAAAAGTGTTTGTTGTATCCCAAAACCGCTCAGCAATATAATCAACCATTGAATGGTTGGTTTCGCTACATTGTATGTCCAGTAAATTTTGCCATCCCGCTTTTTCAATAATATATTTAGCTCTAGGACAGTGTTGTGAAATAGTTTGATAGTGATGAATTACCGATGCCAAAGATCCACGATGTTGATACTTCAATTTGTGCTCCCCTGTAAATGTGATGTCCGTAGTAGCGTGCGGTTTATCATCTTGCAGTATAGGAAACCTCCCTAACCGGGGAATATCAACCTCCTTAATTGTACCAGTAGCGATTAAGTTATAATCCTCTTCGGCTACAGATTTTTGTTTCTTGTTCGTCTTCATGCGACCATTGAACCGCGATGTGAATTTGTTCAACATCTATGCACACACAAGATAGATGCAATTAGACCAACCCGCGCCATTTCTTATTTTTATTAGTCCACCACCATTTATATTCCAAATACTATAAAAATCCTTACCACAAACTATATCAATTCCAAAATCTATAATTCTACGAATACAAATTAAATCGTCACCGATGCATTTTGAAAATCCTTTCAACATTCCACAACCCAATTTAATCACTTCAAGATTCCATAAAAATCACTAAAAAATCAATTCCATACATATAAATTAGCTCTTCTACATATGTAACACACAAAATGTACATAACTACAATTTTTGGCATAACCACGTGAATTGTAAAAACACATATTAATCTATATAACCCACAAATTAAGTGTTGTACATATTTGACAAAATTTCATAAAATCTTTTACAGTAGCCAAATTATTTTTATCACCTCCAAATTCATAAAATCTTTTTAACCATATTCACAGTGGACAAAATCTTTTACGTGAATTATTTTTATCACCTCCAAATTATTTTTATCACCTCCAAATTATTTTACGTGAATTACAGTAGACAAAATTTCATAAAATTTCATAAAAACAATTAAAATTAATCACCTCCAAATTCAATAAAAAACAATACAAATTCAATTATTTTTAACCATATTCACATATGTACAAATCATCTCTTCTACATATATAACACACATAATCTACATAACCAATTTTTACAGTAGCCAAATTGTTTAAATCTATTCCACCCACAAATTACATTTTCTATAATTATTTTAAAACTTCTTTTAACCAAATTTACATAAGCTTCAAAACTGGTTTTCTTCACATACATATTATTCTCTAAAATCATAAAACACACATACCCAATTATATTTAATCAATTTCATATTCATATTTGTTCTTTAAAACCCATCTTAATATAAACTAATTTTAACAAATAAAACCCTAAATAATTTATACAACAATACGGATAAAAAAAGGTGATTAAGAAAAAAAAACATACCTCTTTTCTAACCGGGATATCAAGTATCTGGTTTTTTTTTCTATTCTCTTTTCCTTCTAGTTACTGTGATGTGTTGTGTTTGTGGGCGGTAGAAACAAACAGGAGGTAAACAGGAGGTAGAAAAGAAAAGGAAAGAAGAAAAGAAAAGAAAAGAAGAAGACGGAGAAGATTAGGGTAAACACCAAGTGAACACGTGTGATATACGTGGTGGTTTCTCTTTGTCCACACGTGCTCGATACGTGTGTTAATTTGGGTACAACACTATACGTACGCCTGACAAGGGGGCGTTCATTATACATTCGCCAGACGGGCGTTCAACGGGCGTTGATTATAAGTTCGCCCGTATGAAGCGTTTAATTCCCACCCCGCCTGAATGAGGCGTTGATATTCTTAACGCCTGAATGAGGCGTTGATTCACGTGTCCGCCACACCAGGCGTAGATTATATGTTCGTCCCTTCTCCGAGCGTTAACTATATGAACGCCCCACAACGAGCGTATTCTTTAACAACGCCCCACAACGAGCGTAAACTATATCAACGCCTCTTCGGGACGAAGATTATATGAACGCTCCACATGCAAGCGTTCATTATACTTCCGCTCGACTAAAAATACTCCACTGCCTTAACGTCACACTCCAGACTACTCTCAAATTTGATCGTTTTTTTGGTCTTTGATCTTTGGTTATGATCGTACCATTGTGGACGCTCTAAGTTGCAATAAGTATCTCATGATTCTCATCGCACACTTAAAACAGTTCAAACCTTAAAATGGAAAAAGCTTTAGAAATACTTTTTTTGCTTTTACTTTTTTTCCCCAACACAAGAAGGTGATGATATGCTTTGAATTTATTGGTACAAATTAGAGACAAAAAATACAAACAAAACAATCCAAGAAGGAAAAGACAAAAAGAAATCTTTTGAAGATATTTGAGACATATCAATGTTAGACCTCAATTAGGTTTGGAGTGTTTTTTTTTTTTTTTTTTTTTTTTTTTGCTGGTTATGTCGCATTACTAGAAACATCTTGTAATTTAGCTTGCACTATACCTTGGTCACTAAGGCTAGCTAATTCATATCAAAACAGCCTCTTGAAGAGGAGGACCACATTATTCTAGTCTTTCCTCTTGCATTAAAAGAGTCTCATCAATTCTTAGTGATGGAATGGATTGACTAGGTCCACTAGCTGGGACAGAGTACAAAGGTACGTAATAAATAAGGATTTGATTCGATGGGTTTAACAGAGATCAGTGGGTTAGACTTAGAGTACACTCCCCATGTGAACAAAATCACAGAGATATTATAGACTATATGACTGGACTTTATAACAGTTCATATGGAATGAACAAATTTTAAGTTTGTTCATTTTGATCCAATTATGGGATGAACAAAGATGGAAAATGGATGTTCAAACCAACAAATTTGTTGGTTTAACCATTGAATTGAAGGAACAACCGCACGTCTTAGTGCATGACGGGCGTCATCGTCACTGACGCTGGCGCTCAAAATAAAAACGTCAGCGACCGAACCCTGGACGCGCGGTCTTGTCTATGTCGCCCGCTTCATTCATGATGACGCCAGAGGCTAACCTAATGTCGCCAACGGTTGCATCTGAACGGCTGGGAAATCTTGTGATCCAACGGCTACATTTTCTAAAATCTATAAATACAACTCATTTCAACTCCAAATTCACACATTCTATACATTCTTCATTCTCAAAGCAACTACAAAAATGCCTCCCAGAATTCGAGTTCGTGTTGTTAGATTCACTCAACAAGAGGATTTAGCTATTTGTAGAGCCTTTGTTTTTCACACACAAGATGTTGTCATGAGTAATGTAGCTGAACCGACGATTACTTTCTGGGAGAAAGTTTACGAACATTCACTGCTGAAACGGGGAATATCTATGGGCGTGATTCTAACAGATTGCATCATCGTTTTAGTGTAATTAGTATGAATGTATTGGAGTTCATGGCTTTACTGTTTAAGAATCACAAAAATAGGCGCAACGGTGAAGCCAAACATGAAGTGGAACCCAGAACTCTAGCGATGTGGCCAGTAACTCACGGGGGTCGTCCTTTCGACTTACATGCTTGTTCCAACATTCTTAGGGTGCTCAACAGATACAATTGCCTATTGTTTCAGAATTAGGACGCCTATGTAGCACTTGTTTTAATCTAATGTATTTCTTTTATTTTCATGGATGATGTTGTTGTTCAAAGAAGTACGTTTTTATTTATGATATTAATATTGATGGTGCAATTTTTAATCCAGGAAAAATTTAAATTACTGACGTACAAATGTGAAGATAATCGTAATAACATAATACCATAGTGAATTGATTTGTCCCACAACTTCAATCATCCCACTCCACTGAAGAACGCCTGGGACATTCCCAAAAATGCCTTCCACATGTGTCTTCTTCAGAAGAAGTCCGCAAATGCATAAAAGTCTTGCAACCGGGCTTTGAGCATGAACTGATTCTCTGTGGACAGTATTTGTATTCGTGATCTCCATATCCACAATGCTTGCGGTGTAATAACTCCTTCTTCATTCTGGCCTTAAGTTTGAAGTTTTTGCAGAGTGTTGTAATCTTTTCTTCTTCTTCTTTTTTAATCTTCATAGCATCATCTAGCATATGTGGTTCCTCTGGACAACTGGGATCTTGACATTGCAAATACCTGAGCTTTTCCGATTGTGATTCAATCACCATTCTGATGCATGAACAACCTTCCCGTGGACACTTTGAATACATCCAAGGACATTGCATAAGACTGTGGTTATCCATGAAACATAATGGACAAACCTCTTTTGCTTCGATACATAATATTTGCTTCGCTTTGCCTTTAGAAAACATGGTGGATGATGGGAAAGAAATCGGTTGGTGTGGTTTAGAATAAAATCTAGTGGTGTATTTATAATAAAGTGGGAGTTGGTAATTCAAACGGGCGCTCCAAGGAAAGTCGCGGGTGCTCAACAGAAAGTCGCGGGCGATTTTCTTACAAATTCCAACGGCTAAATTTCCAACTTTCTCTCTCGACATATAAATTCCCTTGCGCTCCCATCTCCAAAATAAGATTTTCTTCTTATTCTTCTTCTTTCCTAAATCTCTCCACCTTTGCAGAAATGTCTGTTATAAATCGTGGTCCCAAGTTTACTGAGGAAGAGGATATAACTCTATGCAAAGCATATTTCTTTCATAGGGTAATCACTGGCGTCCTTTTTGAACACAATAGTGTAAGTAATTTTTGGGATAACGTTTTCTTAATGTTTGTCTCACTGACGGGAAACCCAAGAAACCGAGATGCTCGTCGATTGCGTGCTCGTTTTCAATCTATTAGTAATGTACTACATCCATTTGTTGCTCTTGTAATGTAAATTGATCGAGAAAAGTTCGTCGGTGTAACTGAAGATGAAGTGATCCAAACAGCTATTGAAATTGGGAGGATGCTCACGGTGAACCTTTTCCTTACGAAGGGCGTTTTAGAATTCTAAAAGATGGTCAATCTCAAGCACATTGTTACTTCACTCGAATGCTGCTCCCAGTCTTTACAATGGAAGAAGATATTACTCTTGTTCGATGTTGGTTACATCGTATGATGAGACCAGTGAACCATGACCATTTCTGGGAAAGAGTTTTGGGACACTTTGTAGCATCGCGGAGTGAAACCATAAGAAACAGTAAGAGCCTAGAACTAAGAATTGCTTTCATCACTAAGGAAGTCAAATATTATACAGAAGTTTTATGGATGGTTCACCGCAGCAATTCTGAACTTTCGGACGACGAACTGGTGAGTATCTTATTCCTTTGTCATTTGTCCGTATGTACTCAACTGCATCATAAATATCTGAACTTGTTGTTTGTTTTACAGAAAACCATCGCTCAGACCAAGTTTACTGAAGAAAGCAGAATAGAGTTTAAGCATTTTGAATGTTACGAACTCTACAGAGAGAATGTCGCTGGATTTAATGTAGTTTGATTTATTTTATTTTTAATTAAAATGTAGTTTGATGTTATTGTTGTGGTTTATTAAAATGTAATTTGATGTTATTTGAAAATTTGAATTATAATAAATTTCGCTTAATCTTAAGTGGAAATGATGCCATTTCTTTTACAAGATATAAACGTAGGCAATAATAGAACGTACTAAAAACTACTTCAATAAAAATCGAGTACAAGTTTTGGCCTCCTGTTTATCTTCATTTGACGTATCTTCCATTCAACGCATTCTTTCACAGTTTCGTCTTTATTTTTGAATTTTTTGTTGTTAACTTTCAAAACTGGAACTCTTCCTTGCCTTTTAGCGGAACATTTTCTAGGAGCAACTTCTAAAACTTGCAATTCCCTCTTACAATTTTCAATCTTTTTAAAATTCTTACATATCTTAGAAACAACGGCTTCCAGTTTTGCATCGCAAAAAAGTGTGATCGCTTTTTCAGCCATTTTAGAAGAGAAAATTCAAGAGAAGTGAATTTGGTATGAGTGAATTGATTGAAAATGGTGGTACTTTAAAGAAGTAAAAAGTGAATTTCGAAATTTTAAAATCTACCCGTTGGCGTTCACCTACAAAACGCCAGCAATATTCTTTGTGACGCCGCGCTCGTCATTCCAGTGTCAGCGTTCAACTTTCGGACGCCTGCGCTTGGCCTACTGACGCCAGCGTTTTTCTCCGTGTCGCGAACTTATTTGTCTGATGCCCACTACTTTTCCATAGTGGAAAACTTTGTTTGACCATCCACCTGGCTGAATAAATTATTGGATTTGTCCATTCCCATAGGAACTGCTCTTACATGTTACACTTTTCTTCCTCTTTCTACTTGATTTGGCCACTTAAATTCAAACAAGAACGTCCCTTCCCTTCACTTTTTTTTGGTTCTCTTGTTGCTTCCTACTTAGCGAGCTGCTTCCTCACACTACAACAACAGGGGTTAGGCCGGCAGCTTGGCTCGTTTTCTAATCCAGGCCAGACCAGACGAGTTCGTATTCAGCTACCCAAAAAACTTGTCAGACCGGATAGGCCAGGTAAAGATATTTATTTTGAGGCCCAAAGACCGCTCAAAACCCATATTACTAACTAGGCCACGCCAGGCAGGCCGAACAACCTACAAATTTTTATATTTTTTAAGTTCCATAGAAACTGACTTAATTCATGTTTGAAATTTATTGGAGACCGAATGAATCTGATGCTATTAATCTTCTAAATGTAAAATAGAAATGAAAATAATAATTTTAAACCAAAATATAACCTAAACATGTAATACTCCAATGTAAAAAAAAAACCTTTTAATAATCCAAACGGGTACCAAGGCGGGTTGTTTGGGCAGATACCAGACTAGACTATTAAATTTTAAGGAAAACTCGAACCCACCCATTTAAGCTAACCAGACTAGGCCAGGAAGCCCAATCACACTTACAAACAACTTCAGAGTGTGAAAGAAAAGATGGCTCAATCAATGCAGTTACTCACATATCATTGACTTAACTCGGCTGATATCTTGGTAGCGAAATTTCAGAATTTGTTTCCAAATTTTGTACCTGTTAGAGCATTGCTCGGTCGAACTCACAAGTGTTGCTATCTCAAGTTTGTTGTCAAATTTAGTTGATCAAAACTATATCTTGATTTCTAGTGTACATTTAGTCAAGTCTCGGATTAGGGTAGAAGTGCGTAGTTGAGTACCAGACATCACTACGCTCTACTGTTTGAAGGCGAAGATCAATCGACGATTTTGTAGAAATTCTTCAACAAAAGGTAAGTGAAGACTGAACCACCTATTACTCAAGTTTTCACATTTCTATCTGTGAGTCAATGACGCATTACTAAATTAGACATTACATGCATAATAGAAATTTCTAGTCAAGTTTATCTTGATACAGGACAATATGCATACAAGTTCACATACTGGAACAACTTTTATAAGTCCGAAGCCGCAGTGCATGTACCTAGTAAACGTACCGGCGTAACTATAGTTCGGCAGCGACTTTTTCGTACGCATACCCGGTATCCATACCATAAAAAGTCTGTTGACTCGTGAACCAAGAAGGTACGATACTTAGTATGCAAACCGGAAAAGATATGTGGATCCCTGAACCTATTTTTGTCTTAAGGGTATACAAATCCAGTACACGTAGTATGACAAAAATAGTCATGAACAGGAATACAATACACGTACTTACCCTGTCGAATATTTTTAGGTGCATCAAAATTATTTCTATGAGATAATCGGCATTTGAACAGCTCTCAAAAAACACTATGTGGACATGTTTTCACTACTTTTAAAGCGGCCATTATGGCGCGTGTAGATACCGGAAAGAAGCAAAATATTTTGCTTCACAAAAAGTTGGTTTTTTTCTTCTACAAATATTTTCAAAATATTTGTTTTCACTATTTTTAAAATTTTAGAAATCGAAAAGTTATTTCTGGATGAGTATCCAAACATGCTATTTTTATATATTTAGGTGTATACGAAGTGTAATTGAAAGAATCACCTTCAGTTTTTGTTGGGGTTCAGCATGATGGCTTTCCTTACTCTTAACACCCAAAGAAGTGTAATTAAAAGAATCGCCTTCAGTTTTTGCTGGGGTTTAGCATGATGGCTTGCCTTACTCTTAACATCCAAGAATCCGAGGTAAATTTGTCGTCGAAAACCAGTGGAATTATCATTATTCGAATCATTTTTATACCATTATGAACGCACATTAGACTCTAAGTGAACCATTTTTTCTCCATATTACAACTGTAGGACTCATACAAGAAAAACAACCCAAAAACAATATGTAGCAAGGAAATTGCAATATTTGAACATAAAAAACTAGACTGAAGGAGTTTTATATACTCCAATGCATATCCCCTGCTGCTGCAAGTACACGGTCTTGCTTGCTACTACCCAACTATGTTAGTACTAAGTACGGAGTATTAATGTCAGAACAACAACACATGTTAAATTTCATAGGTCTTCTGAAACTGCATTGTGTAGTAAAGTATTAATCAGATGTCCAAAGAGGAAAATAATCAAGAACATCCAAGTTGTGGCACATCCCAAGGAAAAAATCTTCAATCCTCGCACACATTCACTGGATACCCTACCTTCCTCGAGCAACAAATTCCATCTTTTTCAGCAGATTTCCCATGGAACAGGTGGGATGAAAACGACCTACTTTTCTTGAATTTTTCTTGAACCTCCTTGCTCGAATCACCCTTAAATGTTATATGTTTCTTCAAGCGGTTCCTTTTTAACATAAGCATATTATTGCGAGTATATGAATGTAAAGCACCTTCCAATCACCACATGGACTTGATGACCGAATTTCATTCCTAGAAGATTTAAGCTTTGGCAGTATTCCATTCCTAAACCTAGAAATTAGTGGTTGTTCCATGCTATTATCCTCAAATGATCTTAAACAAAGTGCGCCTACAAGGTCCTGTTTTTGCATCTTAGGCGTTGATTGATCCAAGCAATCGGCATGTCACCATTTCGAAGAATCATGCTTCAGGGAGATCTCTGTGACAAAAGTCGCCACACAATCCATATTTAAGTTCTCCTCATCCTTGGTTATGATATGATTGGCCAACTCTCTCAAAATCCAACTGCTCGGAACTGTCGGTGAAATCCATGTTGTTGCTTGCACTACTCCACCTGTGCGCTTCTCTTTGAGTACTAGAGCCAGTTTCTGGAAACTCTAACATAGACTGAAGCTCTGTAAGATTGCAAATTGATTTCAGATAACAACTGTTGCTATCATTAGGTATTGCCAGGTTAAACGGACTTTTGTTTGCAATTATTAGATGACCTTCTTTGTGAGGTGCTTTGTTCGAAAATGAGACATGGTAAATAGACTTGGACATTAAGGAACAGCGTCTCGAGAAGTTGCGATTTGAGGAAGCATGTGTCTTGGACATAGGCTCGTACTCACTATCATCTGAATGGGAGGAAGTGGATCCGACACTACATGGAAGCGCTGAAGTTTTCTGAATAAACCAAGCAGTATCAGAATCATGTCTTATTTGGAAGTATCTATAAATTTATTGTAATGGATGTTGAGGTAGCCATATCAAATAAAGTACAGGTACATTCCAAGAATTAGAATTTGGGAGCATGAGATTAGCAACAACTATAAAATTTCCAGCTTGATTACTTATAGACATTAGAGGGTGATGCATACCTGGTATCCATATATCAAACCGAATTTTGGTTTTTGACCATATATTATTGACTTGATGAGATAGTTCTGCCGAACTATTTGAATACCCCTTTAAATACCATCCCACAAACAAAAAAAAAAAAACTCTTAACTGGAACAGTTTGATGAAGAATGTCACCATCTTTGAAGTAAACACTTCCAAGTATTTGCACCCATAACTGATGACTTTACTCTATCCAGACTCTCCACGCAATTTAGTGAGCAAATCCAGATTCAGCTTTTCCAAGTCCCTGAAAGCAAGACCACCCATGTCCTTTGGTTTATAAGTTTTGTGCCAATCAAGTGGATTTGCTCCCCTGTTAGATTTGTGCCCCGAGAAAAATCTTCTTTGAATGGAAGTCAATTATCAATGAAATATTTAGGAAGCCTGAAAATACTCGTATGGAATAAAGGAACAGAGTTCAGAACATGCCTTAATTATCGTCGTTGATCTTCCCGCTTGTGCGAGGGAAATAGAAGACCAAGTAACATATCTCTCTTCCAAATTCTCTTGAATTGATTCGAATAATTCTTGCTTTGAGAGCTTCTCCGTCGGTGGTTGTGTGTGTTTCCTAAGTGACAACCCAAACAAGACATCCTCATTCCAATTTTTCCTTAAATTTAGCGGGAAATAACATTTCATCTCCAATGGTGTTGTTGATGATTTTTTATGAATTAAATTCATTTTTTATTTTTAGTAAATTTTAGATTTTATTACACCTACAGAAGGTTATTAATATGTTGAAATTAATTTCCGAAAGCAAAAACTCATTAGGATAGCTTGACATTGTCAAGATGAATGTCTAAAACTTGACATTCACCTTGACAATATCTAACAAAAATTAAGTCATATCATCTTCACGTTGATTTAAAAAGTTGGATTGAAAAAAATTTTTAGGGAAAATGAATGTTTATCTTATGTGAACTTAAAAATTTATATTCACATACAATCCATTGGAAAAACTCTGAGTCGCCTAAAATGAATGAGAGTAGAACCAAGATATTTTTCGTTAAATATGTTTAAGTTACTTAAACTTTAAGGATTACTAAAATCGTATATGTATCAAAATGTAGACTTATATGTGTCATTTGTAGCCTTATACGCGTCATTGTAAAATATATTCTCTCCGTACATTCACTTTTATAAATTGTCGCCTCGTTAGTTATTGGACAAAAATTAAATAACAAATCGGAAAGGAGTAATTTCTTTCACTCTTCTTTACATTCATGTTACATTTGTGATACATATACACCACAGCTATAAAACTACTCACTCCGTCCCTAATTAGATAACATATATCATAAATAAGTGGAGTAATAGACAGGACCGTCTTACGGTTTTTGGATGCCCTAGGCGAACATGATATATGGGGCTTTTTATGGTGACTAATCAAAGATAAAGTTGCAACTTCAATTTAGAGGGAGACAAATTATATATTCGAAAGGATAATTTGAATCCAATTATGCGTCCGAAGGCCGCTCAATTTTTTTCCAGCTTTTTAAGCTAGATTTTGGTTTGTAAACTTATTATTTGGCATAAGATAAGCCCCTAAAAACTGATAATTGATTTGAAAAATTAAAACATTAGTGATAATTACAGTTGATACATAAAATTTAGTAACAGTTATATCTGTTACAATCATATTGTTGTAACAAATCTTTTCCTAACACTTATAACTGTTATAGTTATCTATTAGTTTAAGAAAAAAAAGATTTGGGCCGCCAACAATTTGGGGCCCTAGGCGGCCGCCTTGCTCGCCTTGCCCCTAAGACGGCCCTGGTAATAGATTAGTATTAGTAGGAATTACTGGCTAGTCCAGTTCTAGCAGACCCAGTTAATGGCTAGTCCACCAGTGGAAAAGATTTACTTTCTAGTCCAAAAACATGTTTTTGGACTAGATTATTTACTCTCTGGTCTAAAAACTTTGTGGAGATTATAAAATGTATTTTATAAATTCCTAAAACACCTTCCAGGTCTAATTAGTATCAACACATGTAAATGTTACTAGTAGTATGTTACTACATACTAGTAATATGAATACGGTGATACTACATATTAATATGTATTGTACTAGTAGTAACAAAAATATCTTATTGTTACTAGTAAATTATGTAACTACTTTACTATATTAAACTAGTATACTAGTATACTACTATAGTATAGTATACTAGTAGTAACTAGTACTAGTAGTAAAATATGTAGTATCAATACATAACAATTTTTTTTGATATGTAGTATCAATACATCACATACTACATATCAATATGTAGTATCAATATATAACATACTACATATCAATATGTAGTATAACATACTACATTTCAAACATACTATATGTCAATATGTAGTATCAATACATAACATACTACATATCAATATGTAGTATCAATACATAACATATCAATATGTAATATCAATATGTAACATATCAATTTATAACATATTACTACTAGTATACTACATACTACATATGTTATTACTACATACTAGTTACTACTAGTATATTACATACTACATATGTTATTACTACATACTACATACTAGTTACTGCTAATTACTACTAGTATACTACATATGTAATATGTAGTAACATATGTATTATTATACGTAATGTTATATACTAGGGTTAATAGAGTAATTTTACTCTTTTCAAAACTTTTTTGGACTAGGGAGTAAATATTTTTTGGCGCTGGACTAGCCAGTAACCCGGGTCGGGTTTTCTGGACTAAACAGTAAATCCTTCTTAGTATTATTATAAAAAAAATATGTAAAATTTGATAGCCATATTTATATTCATTAGATAGGTGTTTTAAAATGCTTTCCGATGATACAAAGTTTACAAAAATCCGTTGTATAGTTTGAGAGATAAATCATTTCCAAATTTACTAGTAAATTTAAACTAGGTCATCTAATTGGGGACGGAGGTAGTATTTTTTAGAACGATTTTTTGGGGACCATGGTTTTTTTGGGGGACCATGGTTTTATTTTGCGTAAAGACATTAGAAGTAATTCTAGGTCACCCCATATCTAGTTATTTATTTAATACCTAATCTACCTCTTAATTAATTTAGATTATGATTAGTGAAATGGTTTAGTTAAAAACAATTAGTGAGATTAAATTAAAAGATGGGTTTATTATTAGTTGAGTAGAATTATTGTGAGAGTAGAGTTAGAGAAGATGAAGGAGAAAAACATGGAAAATAAAAAAAAAAATCCAATTCACCCTCTTTGAGTATTCAAGTGATGAAAACTCATCTGATTCTTCATCTCCATCCTCTCCTAGAATATTTGTTAATCTTCAAAATGATCCGGATTTGGCTTATTTCTTAGATGGTTATTGTATTCTTCCCCAAAATGAAACTCAAGATGAAAATGATGGATTTTATCAACCACAACCGGAGGAAGAGTATTTGGGTGAACATGCATGCTCCAAAGTTAGATAATGTATGTTGAATTGGTAAAAACTTCCCCAAAAATGTAAATTTTTGAACTGGATTTTGCACAGTTCAGTTACATTATATGAAGAACATGTAACCGAACTGTTCTGAAGGTGTAGTTCGGTTGTCTTGTGAGATGAATAAGTAATCGAACTCATTTGAAGATGTAGTTCGGTTACTTTATCCAAACACGCAGGTTACCGAACTCCATATTAATGGAAGTTCTGAGATGCAGTGTTATGTTCGGTTGGTTCGCAACTAAACGAACTTTACGTAAAAATAAAGTTTAACTAAGTGTATACAGTTCGGTTGGTTCGCAAACTGCATGTACCAACTATCTAACCGAACCATGTTTAATAAGTTCGGTTGTTTCGCAAACTTGAACCTAACAGCATAAGCAATCGAACTTAACAAACACACAAAAATCTGAAGTTCCAGTGTCTAGTTCGGTTATCTACATAAAATACAAAGTAACTGAACTCTGTTCCTTTTATTAGTCCGGTTGTTGCGATAAAATTCACATGTTACCGAACTCGGTTCCTTTTATTTATTCGGTTGCTTTGCAACTTGCTTAACCAACCGAACAATGAGTTCGGTTTTCCTGATAACATTATTATGTGACCGAACTTATTTGTGATTTCATTGATGTTGTTACATTTCTTGTAGATGGAATCCCATCCTATACAAATGCATGATCAACCTTCTCCAATTGGTATGTTGTTCGAAGATACATCTACTCACTATGCGAATGAGTTGGTAATTGACTTACCTATTGATGCGACGAATTGGGCTAGAGAACATGCCAAGAGAGTCGATTGCGTCTTGGTTTTGAATGGAAAAGAAAGCAACACTCGTTTTGAAATGGTTTGTGAGAGAAGTGGAGATCCCGATGTTAGTCACAAGAGGAAAGGTTATGAGTATAAAGGAAAGACGACGAGGAAGAACACAACGTGCTCAAAGAAAATCAAATGTCCGTTCAAGCTAGTATTTAGAAAGAGCAAATTAACGAAGAAATGGTTTCTATCTATGGATAAGGTGGTAGGTCGTCATAACCACTCTCGTCCGGATGATCTTGAAGGGAATGCAATGGTCGCAAGGCTCACTCCTCGAGTAATGGAAAAAATAGCCGAGTATAGGAAATTGTGTATTCCACCTTCCACAATGCTTCGCTTATTAAAGAAAGATAACCCGGGTAACGTATCATCTTTTTACACCATTTACAATGCAATTGAGACGATTAAAAGGAATGAATGGAAGGATAGAAAAGTAATGCAACAATTATTTTTTTTGGATCAATAGAAAGGCTACGCGGTTCAAAAGAAGGTAGGTCCAGAAGAAGAAATAACTCATCTCTTCATTGCCCATCCGAAGAGTGTTCAATTGGCTCAATCATTCCATGAATTTCTTATAATGGATTGCACTTACAAGACAAACAAATACGAGATGCCATTGTTGAACATTGTTGGTCGTACGTCGACGAAGTCACCGTTTACCGTTGCTTTTTGTTTTTTAAAGGATGAGCAAGAACCAAGTTACACTTGGGCGCTACAACAAGTGAAGGCGATCTACCGAGATGATGAGATCCCCGGGGTTATCGTGACGGACAATGACGTAGCATTGATGAACGCAATAGAGTAAGTCTTCCCATTAGAACATAATATGCTTTGTACATTTCATATATGGTGCAATGTGATGAATAGGTTCAAGCCTCAACTTTGTCCACCTAAGAGGAAAGGATTGGAAGAGATTAGTAAGCTACCGGAAGATGAACAAGCGGATGCAAAAGAGGAATTCGATAAACAATACGCCATAAATCACGCTAAATGGGTTGCCTTCTCGGGGGAATGGGAGGCATTGACTTGGTCTCTCACCGAAGAAGAGTATTATGTAAATCTTTCCTAATTTAGAGAACATTGGTCTAGCCCCGAATATCCAGAGGATATAATAACGTATGTGGTGGAGCAATGGTTGGAACGACACAAAGAGCGCTTCGTTTATGCTTTTACCAACAACTATAAACACTTTGGGAATCAAGCGATAAGTTTGGTATAATATGCTCACCACTGGTTGAAGAAAAATCTCTTTGGATGTATCGATAATTTTTTGGTTGTGTTTAACGCAATGGAGAGTTACTTCAAACGCGATATTGAGAGAATTAAAGAAAAGTTCCAAAAAAGCCGCATCACGAAGTACACAAAGATTGTAGACAAAGATGGTAACATCAAGAAAATGGCGGACCTTCGGTTGTTTAAGGGACTCCACTATAATGTTTCACATGCTTGCATTAAGAGGTTAATGGTTGAGGTGAATTTGATTGACATATGGGGAACCAAGCCGGACGAGGTGTGTGTTTGTTCTCGAGTGTCCATCGGCTCTCCACTCCGGATTTTTGCCATCAATTTCTTCAACAATTTAGCACTTGCCTTCACCTTTACTCATCAAAAACATAAGTCACTATTATTTTTCAATACTTTATAACATTTTGAAAAACAAAAATAAGAGTAAATATCTTACCGCTGAATTCCACAAGATCAAGGCATCATCACCACACATAGGGGTAGGCTTCATAATCTTCTGAGCCTCTTTCTCCATTGACGTCACTTTTGCTTTATCAGCACGGGCTTGTTGGACACTGTTTATTACACGAGGATGAGAAAAATGTTCATACCAATCCATATATCCATCGTCAGCGGCATTTGGCTCATCAAACGAATCTTGTAACTCTTCGACTGGAACAAGATAATCCCCAAAGTTCTTCCAGTGGTCCACTGATGGAGCAGGATCGTATTTGGGGATGATATTCTTCTCGTTGTTCTTAGTTCCGACCTTCTTTACCTTGAAGTTGAAGTTTTCCACTTGTGGGACACTTTGGACACAAGAAATTTGTCTAAGTACTCTTCGAGGATTATACATTGTACAACCCCCAGGATGAAACAACGGTCCATTATAACCCGCGACAGGTGAGAAATTAATAACATCAACATCCTCCTCGTCTTCATCTGATGCAATGTTGTAAGGATGGAAAACCACATCTTCCACTGTTAACTTATCCAATGTCTCCCTCAACTCCAACAACTTTTTTTCCTTATTCTTTTCCTGTGAGTTCAAAAATTCATATTTACCAGCTGTAGGCTTCCCATAAGGCCAAGGAGTGCGAGCATGAGACAATTGCAGTTGAGGGAAGTGGTTGTACACCCAAACCTATGATAAGAGGCAAAAAAATAATACATTCGCAATATGATTAGTAACAATACACATTCATTCACTTATATATATTCAAACACACAAACGATAATTTAATGGGGTACCTGAACAAGGGTGTATAAGCCTCCAAAATATAGACTCCTAAGCCTCGAAGCTTTTCTGAGTTCCACTTGAACGAATGAAAGAACCGCAATGCCCCAAGAGTAGTTTTTCACCTCATCCAAGGGGTCCAATAGCTGGAGGTAATGAGCATTTACCACGTGGCCTGAAGTGCCAGGGAAGAAGATGGTTCCAAGTTGATATAACAAATAAGCAGTCACATGGTGCTTAGTCTTCTCCTCTGTCATCACCAACTTTCCTTGAGCAACCAAATCTTTCGTCCCTAAAAACTCATCAAACAAGGTTTTGAGATTGATCTTTTTCAACTTCTTCTTGTACGTGAAGTCTTCCTCAAACTCATTATACTCATCACCTTCTTTAGGCTCTTTGTTAGCTCGTCTAGACTCACATTGTACCTTTTTCTCGCTCCATCCCAGATACCGTTCGACTAGTTTTTCAAGAACTTCATAACTCATCGGGGGATCGTAGCCATCTCGAACACTTGTTCTTGTAATTTGTAGGGTTGTGATTCTAAAACAATCATCCGGAGTTATTTCCATCTCACCAAAAGGTAGATGAAAGGTATCCGTTTCTGGATAAGCCCTCTCGGCAAATGCAGTAACAGTGACAACATCAAATTTTTGGTGCATGTTGTATCTCGTTCCATAGTACACAATCAAATATCGCCAGGCGGACCTCATCACACTCATTTTCTATATTCCATACCTTGTTCTTTTGACGTTTCAAAACACGAACAACATTTTTATGATCCTAAAAAAACAACATCATATCTTATATACTAATATATATAGAAAAGAACAATATATGTCAAAATATAATAAAATGACTGAAAAATATAAATCTTGATGGTTAAATTGAACCATACCTTTGGCGCAAAGATCTTGGCAGCCCATGAGTTTTTGTAGCCCATCAATACCTCCCCGCCATCTCTTGGAGTAGCATATGTTGGATTCTTTGGCGGCAAACACAAATCCTTATGAGGAATGTATGAATATCTATCACAAGGCTTTTTAAGCGTCTTTCTAGGTATCTTTACCACTATGTCTGCTTGTTCCTCTTCTTCTTCCTCCTCATCCGAGTCCTCCTCTGATCCATCATCATCCTTATCTCCATCCTTGTCTCCGTCTTCCTCATCTTTTTCACCCTCATCATCGCCACCCTCATTTCCTCCTCCTTGAGCTAGTTCATCTTCTCCGCCTTGATTATGTTCTTGACTGCCCATCTCTTCCACAATCTCTTCATTAACTTGTTGGCTTACGTTGTCAACATTATCTCTATTGACACCATCTTGGATGACAACACCCGGTAATGACCCACCTCTATACTTAGCATTTTTGGTTCCACGCTTACCGGCACCACAATGTACTTTTCCTGGAGGCGTGGGAGTTCTCAGATCTTCCAGTAAAGGTTCTTTTCCTCTAATCAAGAAAACAAAATATATTAGCTTAACCGATAAATGATTCACTAAATCAGATGCAACATAAGGGTTCTCAGCGTAAGGTTCGGTTTGAATAGGTTTTTTGTGCACACACCGAACTCCACATGTGTGAAAATACTGAAGAGTTCGGTTTGTCAAGGTTTTTTGCGAATAAACCGAACTCAACATTGGTCACTAATAGTAAAGAGTTCGGTTTGTCAAGGTTTTTTGCGATCAAACCGAACTCCACATGTGTGCAAATACTGAAGAGTTCGGTTTGTCAAGGTTTTTTGCGAATAAACCGAACTCAACATTGGTAACTAATAGTGAAGAGTTCGGTTTGTCAAGGTTTTTTGCGAATAAACCGAACTCCACATGTATGCAACACAAATAGTTGGACAAGTTCGGTTAAATTAAAACTCAACATATAGGGCAAAATAGCATAGTTCGGTTATATTGAAATTTATTTATTTTTTGGTAAAGTTCGGTTACTAAATAGTTTTAAAATATTATGCGAACCAACCGAACAAGATAGCTCAGTTCAGTTACACAAAAACTCAAAATAGCGGGCAAAATTGCACAGTTCGGTTACAAGTGGAAAAAAAATTGTTGCAAAACTGGTGAAGTTCGGTTAGAAAAAAGTTTTAGGCTTTTTTGCGAACTAACCGAACTGGCAGTTCGGTGACCCGGTTTTGAATCCTATAAAACCGAACTGTTCTTCGTGCTCTTCCTTTCAGGAAGTTCGGTTAACAAACTAGGGTTTTCTAGAAATTCGTCCTAACCGAACAGCGCACTGTAACTCCCATTTGAACCCTATTTTGATGATTTCTATTCAATTAAACGAATCAAAATCAAATTAAAAGTATGGGTTTGTTGGAAAATACATGTGAATCGGTCCCATGGCAGAATCGGGCTTCTTAATGCGTCTATTATATTGGATTATGGATTCACTTGGCTCTTCCACTTCTTTATGAATCTCAAAATCACTTGGCTGATTTGCTTGATGTCCTAATGGGGGACCTGTTCCTGGGAGTCTATTGGTTTTCTTTCGAAGAACCATTCTTATAGTCGATTGATTAGTCGACGATGAAAATTTTATGAATCGACGATTCATCGATGAAGATGATTTTGAAATGGGGGAAGAGGAGAACAGTTCCTCAAAACCTTTTTTTTTGTGCGGTTAGGTTAGATTAGGATTATATTTAGGTTTTTCTTTTTGATTAAGTTAGATGTAGTTATTAGGTTAGGGTTAATTTAATTAGGGTAAGGGCCAAATTAGTAATCTCATCTGATGTTAGGACATCCCTTAACATTGTAGGGTAGGTGGCCTAATAGGACCATAGTCCCCCAAAAAAACCATGGTCCCCAAAAAATCGTTCATATTTTAAGCTACCCACTATCTCACTTTGATACATAGTATAGCTGGTCTATTGATATCATAACGTAGCTAGTCTCATTATATTTAAAATGGCCTTAATTTTTCTTTCTTTTTGCTACTCTGGACTGGAGCCCAGGTTGCCACGCTTCAGAGCCGGGCCTGTTGAGAAGATTTCCTTTTCCTTTTTCCTTTACAAGCTAGTTTCCGTAAGTAAAAATTAGATGCAAGCCCAAAAAAAATAATATTCTCATTGTCAGGCCCTCGGGATAATAAGAAGTCCAAATAACAGTTTATTTCCTGTTTGAGTACATGTAAACTCATTGTAATAGTGTGCTCGACTAAAAAGAAATGTTGACGATTTTATTCCAAAGAGAAGTTTTTTCCTGAAGGGCACTATACCACTCTTTACCTAGCAAAAAAAAACACCATATCTCTCCCGAAGAGATTCTGTTCTTTTGCTCCTCAATAAGGGTTTTCATCACTTCTCCTCTGCACATTTTCATTCGCCGGATGTTCAATTCGGCACTTTTATTTGGAACCCACCTTCGGTATGGGAAGAAGTCTCTCCAATCCATCTCAATTGCTCAAGTCATTGTATCATTTCGCATAACAAACACCTGCGAGTCAGGTTCAACATCCTCATCTACTCCCTTCAATCCTGCAATTCCAGCTTAACTTCAATATTGTCAGAAATTTCACCAATTCTACTTTTTTGCTAATTTCACTGCAAATCAAGCTCTTCACGAAGCTTCGGACGGAGCTATGTTCATTCATATAATCGGTTTCGATATTGGTTTGCGGTCAGTGGGCATCTTATATGCAAGCAATTGTCGGTAAATCGAAATATCGTGATTACTGTTATTGTCCCTGAAGAATCGTCACTGGAAGCTAATTTAATCAGAGAAAATCTTCAACAATTTGCTTGAGAATTAGGAATTCGGTTTCAACTTGAATTTGTTCTCTATAATTCGTTTGAACTTTTGTTATTCGGTTCCATTAGATTCAACCATGTTGAATGATAGCAGTGAACCTCTCGCCTTCGATTTTCCGGCTTCTTTCTGCTTCTGATTCAATCACTGGGTTTTTTCGTTTCCTCCGTCGAATTTCTCCACAAATCGTCCCAGGGGTTAGTCCACGAATGAGTTTGGGGGAATTTAATGTATTTTGAATCTTGGGGATTTTGAGAGTGTGGGGAGTTTGAGAGAGTTTGGTGTTTTGAGTGTGGGGAGTTTGAGAGATTCTCCAGAAATCTCTACTTTTTTGAGAGATTTGGAGTGAGGAAAAAATACACTATAAACTCCCTAGAACTCCCCAGAATTCCTCCAAAAACAACAACTCCCTAACATTCTAATTTTAACGACTAACATGGAGTTTGAGAGTTTCTTTCAAAATCCCCCACGACTAACAGGGTTTTCTAGGGAGTTTGGGAGACTCTTCTAAACTCTCCCACGACTAACGGAGATTTCGAGAGACTCCTTTGAACTCCCCCACGACTAACAGGAAAAAACCAAACTACACCCAACTCCCCCAACTCCCTTGAGGACTAACACCTTGGTCGTATTCGTGGATAACGAACCGTGTAAAGATACCGAAAACTCATCATTTCGTAAAAACTTGTCAACGGGCTTGAATTCTATTCGGCGTTGCTTGAATCTCTGGATGCTGCGAATTCTAGTGATGTTAATTTGGTTAGAAGAATCGAGAAATTTTTGATCGAAGAACAATGGCTTTTTAATTTTCAAGGAAATTTTCTTTTGGAAAGAAGAAAAACTAAAGCACAATTTCTCAAAATTATGGATATGTGCATAATTTTATCACCGAGAATGGGTGCGCGCCTGAAGATTTTTGGGGATGAGTTTCACAGTAGAAAAAGTCTAAAAAATGGGTTTGTTTGTAGTTTTCATCTGTACCGTGTTTTAAGTGAGTTTGGACAAGTCATCAAATTTGAATGCACACAAACAATAGTATGATTGAGCAACAAAATTAACAGTAGAGCAAACTACTTCACAAGGACGGCATGATCGAAAGTGTCACAACCCAATCTTGCAATCACGCCAAACATTACCTAAACCATGATAGCAAACAAATTTGACCAGGATGGCATGATCGCAAGTGAAACTGGATTTTGACAAAAGTCACTTAACTAATTCATCCAGAAAACAGGAAGGCAGTATCAACCAAAAACCACATAACGTCAGCATATAAACAAGCGAAACATTTAAAAGCAAAACATGGATAAAAACGAATTTGGAAGTAATTGGTTTCCTTTAGTACCCTCTCATTATGCTAGACCCTGAATCATCTGCACTGTATCCTTTGGCTGGTGGAATCCATTGTTGAACGGGATAGCTGCACTGTATCCTTTGAATTAAAAACTAGATTGGAAGAGTTCTATATGCTCCAATGCATTTCCCATGCTGCTGGAAGTACACAGTCTTGGTTGCTACTGCACAACTCTATTCCTAAGTATTAATGTATGTACAACAACACATCAGTGTGATAAGTGCCCGACTATGTGTTAGATGTCCAGAGAGCAAAAAATCAAGAACGTCATACATAAACGATCTTCAATCCTCGCGTAGGTTCACCGTCTTTTCAGCACTGGATACCCAACCTTCCTCGAGCAACCAACTCCATCCTGTTCAGCAGATTTACCATGGAACAAGTGAGATGAAAATGACCCACTTTTCTTGAATTTTTCTTCAACTTCCTTGCTCAAATCACCCTTAAATGTTCGATGTTTCTTCAGACGGTTCCTGTTCAACAGAAGCATATTATTGCGAGGAGATGCATGCAAAGCACCTTCCACGCAATCTCCTACCTGCCCACAACCCCATGGCCTTGCTGACCCAATTTCATCCCTAGAAGATCTAAGCTTTGGCAGTAATCCGTTCCTCAACCTAGAAATTAGTGGTGGTTCCATGCTATTCTCCTCAGATGATTTTGAACAAAGTGGGCATGTGGGGTCCTGCTTTTGCATCTTTGGTGTTGATTGATCCAAACAATCAGCATGAAAAACATGGCTACATGAAAGAACTCCAGTCACTGGCATGTCACCATTTCTAACAATCCTGTGAGAACTCCACGGAGATCTCTGTGACAAAAATCTCTCGCACAATCCACATTTAAATTCTCCTCCTCCTTGGTTATGATATGATGGGCCAACTCTCTCAGAATCCAACTGCTCGGAACTGTCGGTGAAATCCATGCTGCTGCTAGCACTACTCCACCTGTGCGCTTCTCTTTGAGGAGTATTAGAGCCGATCTCTGGAAACTCAACCATAGACTGAAGCTGTGTAAGATTGCGAACAGATTTCAGATCAGAATTGTGGTTACTGCTGCCATCATTGGGTATTGCAAGGTTAAAAGGACTTCTGTTTGCAATTGTTAGATGAGCTTCCCTATCAGGTGCTTGGTTCGAAAACGAGACAGGGTAAATAGGCTTGGACATGAAGGAACAGCGGCTCGAGAAGTTGCGGTTTGAGGAGGCATGTGTCTTGGCCATAGGCTCGTACTCACTACCATCTGAACGGGAGGAAGTGGATCCAGCACTGCATGGAAGCGCTGAAGTTCCCTGAAGCAACCAAGCAATATCAGACTTAAAACCACATAGTATGCCTATGATATCCTTACAAAAGGTGAGAAATTACCTCCATAAACGGTGTAAACACTAACGGCCTCGGAGCTGGCTCTAGCAAAGAAATAAATTTGACCCATCAGTAAAATGACAATTAGAAGTGTACTAGTAGCCTTGTTAATATTACTAATGTAGTTCAAATCAAGGATAATAAGGCTGAATGATACACATGCAAACCCAGTAAAACCTATCATTGAGAATACATTTACAGGACATTACAAACTATAATGTGAAAACTGATAAACCCGGAAAGCATTACATTCACATGACTACATGATTTCTAATAGACCATGCTTTCTCACCAACCCTAAGCTAAGAATTACAACCCCATGCCTACTGAACACAAAATGTTACATGGTTGCACACCAGTGTATGTCACAAGGATCATTCAATGGGCCTTAATGAACCAGGAACACAACAAATAATCATCTGCAATACTAGTGTAGGATACTCAGAAACTCAAACTCCAAGTTTCATGCTATGCCTAGATCGCATGGAAGGAAAAATATGTATCACACTTTTCTGTCTGAGATAAGTAATTCAATGAAAACATGGAAAATGAAAGTAACACATCATATAGGAAAATGAAGGATTACACTCGTATATATAAAAATCACTGGGGCTGAGAACATAAAGTGCTAAACTACCACCCTACCAGTAACTTAGATCTCAATCTAGACTCATGGGCATAATGGTATACACTTGGCAAAGTATGAAAACATGAAATTCTGATTGCAGTTTGCTCTGAAATTCTCAATCTAGACTTATGTGAATACAGCTACCTTAAAATGAGCGCTAGCAACAGTTGGAGTTGATGTACATCATAATATGGTGTTTGTTCACTTTTCTGTCCTAAGGTAGTTACGAAAAGCTATCAAGTAGACAAAAAAAAATATATGTTCAAAAAGGACTAAGAACTACTTTTCTGTGTTCTTCAAACATAATGCCTTCCCAATCTAACTCTAGGTCCACGAAAGTTGCTGCAATAACACTCCATGAGAAATCATATTTGAAAATGATCATCTAAAATAGCAAGGTGAACCAATTTTATTTACCAGCCCAGTATTCCACTGTATGTACAAGTCCGTTGTGTCACAAAATCTCAACCAGTTCTTCCTTTTCCTTGCAAGCTAGTTTCAGTAACCTCAAACGACGCACATCTAGATACCATGTTTTAAGTGACCTTGGACAAGTCATCAAATATGAATGCAGACAAACGATAGTATGATTGAGCAACAAAACTAACAGTAGAGCCAACTACTTCACAAGGATGGCATGATCGAAAGTGTCACAACCCAACAAATAGTTGCATCTTGCAATCACGCCAAACATTACCAAAACCATGATAATGCACAAATTTGACCAGGATGGCATGATCGCAAGTGAAACTGAATTTTGACTTAAACTAATTCATCCAGAAAATAGGAAGGCAATAATACAATGTCAGCATATAGACAAGCGAAATATTTAAACAGAGTGCATAGAAAGTTAATAAAAGCAAAACATGGATGAAAACGAATTTCGAAGTAATTGGTTTCCTTTAGTACCTCTCATTACGCTAGATCCTGAATCTTCTATACTGTATCCTTTGGCTGGTGGAATCCATTGTTGGATGGGATAGCTGTCAGATGGGCTGCTTAAAGATGAGCCAGTGCCATCAGATGCCGAGTGATTTTGCAAATGGCCATCTCTCACTGGTAGTCTCCTTTCCTTACTACTAGATGAGAGAGAAGAACCAAAAAATTGAAGAGCGCCATGTGACCCATCTGGCAGTGCTTCATTTTGAAAGCTTTGATCCCACCTTCTTGATAAATGGGGAGAGAAGCTTGTGTTAGTTCTCCAGTACGGTTCATTTGGATCCGTTGACCATTCTCTGCTGGCTGTGTTAGAGCCATGTGGCCTTGCAGCCACACAACAGAGAGACCCCGTCTTAGTTATGTTGCGTTGAACTTGCCAATAGATGCACAACTTGCTTTAAACCTTTCCTTGAATCAGACTGGGGCAACAGCTCCTATTATTATCTTACCAAACACAATCCAGTTTGGAGCATTACATACCACGCTTTAATGTTTCATAATGATGAAGTGAACAAATAATCTACAGAAGAACAGGTAACATCAGTTGAAATAACAACAACACACATACACTTTCCCTCTCAATGTCGATTTAAAATACACAAATTTCCCAAGAAATAAACATAACACTAACCATAGAATGCTCTATATCCCTTTAGCTAGCCCACATTCAGAAATTTACCTAGCATCAAAAATGACCACATCAACGATAAACAAATAAATAACAGGGCACACCCAACTACCTAACGAAGGAATACAAAAAATCTTAAGCAAGTGCATGAAATGTTAAAACATGAGCTTTCCTCATATGACATTTCTTCACTTACAACATAATCATTTCTTCACTGGCAAAAATGTCGATTTATCACATAAGACCATGTACCCCAGAATATTTCCTGAAATTCAATTCCTAAAAGTACACACTCCTGGATTAGCAATGTTTTAGGTAAAAAAAAAAAGAGGCTTCACTCTGAAAGAAATAGTGAACTGGAAACCCCATAAGTGAAAATTAGAAGTCAAGAGGTTTTTAAAAACACCAAATTCATGGCTTTCACCTCAATAACCACAATTTCCTAAGGAAAACTTCAAACTTCTGTTAAAACAATCTTCTTCTTTTTATCTTTCTTCTATCACCCAAAGACTTGACAAACAAAACCCAATGATAAACTCTGCCAAATTCAGTAAACAAATCCAAAATTTGAAAAACCTATGATAAAATCTACAGTAGTTTACACAGGAAAAAAAGATAATCCATATTCAAGTTTCTTGCAACAGACAAGTAACAATTAAACTTCTGAAAAACAGAAGCTAGAAGTAGTAGAAATGACTGAAAATTAAAAATTAAGCTTACAATCTGATAAACTAAGCACAGAATCATTTTGCAACCAAGAAGAAAATAAATTGTTGAATAAACATAGAGAAAAAGAGATGACAAACCTTCTTGAAGAGTTTGCTTATGAGAGAAGAACATGAAACCAAGAAAAGGAACCCTAATTTTTAGGGGACAATTAAAGAGAAGAGAGGGGGAAGTGATTAATTAAAAAAGAAAAATAAGTGTGTTTGGTATAATCTTTTCAGCTAATCAGTTTGCTTTATCAAAGAGGAAAAGAATATTCTCACTGGATAGCCCTCATCTTTCTCTATATGTCATTTATATCCCTGATTATTAGTGACAAATGCCATATTTAAAAATGAATAAGCAGATGAGGTTGGTAAAACAAGTAGCGATCATATTTGCAAGGCTGCTAATGGGGTGTCACGATTAGCGGGGTGTACTAAGCAAGGTAAAAACAGTTTTGTCCTATATGAAAATTTGTTTTGCCTTATTATAGTTTTGGTACACCCCCATTTAATTTGGTACCCCTATTAGCAATGTTGCATATTTGGATGAACATCTAGCCTACGTAGTCGATCAGTGAAATTACGAATCAAAATAAGAAAATATTTACTTACAAGTTACAAGAATAGGAATTCTTATTTTGAAATAGCAAACTCTAGATTAAATTCTTATTTTGCAGGGATTTTCGGTCCAAAATTAGAGTTTAGAGGAAAAGGTTTGGTATTCTTAACAAATAAGAAGGAAAATTCTGATTAGTTAATTGTTTAGGGGTAAACTTAAAAAAAAACTCGTTGAAATGATGAGTTTAAAAATTTGTAGGATTATGTTTATATAATTCATTAGCCTGTTTGGATATTAGAAGTAGAAGTGATTCTGCTTTTTCAGAAGCAGAAGTTAGTTCCATAGATCAGAAGCAAAAGCATTTTACTTCACAAAAAGCTAATTTTTTTATTTTTAGAAGTCGTTTTAAAATAATATCGCCAAATTGGCTTCTTGCCTTTTAACTTATGAAAGTCGAAAAGCTGCTTCTCATTGTATATTCAAACACGCTATAAGTTCTTCCAAGGTTTTAACTTTTATCTTACTTGTATCCGATAACACATATTGTTTGACCACCTCGTTTCTCTTAAATATAGCCAACACATTTATTAACCATAACCCAAAAAGTTTAAGTTAAAATGAAAATCCAAACATGTCATAATTTTACTAACAGTTAAACTTGAATTCTTCTTCTTACTCAAAACCAAAATAAACCCTAACTTCTCTAATCATACTTTTTGGGTTATAATTGCTCTTTTATAATTCTCATATACAATTAAAAACCCTAATTCTTACTTTTCCCAAAAACAAAATAAATCCTAATTCTTAATTCTCTCTAAAATGATATTTTTTTCTTAATCATGATAATATTAAAATTAATATAAATGCATATTTTGAAAACATTAATCATGTCAAATATCTTACATAAACTTAATTATGAAAAATTAGATAATAAAAAAAGAATTACTTAGCAACTAATCACTGTTGAGATCATACAAAGATTAGATAATTAACTTTTTTTCTTTTTTTGTTGATTTAAGGTTTTAATGATCATCTTAATATTTTGGGCTATGTATAATAATTATGCATAATTTTGTGGGCTATGTGTAATGATTTTAAAGATTTGTTTGGTTAGATAAAGTACTTATTTTGAATGGGTTATGGTTAATAAAACCATGGACTACAATAGGGATGGATCAAGGAAGAATAAATTTCCTTTTAAGGCCCGGACTAGAAGCCTTGGTCGAGCAGATTTTTTTCCTTTATAATTTGTGGGCTGGAAAGACTACCCGGACTAAAATCCCCTTTAACCCAGCTGTAGATCTGTCATTGGACTACATTTAAGAGAAGTCTAATTATGAGGCTTATAGTTCCAATGTTATACAAATTTTCAAGGAATAAGGTTTCCAGGCAACACAAATGTTCTTCACGGAATCAACACAAGATAAATGAAATGGCGCAAAATGGGTCTTCAAATGTTCAATTTTCAAGGAATTTGAAAGAGGAAAAGTCGGAGGAAGTGGTACAGTTGTTTGCACTATTGGGCCAACCACCTCTCTTGAATCTTAATGAGGACTCACTCATTAACGTAGAATCACTCTCAGAATTTCACTAAAAAAATCATATTACACGTAGTTGGTGGAACATGAGAATATAATATGTTGGAAAACGATTAATAAAATATGATTTTTAAAGTTTTAATAAAAATTATAATTTTTTTTTTTTTTTTTGTGAATGAAAAACTTAGTAATTCTACACATGAAGTTTCCACTTTTTGATTGTTTTAAGAGACTATATAAGTTTTTTAGTCCCACATCGGGGAGTTCATCTTTTTAAATTGTATTATTCCATTATATAAAGAAATTCACTACTTTTGTAAAATCTATGGGAAAGGAGATTCTCTACTTTTTAGAGAGACCTTCAAGGGAAAATATTATATAGTGATTTCTTTAACGTCAGCGATTTTCCTTAAGGGTTTTTCGGAGTTGCCAAGCTCAAGTTGAGCATTTACTACATATGCTAGTAGTAGGTATAGTAGGGTGTTTTATCCTGGAGATATCCGTTCTGTGAGGGCTATAGTATCACTCTTGAGTGTAGCCGGGCGCTAATGTCTTAAGGACAGCGTGTTGAGCATGTGACTCACTCTATTTTTTCCAAAGTTTTTCCTTGTTGTTGTTGCAGAGATTTGGGGAGCTCGTTCGTTTCATCAAATCGATTACTTCCATTATAAATGAGCTAAGTATCAATAACTTTTGCTTATTTGATTTTTCCTTGTTTTTGATTATTGCACCCAACAATCTTAAGACATTAGAGTTTGTAATAATAATGGATGTTAATTGTGGAGTGAAAAATAAAAACGAATTTTTGGTCAGCTGTAGAGTTTCGAATTTATCTCTTAACCTATAAAGAATTTCGATAAACCCTTTTGACCTAGTGTAGTAGACATCTTGGTTGTTACCCACATATTTCAGAATTTTTAGAGTTGTAAAAGTATTTTTTTAATATTTTACAAAACAGAGAAACGTTCCTGAAAATTTTTGAGGAGCATAAATTTGTTGTTGCCTAAATTAGTTTTGATAGGGTAACCATGAGTTTTTGAAATGGTGATTCCAACGAAGTTTGTATATCTAGATGTTAGCTTCAAAACTCATATTTTACTTTCCGATTCGAAATTTTGGTTTATGAATAAAGGTGTCATCTGCAAGGGACGTGGCTGATAGGCGCACGTGGCTGAATATAAATCTTCCACAGCTGGCAAAGGTGAGAAAATCGGAAGCAACTCTAAGTGTAGTCTTCATAAGAAAGATATGTTTTATAAACCTGAATTTGGCATTACTTTAATTAAGGGTGATTGTTATGTTTGTAAAATTCCTGGCCATACGGCAGTAAAGTGTAGACAACATAAAAACCTTAATAAGTAGAAAGTTAAACGAGTTCAGTGGCATGATGTCGGAAGTTATTTTAATAACCAACGTGAGATACCAGTAGGTGGACTCTGGATTCACCAAGCATGTTTGTTGAAACAGAGACCTATTCACCTCCTATCATAGGATAGGGGATGTCGAGAAACTCTTTATGAGTAACTCATCTGCAACAGAGGTTGCTTAAAATAAAAAGGTCGAGCAGAAGCTCGTATCTGTAATGTTCTCACATTAAATGAAGTTTTAATGTTCAGAGCATATGCAAGAATCTTGTATCATGTTCTGTTGTAGATGGTAAAATAATTAAGATATTGATTGAATCTGGAAAACTTGTCGTAACTAAAGGAAGTGATTTTTTTTTTTTGGCAGCGATTATTAGATTTAGGGTCTATATATGCTTAACGAAAAAAATGATGAAGTGAACATAGTTGATTCTTTTGTTTTCTTTTGTGTGATAGTGGTGGGCCCGGGAAAGCGTATAAAATTGAAGCGTAATAAAAACGGGCCTACAGTAATACCGCAAGTGCACGGTCGTCGGTTGTAGCTCGTGCAAGTACGGGTCGATCCACAGAGATTGGGAGTGTTTTGTAGTTTCTAGCTATTTTGGGTTCTAAATTTTGCTATTGGGCTATGAATAATCAATGGGCTTTTGAGTGCTAATGGGTTATGAATACCCTTGGAATGAGTTGGGCTTTCAGTGGTTTTGATGGGCTGAACTTGGGTTCAGTTGGTTTCTGATGTGAATTGAACTGGGCTTGGTTTCAGTGAACTAATTTGAGCTCAGTGTTGAAGTGAGCTTTGGAGCAGCAGCAGACAGGGAAAAGGCAGCAGCAGTGGAGCAGCACAACAACAGCAAGTAGTAGCAAGGAAAAGGAAGCAGCAGCAGCAGCACAAGCAGTGGAAGGGAGGCAGCAAGCCAAGGGGAAGAAAACAGGGCAAAACAAGGCAATGAAGAAAGAAGAGATGGCAGTGAAGCAAAGACAATGCAATAAATAAAATGTAAAGAAGCAAAGACAATGAAGAAAATTTACAATGGAAGCAACACAGGGCAACACAGGGCAAAAGCAACACAGGGCAAAAGGATTATGAGAAGGTGACAGAACACAGCAACTACAAGCAGAGAACAAAGGAAGTAAACCAAGGCCTAAGCCAAGGGCAGGGGAGATGGTGAAGCTAACAGTGATGACAATGCAAGGCCAAGGCAGTGGCTCTAGGCATACAAATGGAATGGAAAGAGAATTAGCTTGCTATGAGCACTAATTTCTCCCATTGCTCAATCAAATCAGTGCATCCTAAGCATACAAATGGAATGGAAAGAGAATTAGCTTGCTATGAGCACTAATTTCTCCCATTGCTCAATCAAATCAGTGCACTGAGGTTTCTAGCCTAACATTCCACTAAACATGTATCACATAACAGGTACATTAACATTACATGGAACACAAACATCAACAGGAAAATGCACTAGGAAAATTGAAGAAACTAAACATCACAGTGAACTAACATTAACAGCAGCTTAACATGAACAACAATTTGAACAGAACACATACATGATTAAACAGGAGCAGTGCATGAAACATCACAAATTGAAGAAAAAAAACATTAACAGAACATAACAGTTCTGGACACTGGCTATTCCAGCATGAAAATTACACACACCACAGTCCCCTTTTTATACCCAATTTACATTTTAGGGTTCTTACACCCAATTCCCAAATTACAGACAAAATTAGGGTCTGTGAAAAGTTAACCCTTACCCTGAAATTGTCTCCTCTGTCGAACCCATCTCCCCTCTGCTTCTGTCTCTTCGAGCAACCCCTTCTTTTGGTCTCCTCTGTCGACTGTGGTGAAACCCTAGTTTTATCTCTCTCTTGATTATAGCACCTAGTGTGTGGGGGTGCTAAGAACGAGAAAGAGATGCAACTAGGGAATGGGTTTATGGTGTCTGTGGTGAGGGTGGCGCAGGCGGCGGTGGCAAAGACTGGTAGTGATGGTGGTGGCAGGGAGAGGTGGTTGCAGAGCTCTCTGCACACGGTCGGGGGACAAGGAAGAAAAAGAAAGAGAAGAAGAGAAATGTAATGCGTAGTTCTCGATGGTTTTTAGGGTATGGTATGTTCTGGTGTGAGGCGGGTGCATCAAGAGATGATGTTTCGCGAGCTGGGCCGTGGGATGTGTAGTTAATGGATGATCTAACGGCGAGATGGGGATAAATCTTGAGCGACCGTTAGATTACGAGATACAACGAAACTGACGGCTCCGGATGGAGTTAGGTGCTGTAGTGTTTGGCAGGAGCTTCAGACTTCGATGAACGATGATGGAGCGACCGTTAGATGATGAGATGAATCCGATCTAACGGCTGAGAATGGAGGCGGGTATGGATATAGAAAATGGGTTTGGGTAAGGATTTTGGGCCTTGGGTATGCCAAGCCCATATCTTCTTTAAGAACAATTCTTCCTTCTTGAGCCCATTTCTACCCTTTTGGTCTTGTGCACAACATTCTTCGCGGCTTCCTTGTGTAATTCCTCCCGGCTTTTCACTACTTTTCTGCTCTTTTCCGCTCTGCTATTCATCTAAACTTTATTTATTACCTAAAAATGCAAAATTAAGTAAGAAAAATATTTATTCTTGAAAACAATGAAAATACAGAATATGGGATAAAATGTAGAATTACTGCACAAAAGATGAGTTAAATGCCAACAAAAAGGGATAAATATATACATTATTTGGCACTCATCAGATAGTATGTTTTGCATGGTAGACTTGGAATCGTAAAATTATAAGTCAATGCATAAGCTGGCTAGCGTAAGCTGCGTACCCAAATTTAGTTTGGATATTGAACACAAAAGTTAAATCTTTGCAGAATCAGAATATGCTATAAAACTTTTTAGCAAAACTGTTTAGAGTAATTCTAAGCCCTTAGAATCAATTTACTTAGACCTAGTTGACATGAAATCAACCCAAACTAAGGTGGTAAAAGGTGGTTTATAACTTTCATAGATGATTGTACGAGGTACTATCTTGTATACTTGCTTAGGGGTAAGGATGATGCCTTAGAAGCCTTAAGAGTATAAACTTGAAATTGAAAGCGAAGTATATGTTACCACTAAAAGGGTTAGGTATGAACGTTATGGCAAGTATGAAATTAAAATAGGAAATCACACCTCCTTATTCACCATAGTTTAATGGTACATTTGAACGTAAGAACAGAACCATTAAGGAGATGATATATATTAAAGGATAACCGCAAAGTTGTGGGGGGAGGCAGTCCTCTTAACTAGTATATCCTGAATAGAGTACCCTTTTAAGGATCAGATGAGACTCCATATGATTTATGGAAAGTTAGATGACCTCCTTATGAATACGTCAAAGTGTGGGGGTGTTTGACTAAGATTGTCATTCCTCTTCCTAAAAGAACTAGATAAAAACCAAAAATGTTGATTGTGTCTTCATATAGGTTATGTTGAGTATACTTCTACATATAGATTTTTGGTTGTGTGTTCTGATTTTTCATACTTTGGTGTGATTTTTCTGACTTTGTTGTGAATATTATTACATAATCTAGGGATGTTGAGTTCTTTGAACATGATTATTCTTAAACCTGTACCTCATTAGAGATGTGTTGTTGATCCCCAAGATTTATTTTCAAATAGTCAGAACTTATCTTAAAGGAAGATGAAGTTAAGGTTGAGCCTAAGAGAAGTAAAACAATTAGACTTGAAACTTGTTATGAAGCCGACTTCATAACATTCCTTTTAAACCACTAAGTGTCCCTAGTGGACGAGTTGAAGTCTCGTGAAGGTTTACCAGAGGTGTACCTACAAAACCTAAGGACAAAATATGAGCTCAGATTCCATCAAATGTGACATGTGCAAGTCAGTTAAGCTCACAACAAAATGGAGATGTCAATCTAGCTATCGAAGGCACAATCCTAGCACTGATAACAAAAAAAGACATGTGATAAGAGTGTAAAGTGTATCTACACATGTTGAAAGAAAGATCTGAAGTTATGACTACTAATCACCAAGAGATAGTTTCTCAGGCTAAGAACTGAGGTCGAAATCTAGCTAGCTGTCCGGACTTTACGAGAATTGTGAATGAGTTGGAGGTATTTCACAATTACTCGCGTTGTACATCAATGGCATACACCCTTCCTTGCTTATTACAATGAAACAACAAAATGACTCTTTACATGACTCTTATTTACATTGACTATTCTCTTTTTATTTTTGGAACAAGAGATGATGGAATTGATAAATACTTGTTTTTTTTGTATTTTCTGATATTTTTTTCTCTTTTTTTTTTTTTTCTGAATATATACATCGTTTTTTTTTTTTTTTTTTTTTTTTTTTTTTTTTTTTTTAAAAACAAGGAAACACTTTTGATACATATACAAAAGGAAACAAAAGATTACATGACACTTTGCAAGAGGTAGCCCTTTTTGATGCACCCAGTTAAATTCGATGGTTGTCTTTCTTAATGTAACCTCCACCTTCTATCCCAACCAACCAAAGAACAGGCTAGTCAAGTTTCGTTCAGTATTCTAAAGTGATTGGCAATCGTAACTTCCTATCAAACACCTTGAAGATCGAGGCCATACATGTATTGGTAGATCGTGCGCGTGCAAATTTCTTATCACTATGTGAATTGTGCTAGAATCAGGGTGCCTAAATATCTAGACTAAGACTCCTAATAATTACATATTTGCACAAGAGTCAACATTTCAAGGTAAATGAGCTCCATTTTTTATGATTTTTTAATTTTTTAATTTTTTATTTTGATTTTTCATTTTTTTCAAAAAGAAGGAGTTCTTGTTTTCAATTATGGCATATTATCAAAGTATCTACTTTTCACCCCCAAACCTAAACTAAACATTGTCCTCAATGTTTCAAAATATGGAAAGAATTATAATACAACATATGAAGAGGATCATGTTGAGTAGAGAAAAAGGAAAGAGAATACCCGATTTCGGCGAAAGCAATATTAGAACTCCGTTATTCAAGGCAAAAAATCCATCATATGTCAGCCGAGATCATATTGGATTAGCAAAATATATACAAAAGGAACAAAAGGGTTTTTTTAAGAAATTTTATCTACTGGATTATATACAAAAAATTCACCATACACTAACAATCTAAAGAGTTGAGGATCAACCCAAAAGACAAAGTGTAGAGGTTTCAACAGCTTCACACAATAATAATATGATAGAAACGCAAGTGAAACTGTGAAACAAAATGAGCTACCCCCAAACCTGGATTTTACAGAAGATATAGTTTTGAAAACAAAATCGCGCAGTTTTGGGGGTTCATCATGTACGAGGTCTAACTCGAAATGAACTGTGCTAGGGACGGGCAAACATGCTATTTCCAACTGTGGTTCCTCAAATGTATTATATTTGGATGAAAAATAGTCCAAGAGGACTTGGGAAGCACACAGTTCCAAACCTAGATTAGGCATTTTTAGAAAAATTGGTTTTACAATATCGGTACAAACCAAATCTAGATTGGGTGGAGGGCCATCAGATTGTGACTTATGTAGAAGAATAGGCACATCATTATCAATCAAATCAAAATCTCCTAAATCATCTACACATATCACATCATGCTTACAATCATCAATCACATTAGCAAGATCACAATCAGAGTCATCAACATCATTAACAGATTTATCCTCGTGTATCGGCTCATCAGGGGAAACATCACATGGAATATTAGAAGACATATCATGCATTAAGGTCGGGGCAGAGACGCCTAATGTATTTGAACCCAAAGGTTCGATAACATTTTCAGTATAGACATGTTCTTCTAACATAACATCATAATCAACATCATCATCATGATAGGGATTTTGCAATCTAGGATAATTTTCAATCCTAAGGTCGGAGCTATTACAAGAATAAAACTCTAATTCATGGGGGTGACTCATATCATGTGGTGTTGTTCCTGTTTCCCTAACGGATTCCCATTGATGGGTTTTCTCTGCAATCTCGGCTAAAAAATTCCATGCATCATCCACAGATTTATCAATAAACTCACCATTACACATAGACTCAACCATGGTTCGAGATTTAAAGTCTAGTCCCTCATAGAGGATGACGACAAGTCTCCACTTATCAAATCCATGGTGCGGACATTCGCTCAACAAATCATTAAAACGTTCAAAATAGTCAAAAACAGTTTCCTCATCCAACTGGACAAAACAATTGATATTTTGACGAATAGCGATGGTCCTATGATGTGGAAAAAATCTTTGGAAAAATTGATTAGTGAGTTGTTCCCAAGTGGTGATTGATTGTGGTCTCAAACCGTAAAACCATGTTTTGGCCCTTTCCTTTAGAGAAAATGTAAACAAACGCAATTTCAGAGAGTCTTCGGACATATGATCAGGTTGCATAGTCCGACAAATTTGTTCAAACTCTCTTACATGAGTATAGGGGTTCTCAGAATCGAACCCTCGAAATATAGGAAGTATTTGTATCATGCTTGCATTTATTTTAAAAGGGTTATTGGTTTGAGGTAATACAATACATGATAATGGAATTTTTATTGTCGGATACATGTATTCATGGAGAGCACGAGGTTGGCCCATATTGAAAAGACACAAAGCCCACTATTTGGTTTTAATGGGTTTTCAAAAATTTGGTTTTTTATGGGAAAATTTTGGTTTTGATGGGATATATTTGAAAAAGAAAATTTGGTTTAAAAATGGGAGCAAAGTAGAAATTTGGTTTTAAAATTGGGAGCAAAAGAAAATTTTGGTTTTTTTTTTTTTAAAAGAAAATAAAATTTGGTTTTTGAATGGGAGCAAGCCCACTGTTTGTCCTCTAATGGAATGGAAGGAAGGCTGCGGCCCACGAAACACTAAGTTTTAATTTTGAAAGTTTAATTTGGCCCAGTTGGTTAAGGCCCGACGTTTGTTTTAAAACTTTGGTTTCGAGGTCCACTCTTGAGTGGAAACAAGCCAACAATCGGTTACAAGCTCAGCTGGGTTTAAACCCAGAGTCCAAAATACAAGTCCAATGAAAGAATTTAAACAAGCCCACAAATTAAACAAACAAGCCCACAAATAAATTATTACAAACCCAACAGAAAATAAGAGAAGCCCAAAAATTGGCTTTAATATTACAAGCCCACAATTAAAAAATTGGAAGCCCACAATTCGGGTTCTCTTAAATGTGTTACCTTTTAAGCACAGCCCAGCTGCTCTGATATTGTTGCAAAAACCCAGTTGGGTTTTGGTTCTTTTCCTTGATGGCGTCCCAGCAGAGGAAAACAGGTTCAGAACAGCAGGTCCAACAGCAAATGAAGTGAAGCAGATGCAGATGCAAATGCTATGCAGTGAAATGCAAAAATAGCTAATAAAACAACAAGAAAAACACAGCACCAATCCCCGACAACGGCGCCAAAAACTTGGTGGGCCCGGGAAAGCGTATAAAATTGAAGCGTAATAAAAACGGGCCTACAGTAATACCGCAAGTGCACGGTCGTCGGTTGTAGCTCGTGCAAGTACGGGTCGATCCACAGAGATTGGGAGTGTTTTGTAGTTTCTAGCTATTTTGGGTTCTAAATTTTGCTATTGGGCTATGAATAATCAATGGGCTTTTGAGTGCTAATGGGTTATGAATACCCTTGGAATGAGTTGGGCTTTCAGTGGTTTTGATGGGCTGAACTTGGGTTCAGTTGGTTTCTGATGTGAATTGAACTGGGCTTGGTTTCAGTGAACTAATTTGAGCTCAGTGTTGAAGTGAGCTTTGGAGCAGCAGCAGACAGGGAAAAGGCAGCAGCAGTGGAGCAGCACAACAACAGCAAGTAGTAGCAAGGAAAAGGAAGCAGCAGCAGCAGCACAAGCAGTGGAAGGGAGGCAGCAAGCCAAGGGGAAGAAAACAGGGCAAAACAAGGCAATGAAGAAAGAAGAGATGGCAGTGAAGCAAAGACAATGCAATAAATAAAATGTAAAGAAGCAAAGACAATGAAGAAAATTTACAATGGAAGCAACACAGGGCAACACAGGGCAAAAGCAACACAGGGCAAAAGGATTATGAGAAGGTGACAGAACACAGCAACTACAAGCAGAGAACAAAGGAAGTAAACCAAGGCCTAAGCCAAGGGCAGGGGAGATGGTGAAGCTAACAGTGATGACAATGCAAGGCCAAGGCAGTGGCTCTAGGCATACAAATGGAATGGAAAGAGAATTAGCTTGCTATGAGCACTAATTTCTCCCATTGCTCAATCAAATCAGTGCATCCTAAGCATACAAATGGAATGGAAAGAGAATTAGCTTGCTATGAGCACTAATTTCTCCCATTGCTCAATCAAATCAGTGCACTGAGGTTTCTAGCCTAACATTCCACTAAACATGTATCACATAACAGGTACATTAACATTACATGGAACACAAACATCAACAGGAAAATGCACTAGGAAAATTGAAGAAACTAAACATCACAGTGAACTAACATTAACAGCAGCTTAACATGAACAACAATTTGAACAGAACACATACATGATTAAACAGGAGCAGTGCATGAAACATCACAAATTGAAGAAAAAAAACATTAACAGAACATAACAGTTCTGGACACTGGCTATTCCAGCATGAAAATTACACACACCACAGTCCCCTTTTTATACCCAATTTACATTTTAGGGTTCTTACACCCAATTCCCAAATTACAGACAAAATTAGGGTCTGTGAAAAGTTAACCCTTACCCTGAAATTGTCTCCTCTGTCGAACCCATCTCCCCTCTGCTTCTGTCTCTTCGAGCAACCCCTTCTTTTGGTCTCCTCTGTCGACTGTGGTGAAACCCTAGTTTTATCTCTCTCTTGATTATAGCACCTAGTGTGTGGGGGTGCTAAGAACGAGAAAGAGATGCAACTAGGGAATGGGTTTATGGTGTCTGTGGTGAGGGTGGCGCAGGCGGCGGTGGCAAAGACTGGTAGTGATGGTGGTGGCAGGGAGAGGTGGTTGCAGAGCTCTCTGCACACGGTCGGGGGACAAGGAAGAAAAAGAAAGAGAAGAAGAGAAATGTAATGCGTAGTTCTCGATGGTTTTTAGGGTATGGGATGTTCTGGTGTGAGGCGGGTTCATCAAGAGATGATGTTTCGCGAGCTGGGCCGTGGGATGTGTAGTTAATGGATGATCTAACGGCGAGATGGGGATAAATCTTGAGCGACCGTTAGATTACGAGATACAACGAAACTGACGGCTCCGGATGGAGTTAGGTGCTGTAGTGTTTGGCAGGAGCTTCAGACTTCGATGAACGATGATGGAGCGACCGTTGGATGATGAGATGAATCCGATCTAACGGCTGAGAATGGAGGCGGGTATGGATATAGAAAATGGGTTTGGGTAAGGATTTTGGGCCTTGGGTATGCCAAGCCCATATCTTCTTTAAGAACAATTCTTCCTTCTTGAGCCCATTTCTACCCTTTTGGTCTTGTGCACAACATTCTTCGCGGCTTCCTTGTGTAATTCCTCCCGGCTTTTCACTACTTTTCTGCTCTTTTCCGCTCTGCTATTCATCTAAACTTTATTTATTACCTAAAAATGCAAAATTAAGTAAGAAAAATATTTATTCTTGAAAACAATGAAAATACAGAATATGGGATAAAATGTAGAATTACTGCACAAAAGATGAGTTAAATGCCAACAAAAAGGGATAAATATATACATTATTTGGCACTCATCAGATAGTATGTTTTGCATGGTAGACTTGGAATTGTAAAATTATAAGTCAATGCATAAGCTGGCTAGCGTAAGCTGCGTACCCAAATTTAGTTTGGATATTGAACACAAAAGTTAAATCTTTGCAGAATCAGAATATGCTATAAAACTTTTTAGCAAAACTGTTTAGAGTAATTCTAAGCCCTTAGAATCAATTTACTTAGACCTAGTTGACATGAAATCAACCCAAACTAAGGTGGTAAAAGGTGGTTTATAACTTTCATAGATGATTGTACGAGGTACTATCTTGTATACTTGCTTAGGGGTAAGGATGATGCCTTAGAAGCCTTAAGAATATAAACTTGAAATTGAAAGCGAAGTATATGTTACCACTAAAAGGGTTAGGTATGAACGTTATGGCAAGTATGAAATTAAAATAGGAAATCACACCTCCTTATTCACCATAGTTTAATGGTACATTTGAACGTAAGAACAGAACCATTAAGGAGATGATATATACCATGTTGATTAAAGGATAACCGCAAAGTTGTGGGGGGAGGCAGTCCTCTTAACTAGTATATCCTGAATAGAGTACCCTTTTAAGGATCAGATGAGACTCCATATGATTTATGGAAAGTTAGATGACCTCCTTATGAATACGTCAAAGTGTGGGGGTGTTTGACTAAGATTGTCATTCCTCTTCCTAAAAGAACTAGATAAAAACCAAAAATGTTGATTGTGTCTTCATATAGGTTATGTTGAGTATACTTCTACATATAGATTTTTGGTTGTGTGTTCTGATTTTTCATACTTTGGTGTGATTTTTCTGACTTTGTTGTGAATATTATTACATAATCTAGGGATGTTGAGTTCTTTGAACATGATTATTCTTAAACCTGTACCTCATTAGAGATGTGTTGTTGATCCCCAAGATTTATTTTCAAATAGTCAGAACTTATCTTAAAGGAAGATGAAGTTAAGGTTGAGCCTAAGAGAAGTAAAACAATTAGACTTGAAACTTGTTATGAAGCCGACTTCATAACATGCCTAGCTTACTCTAAGCCCCAGACTTGTAAAGAAGAATTTACATCTACTCAAACCCTATTATGATAAGAAGCTTCATTTAGTGAAATGGACTCAGTCCTTCGGAACCAAACTTGGGAGTTTGCTAGTTTACCTCCAGGGAGTAAGACCATGGGATGTAAATGAGTCTTTAAGAGGAAACGTTAGGTAGATGGAACCGTGGAAAAATATTAGGCTAAGTTGGTAGCTAAAGGCTATAAACTAAAAGAAGGTATAGATTTCCTTGATTCTTATTCACTTGTGACGAGAATTACTTCTGTTGAGATGCTAATTGATATTGCTTCCATAAACAACTTGGAGATACATCAGATGGATGTTAAGACGGCTTTTCTAAAACCGTGAATTAGATAAAGAAATTTACATAGACCAAACTAAGGAATTTGCAGTGAAAGTTTATGAAGACAAAGTTTGTAAATTGAACGAATCTTTGTATGGTTTACAAATAAGCACGTAAACAATGACATAGAAAATTTGATCATGTGAGAATGTGTAATGGATTTAAGTTAATGAATCTGACAAGTATATTGAAAAGTAACTTGTTAAGGATGCATGTGTGATTGTGTGCTTGTATATTGATGATATGCTTATACTTGATACTGAAAAGGCGGGGGTCTAACAATCACACCCAATATTTCGATTAGAATCTGTATGAAATAACTCCAATATACTTTCTAGAGAATCAACTAGACAGTCAGACTCAATCTAGAGAAAAGTATATCGAGGAGTTAATATCTCTCTCACTTGATTTGATATTTACTCAAACAAATAAGAATTTGCGAATCTTTATCAAATACAAGGATAATAAACTTGGATGGTACCAAAGACCAATATCCAAAGATCAATCAATTTCCAATCAACAACCAAAGGTTGGATTTCACAATTGATCGATACAACGCACAACCTGTGATATTTCAATTATATAACAAAATATAATGCGGAATAGAAATAACACAGACACCAGAAATTTTGTTAACGAGGAAACTGCAAATGCAGAAAAACCCCCGTACCTAGTCCATATTGAACACCATACTGTATTAAGCCGCTACATACACTAGCCTACTAAAAACTAACTTCAGTCTGGACTATAGTTGAACCCTAATCAATATCACACTGATTCAAGGTACAATTGCGCTCTTTACGTCTCTGATCCCAGCAGAATACTACGCATTTGATTCCCTTAGTTGATCTCATCCACAACCAAGAGTTTCTACGACCCAAAGTTGAGGAATTTAATAAACAAATCTGTATCACAGAGAAAAGTCTACGATAATAAATAAATTTGTCTCCCACAGATAAACCTACAAGTTTGTTCCGTCTTTTGATAAAAATCATGGTGAACAGGAACCAATTGATAAATCGGACTTATATTCCCGAAGTATAGCCTAGTATTATCAATCACCTCACAATAATCTAAATCTTATAGTAGCGAAACTAGATATTGCGGAATCACAAACGATGAGACGAAGATGTTTGTGATTTCTTTTTATCTTTCCCTATCGGGGATATAATCTCAAGTCAATTATTCAATTGAACTCGTACGATATAAAATGGAAAGATCAGATCGCTCAACTACAAGAGAAGTAGTTTCGTCTGGCTTCACAATCCCAATGAAGTCTTTAAGTCGTTGACCGACAGGGTATCGAGAAGAAACCTACGGTTAAAGGAGAATCGACTCTAGCAAAACCAACTAGTATCACATAGGAGGTGTGGGGATTAGTTTTTCCAGTTGCTAGACGTCTCCCTTATATAGTTATCAAATCATGGTTTGCAATATAAGTTACCTTGGTAACAAAGCATTAAATATTCACCGTTAGATGAAAAACCTGACTTATCCAAGCTAATATCTTTCAACTGTTAGATCGAAACTTAGCTTGTCACACACAAATGAAATGTATTTCATTTAGGTTTGAGTAACCGTACCTAAACGTGTACATTGGATTGGTTCACAAATAGTTAACCAATGATTATCCATATGAGCACTTTCATATTAACCGTATTCATCTTTCTCACAACTAGTTCAAATGACTCATAAGAACTAGTTCAAGAGTTGTTCAATTGCTTAGATATTTATACATAGACACAATTGAAACAAAATCGGTTTGATTCACTTGAGTTAATTCATGAACAATATATCCACGGTTTGCAAAGATTGCATTCCTTATTGATTTATTGTTTAAGTTCATGAACTTCCGATTTGAGAAATATAACCAGCTTAGGTACGCGTACCATAGCTACCAGACTTGAGTTTGGAAACTCAGCAAAAATTTTCGATTTGAAAACTTCCATGGTACGGGTACGCATACCTAGGTGACTGGTTTTCAGTTTGCAAACTTCACAAACTACATCATAAATTTTCGGTATGAAAACTTCCGTCAGTATGTGTACGGGTACGCGTACCTAACCTGTCTCCTTCACCAATACCGCATGCACACACTTGGTTTTCGGCACATGGATTTATACACTAATGTGCGAACATACTATATATGCTTATATCTATAGTTGGTTACGTAATCTCAACTCCACATTTCAATCATTGAAACATTGTTCTATAATGTTATAATAGTCGTTAGACAAAAAGAATCGACTATCATCATCAAAGTTATTTTCAAGATTGAAACGTCATCATGACTTTCGTCACGGATAAAGATGAAAATGGTTAAAGCAAAAGCTTACCAACACATATTTCGAGAAAAAGATAGGCGAGTAAACTTGGCTCGAAATAGCAAATGTGTATGTATGAAAACTATCATACTTATATGACTTTTGTCTCAAGAGTAGGAGATAGTGTAGATAGACTTTTCAGTGACAGATGAGTTCAAGTATCCACATACCTTTTGGTCGGATGAAGTTCCAATGGTTCCTTGGGTAGTTCTTCGTCTTCGGAAGATAATCGCCATGGAGTCTGGAGCTCAACTATACCTAACCATCATAGACTGAGACTTAGTCATAAGTAAACTAGAAATCAAGACATATAGTTTTGATCACTAACATTGACAAACATGCTTGAGATAGCAACACATGCGAGTTCGACCGAGCAATGCTCTAACAAATACAAACATAGATGTGATTAATTTCACTAAAAACATGCACTGAATGAGAACATTGACTTGAAGACTTAGGCTTTTTTGATGTAATCTTAGGTATGAGGATTAAAAGATAATCAAAAATTTATAGTCTTAGTCATTCTCATTATGTTGAATTTGTGCTTAAGAGATACAATCAGTGTGATTGTAAGCCTGCTTGTACTCCATACGATTCTTCTTATAAGTGTGATTGTAAGCCTGCTTGTACTCCATACGATTCTTGTACTCCATACGATTCTTCTTATAAGGATTAGAAGATAATCAAAAATTTATAGTCTTAGTCATTCTCGAGAGAAATAAGGGTAATGGAGTATCTTAACTTGAATACTCAAGAGTTACAGGATGTCTGATGAATTTAATAAACTGTAAGAGTCCGTACATTGCCATATTGTGAGTAAGTTAAGTATATATACTTTTAGTCCAGAGCAAGAAAATTGAGATGCACTTAGTAGAGTATTATGGTACCTAAAATACTTTATTACCTTTTGTTTGATTTATGGAAGGTATCATGTTGTCCTTGAGGGACTTTGTGATGCAAACTGGATAGTTGACTCAGAGGAGTCTAAGTCTACGAGTGGATATGTTTTCACTCTAGCATGAGGGTTTTTTTTGGAAGATTTCCAAACATACATACTCCCTCCGTTTCTAAAAAACAGGCTAATTTCCTTATTTGGGTATGTCAAAAAAATAGGCTTGTTTCCATATGTGGAAAGTCAAATGTTATGATTTTACTAGTATACCCATAGATGGACCACTTCTCTCTCTCCTTTTTCTTTCTTAATATAAAAAGGGGACTATTTCTCTCTCCCTTTTCTCTTATATCAAATGAGTGGGGACCAAGGATAGAGTAGGAAAAAACATGAAAAAGTGGCTACAATGATTGGTTTTTTTAATTTTTGTGAAAACCAAACAAGCCTATTTTTTAGAAACGGAGGGAGTATATTGCTCAATTCATTATGGAATCTGAGAGTATTGCATTTGAAAAATAACGAGAGGGGGGAAAGTGCCTAAGATGCTTTTTTTGAAGACACTCCTCTCTGGCATAGGCATGTGCCATCTATATCTATACATTGTGTTAGCCAAGCTATAATAGCTAAAGCTAAAAATAACTAATCTCAATCGGCGTTATTTCCATTGATTGGATAAAGTCCAAGGAGAATATCGCACAACCTTTGATGAAAGGTTTATACAAAGAGATAGTTAAAAATGCATCGAGGGGGATGGGGCTTTAAGCTCATAAATTAAACTTTCCATGAAGGATACTCAACCTTGCTGACTAGAGATCCCAAGATCAAGGTTTCAAATGAGACAACTAATTTGAGGTGGGTAAAGGTAAACACCATCAGAGAATTTCATTCTTTGACCCTTCCCTATGGTGTAGACGTGATATTGTGACTGCATGTGAAGGATAACTTTTAAGAAGTCTTAATGAGTTATATAATTTCAATTTAAGATTGAAGTGGGGTGTAGTAGTAACATTCTTTATGGAAACTCACCTAACTGAATGAGGAAGTGGGGCCGCTTCCTATGAGAATATGAGCTTTGATTCTCTAGAGCATTCTGAGAAACAGGATATGTCCAGCGCCAAATTGGACGACATGAGCTTGGCAGCAACCTTGGGGATATCATCCGTGGTTATTATCACGAATTACATCAAACACTAGCAGTTCAAGACATCACATTCACTGTCTCTAGCAAGTAATTCCGGTAATATCTCACTAAGCAAAGGTTCAAGACCTCATGAACACCTCTGCCTAAAATGGTATTTCCTGCGTTTTTTATATGATTTTGGTCTTTGATGGTTTTGGTATTACTGGAACTTAGGACCTAAGGGTCACTAAGGGTTCACTAGTTCATGCTTTTTCACTTTGGTGAAAGATACCTTTAGTCTCACCTGTGAGAAACTAAAGTTGAAAGCTCTCCATACTATTATGATTTGTGCAATCCAGAGTATGACCCTGGGGTCAACACACCTTTGTGTGAGGGAGAGGACGTAGAAATGACTAGTATGATTTCAACACTTGCACGATTCGTCTATCTGTTCAGTTTGTTTGGGTCGTGAGATTGGGATGTTGATTTACCAAGATCTATCTGTATTTTCATGTTTTATTGAGGTTTTCATTCATGTGGGGGTTGTTGGAAAACGATTAATAAAATATTATTTTTAAAGTTTTAGTAAAAATTATAATTTATTGTTTTCTTTTGTGAATGAAAAACGTATTAGTCCCACACCATGGAGTTTCCACTTTTTAATTGTTTTAAGAGACTATATAAGCTTTTTAGTCCCACATCGGGGAGTTCATCTTTTTAAGTTGTGTTATTCCGTTATATAAAGAAATTCACTACTTTTGTAAAATCTATGGGAAAGGGGATTCTCTACTTTTTAGATAGATCCCCAGGGGAAAATATTTTATAGTGATTTCTTTAACGTCCGCGATTTTCCTTAAGGGTTTTTTCGGAGTTGCCAAGCTCAAGTTGAGCATCTACTACATATGCTAGTAGTAGGTGTAGTAGGGTGTTTTATCCTGGAAATATCCGTCTTGTGAGGGCTATAGCATCACTCTTGAGTGTAGCCGGGCGCTAATATCTTAAGGACAGCGTGTTGAACACGTGACTCACTCTATTTTTTCCAAAGTTTTGACTTGTTGCTGTTGCAGAGATTTGGGGAGCTCGTCCGTTTCATCGAATCAATCACTTCCATTACAAATGAACTAAGTATCAATAACTTTTGTTTATTTGATTTTTCCTTGTTTTTGATTATTGCACCCAACGTAATATAGGAGTACAAACCACAGTTTCATGCAAGTATATATCAATCAAGTATGTATCTCCAAAGGTGCAACTTCATTTGGGCAGCTGCTCAAAATTCAATATCACCAACCAAAAATCTATATAAAAGAGGAATTATGTTGCTTATATCACCACCAACTGCCTATGCAATTCAGAAATGGAGACTGTAAGTTACTTGTTCTTGCACTGTAGTTACACAACAAAAATTTGGAAGTACTTCATAGGAGGATAAAATATGAATTGGGTAGAGAGACAATCTTTATAGGTACAAATCATACAACTGCAAGCTTGGAAATACAAAAGAGAAAGGAGTTTAGGAAAAAAAATAGTGGCCCTTAATGTTATTTGCAATTTGCTGGTCAGTTTGACGGGAGAGAAATATAAGAATTATGGCTAAGAGCAATTCTTATGGACTCAACAAACTTGAAGTTTGTTGAATTTGCTTCCACTATGGGCTCAACAAACGTGAAAAATGGATGTTCAAACCAACAAATTTGTTGGTTTGTTGAGTGAGTTAAAACATGTAGCGCGCGCTTGATGAAAGGCCGGGCGATCTTGTCTCTAACGTTGGGCTTGAGCCAAAAATGCTGACGCTTGTATTACCAACGCCCGCTTTTACTCCACACGCCAGCGTCGTTCCTGAAAGCGCCAAGTTTTTCATAGAAGCGCTAACGGCTGAATCTGTACATCTTAGAACTCTTGTGATCTAATGGCTATAATTTTTGAGTTCTATAAATACTCTAAATTTCAACTCCAAATTCACATTCACACATCTAGTCTTCTTTACTCTTCTCTGAGCTTAAAAAAATTCTTCAACTTCAACAAATTTTTCAATTCTTGAACATGTCTTGGTCCTTGTTAATTCGGCGCACTCCGTATACTAAAGAAGAAGATGAATCTATTTGCAGAAACTATGTTTTTTATTTACTCAGCTTGCTTCAGCAAACTATCCACGGGTGAATTTCTGGGTGGTTATTCGTGACAGGTTCTGCAGCGACCCCCGTAATTCGAGTCGTCGTGCTATATGCGACATAGAAAATCGTTTTCGCACAATTAAGAAAGAAGTAAGTGAGTTTGTAGCTTTAACCATACAAGCCAATGGATATAGACTGAGAGGTGAAACTGATGCTGAGATGGTAACAAGATCTTTGATTGAATGGCGAAGATGGAAAAATGTGGCTTTTCCTTTCGAAAAATGTTTCGAAATCCTTAAGGTGTTGAACAGTTTAAACCCCTTCTTTGAAGCTAATGTAGTCTGCCGTAATTCAGTGAAGCTAATGTAAAAACGCTTAATTTTAAACATATTGAATTTCATTTAATTCAGACCGTCATACTTTTAAACTAAAATTATAAATGTAGCAGAATTAAAAATTAGAAACAATCTCTCTAACGTCGCTCATCGCTAGCTCTCCCATTGTTATCTTCTGGAGCCAAGAATTCTCCAAGGCCTGGGGATAGACCTGAGATATCCCCATTTTCCAACATATATATTAAGTCAATTTCCATAAGGAGATAAAGATGGTTAAACAACATTAAGCGATTGGAAAGCACTAGGCGATTATTGGAAAGCACTCGGTGCACTAGGTCCTCCAAGCATATAAGATGTTTGTTGTTGTTGTGGTGGTGGTGTAACATTGTAGCAATCATTTGGATTGTAGGGTGAGAATGATGATGAAATGCGCCTAGGATTTATCTGAAATACTTGAGGTTGAGATACAGTCACAGTTTGTGGCGAAAGAACAGAGAGAACATTTTCGCATTAGGCTATGGCTTTATATATAAGAAACCTAATTACAGATGGATGGGCCACCGGCCACAGTCATATGGGCTATGATCCTAGATACCTCTTGGGTTTTTGGTTGAAGTAGCTCGGGGATTTGCGCATTGTGTTATGGCTTGAATACAATGCTTCCGATTCGTGAGGGTGGGTTATGGAGGAGTTCAAAATCATGGTCTGTCAACAATTTTTGGATTGAATAACAACAGGGTCGTTTTTCGACGATGAGGTAAATGCATTACGTGTTAGTGTTGCCTCTTCGTTGTGTACACTCTATATCTGTGCAGCGAGACACACAGAGATGAAGCCTTTAAATGAAAATATAACACAAAAGAACTTGTACAGGCTAAAACCTCTTTCGTTTATGTTTTTGTTCACTTCTTCTTGGAGTTTGGAAATTGCAAACGTCCTTCCAACTAATCGCTCAGTTACTGCTTCTCTTTTCCATTAGTGGTTATAGTACAAATTTTTTTTTCATTAAGCAGCATGGACTCAAAGTAAACCAGTCTAGAAGAAAAGGGTTGTTTGCGGACAACACCTCTTTTTACCTGCAACAATATAATGGCATAAATGGAGCTCTGCATTGAAATAATAACTAGGTGGGACAAGAGCTTGGAGGTTCATTCATTATTACGAGGAAAAACAAAAATATGAACAATACCCCGAAAATGAAAATGATGCAAGAAGAAGAAATGCATACTTATTCTACTTACTAATCAAGAATTTGCCTATTATTCCATGAGTTATATCACCTATTTTCACCAAATACTCCTCTATGTGCCATTTCAGGCGGATACCTTAGGTCCCTAACCCAGGAAACCGTCGGTACGCGTTATGAAAACCATTTGGATAATCTTGGGCCGCATCAACAAAAGCATAATCAAATGACATATTACACAATTTCTGAGGCTTTTCAAGATCGATTATAAATCTCGTGCAGGATGTGCTATATGTATTCTTTGCATGCATACTTCCGCTGATGAATTTGTGTTGGACAATATTAATGACCCAGGTAACATTGTGATTATTCAACCCATTGCATGAATATTAAGTTAGGATTTAAATTTTGAAGTTTATATGTATAACTGTTATATTGAAAATATATGACATTACACTTGGATTTGCCATGCGACACCCGAACTGGAAGTCTTTAACATTACACTTGGATTTGCCATGCGACACCCGAACTGGAAGTCTTTATTTGGGTATCCATGCTTATTCAAAATGAAAATAACAACAAGGTAGTCTTCAAATACAAGTTTTATGTCATCTTATTGATCACCTATTCGGATCCGACTACTGAGAGATGTATATTCATAATTGATTGCAACTCTTTGAAGACATGTGCCATATCCATCCGTTCTTTGAGAGTTTCAATTGAGCACATAATGCCAAGGTTGATGATCCCTGACAAAGCGTCATGTAACTTGGCCTTATTATTAGTATTAATTGAATGTCGTTGATGTTTCCATCACCATCTTCAAGACGGAGATTAACAAGCAGTGCAGGATCGATAATTTCCATAACTCGGTCTGAAAGAAGAGCTGTCTTAGCAAAAGTATGCAGGTTTAAACCATCTGTGAACATGATGTTTGTAGGCCTCCTTCCGGTAATCATCTCTAGTATAATGATCCCGTAACTGTATATGTCTCCACCAGTTGAGACATCGCTACCCATTCCATACTCTGCATGCGAATAAGAAAATCAAGTACTACACATTTGACAGTGCCCTGGAACGCTATAATATGTATTACACATTTGACAGTGGGAGAGAAATTTCTTACCTGGAGCAGCATAACCAACCGATCCCCTAATTCCGACTGACGTACTGCTAGTATGGTGTTCCGTTTCAACATTGATGATGAGTCCACCATGAAACTTTGCCAATCCGAAATCGCCAACATGACCGTTCACGTCATCATCAAGTAAAACATTGCTCGGCTTTAGATCACAATGAACTATTTGTGTCTGACAATGATGATGAAGATAATCTAATGCAGAAGCAACATCAGTGGCTACGTTTAGCCTCTCTAAAAAGCTCAATGATCTCCTGGCTGACCTTTGAAGGTGTTCGCCATTATCTAACGGGTGCAACCAACTCTCAAGACTTCCATTTGGCATGTATTCAGAAACCAGAGCTTTGAATTCATTTCCTTTAAAATCAATACTAGAACATGAAGTTAACATCTTCACGAGATTTCGATGCCGAATGCTTCGCATTGCTTCACATTCAGCCATGAAACTTTTCGAAGCTCCCCGTCTCTGGAGATCTAGTACTTTGACTGCAACAGTTGTAGTTGTCTCCTACTCT